>NC_061484.1:11207599-11807599 GCF_022539355.2 Hippoglossus stenolepis | reverse complement strand
TCTCTAAGTTCCACTCAAGCACCTTTTGTGTCTCTCTACTAATTCAGAAAGCTAATTACCAACCTAATCAATTATTGATTGTCATTTCACTTCACACAGAATATGCAAGGGATATTCTCCGCTCTCTCCGTTCCTGTCTCGGAGCAGGAGTGTGTCTTTGGAGGGGTCTCTTTATTGAGATAAATGATCCTGCACTAACTATTTAGACACACTATCAAATCCAGGACACAGGACCGATTCTAACATTGGCCCCCCGGCCACATTCAACTCAACTCCACCAGTGTCACCTTGATGAAGCCATTGTGGTGAATATCATACACAATAAGCTTTTTGACATAGCACAACTTTTAGGGGGTAATGGAGATTTGCAAAGTTAAAATAGTGACAGTTAAATGGACTCAATAAATGGTAGGTTTTGTAAACTGAGAAAATACATATCGTACGAAGTAAGAACTCCAAATGTGTTGTATTGTACAATACTATGCAGCAAACACATTTTCAGAGTTGATATAGCCAACATATGTTCACACTTACCTATTCACAAATGTAGCAGGCAAAGAGCAACATTAGCATCTAGTCTCAAACCTTTGTCTGTCTTCTGTTTGGCGTTGGGCAGTTAGTACAGTTGATTTTTCATGTGAGTGCCAGTGAGTGATAATGTTGCACTGCTGTCATCTGGGCCTAGACTATTTATAAAGATGGACGACACATTTCAACTGTCTAGCACTATCCAGAAATGAAACCAACATATCCTGGATACAAACTCTGCCACATTAGCCGCGGTGGTAAGGTCCCACCGATACACAAGCTCGACCAATCGCGAGACAGTCTCAGCTGTCAATCATTTAATTATAGCATCAAATAATTGATTAAAACTACACTTATCAAAAAAATGAACTTTTAAGCAACCATCAGTGTGATATGAACAACCTAAAGAGACAAAAAAAAATGTATGTTTATTTTGAGTTTGGTCCAAGTAACATTTACTGACATGGAGGAGGACAGGTTTATGACCTATACTGCAGCCAGCCACCAGGGGGCAATCGATTGGCATCACTTTTGGGGAGCTGTTATGTCGTCCATCATATTATACAGTCTATGTATGTGGTTGCAATTTGTATAAACACAGGAAATCTGAAAATCATTTCCAGACTGACAGTTGAAATCTGGTAAAAGGTAAAACAACATATTCGAGAGCTCATTGGCTGCGATTAGACTACAACTAACGTTAGCATTCAACCACATCCTTGCTAACGCTACAGATTTACAGTGTTACATGATGTGATGGCGTTTTATTCTGAATTATCCAAATACATCTAACGCAAAATTTATGACAAATGTACACACCCTGTTCTGTACTCCTCCGGGCTCTGTGGGACACCTGAGTGAAAAAAAGCAAGTGAGAAAAGGAGAAGATGACTTGGAAAGAGCCTGAATAGTAGAACATAGATGGAGAAGGGACGAGGAAAAACATTGACCCGAGGGACCGGGACATGGAGAAAGAAAGGAAGTCTGGAGAGAAGTAAAGTGAGATAGAGGAGAGTAAGATAACGTTGAGGAAAAATGGTATAGTAACAGATGAGAGATGGAAGAGAGAGGATTAAAAGGAAAAGATGGATGATGGGGAAGAGAGGAAAGTGTGTGTGTATGTTGGGGGATCATTAAATCTAGACTGTAGATGCCTGCACTCTGTGGCAATTATCTGGATATAGTGTAAGGGAGGGGGGTGAAGAGTTTTCTGAGCCTCACGGGGGGTTGACATATAGCTGATGCTGTTCCTGCTGCAACTCACCAACACCCACCGAGTGTGTGTGTGTGTGTGTGTGTGTGTGTGTGTGTGTGTGTGTGTGTGTGTGTGTGTGTGTGTGTGTGTGTGTGCTGGCTTGTGTGCACGCTAAAAGAGTTTATTGGACTGCTCTTTACAATGCTGCAGTCAGTACTAATTGTCTCAAGTAGATGTAGTGTTGGAGACTGAGAGAGAGAGTGATTGGAAGAAGAGACAGAATGGGAGAGAGGAAAAAACAAAATAATTGAGAGACTTAGATAGATTAAGTGCCTGTGTGTGTGTGTGTGTGTGTGTGTGTGTGTGTGTGTGTGTGTGTGTGTGTGTGTGTGTGTGTGTGTGTTCCTGTGGTATCTTTATAAACCCCAAATAGCCTCATGAGTTTAGAGGAATAGGGAGATATGTCAAAAGTATCAAATCCTACAAGATGCTTGTTAGTGTCAGGGTTGAGAAAAAGGAAAGATTTTTTTTTATTTTTCACTGAAACATGAAATCCTGTGCAGCAGTTCTCCAGTCTCTAAAAGTCTTAAAGTAACACAGCTAACTATGATGCCCTGGAAATGTTTTCCTCGGAAAAGTTCTGTTTGTGCTACTAAATTGCAGTTCGTTTCCTTTATGTCAACAGAAAATACGGTAATAATAGGCAGTTTGTCAGGTTGTTATGGAGTATGTCACTTTTCCCGAAATAATCTGTTGACCAATGTCCCCTCAGCTGGAGAATTCAATTACCGCACAGTTTTTGGTCGGAGAATAGGGGATTTTCAGAGTCGGATAATGGCTTTTAAAGGTCGACACAAACATACACGATTCACACATTGCAAATATGCTGTTGAGTATGTGACTAATCATGATCTGCAACATCTTACAAACTGAAGTTTCAGTTCAGATGAGAGACATACATCACATGTCACAAATCTAGTCTGTGGTCTATAGAAAGATAAACGACATGTCTCTACTTCTTCCAACTATACAGAATTACAGCCAAGATAGCCAGGATATGAACGCTGCCAGTGGATAGAGCCCCTGTAGAGAGATAACCTCGATAAACACTCTCCACCAATCGTGAGTCAGTCTCAGCTGTCAATCATGACATTTCACCTCGTTTGTATAGCATCGAATAGCAAATTAAAACCAAACTTACTGGAAAAACACTTGAACATCAGATGATGAAAAACCATCTTTGAGAAAAATTTATTTGATGTGTACTTTGGTCCATGTCCCATCCATTCTCATGGGGGAGACAGGATTTATGACCTATATTATGGTCAGCCACCAGGTGGCAATTAGACTTTGGCTTTACTTTTTTCACATCGTCCATGTTAGATCCAGTCTAGGGGTTTTAGCCACAATCTTATTCATGTGTCATCAAAACAAATGCACTTATAATTTAAACAATCTAACTGTTTAGATTTACAAGCATTACTACAAACATTGTAAGTATTAGTTAGTTTCCACTACTGTGTCCCAATGCATCCTGTGCAGATGCACACAGAGCACTGGAGATGCTGCTGCTGCTGCTCTGCTAACGGGTTGCTCACACTACACCAGGGATAAGGAACGTATGTGGGATCACTGCTGAGTTTGATAGCCATGCATGGTTTTCCCAAAGGTGAGGATTTGTTTAAGCGAGTTCATACAGTGTCAGGCCATGATTGTATTTGAACTACCATTTGAAAAGTTAAGTGGCCTTGCGGCAGATGGAACCCCAGCCATGGATGTGAAATTAGAGCAGTGGCAAGTGCAAATGGAAAGGGGTAACAAAGACATTTCTTCCCCATCTTTATTCAAGTGCATGCACAATCATTTTGAAAGCATTATTTCTTCATTTCAAATTCAGTGCAATACCTAAACTCAAACAGCCCCAGCCCATGTGTAAATTTGCTCTGCTGCTCAGAACTGTCTGACTGCTCTCAGATATACTGTTACTGCACAAATGTCCTGTTCTTCAGTTTGAGTCTCACGCTGCTCGGTGCAAAACTTCAGCTCTCAGACTGCTGTTCGTAAATCACTCTGTCAAAATTCCCCAACCAACAGAATGTCAGGTATGATGTCGACCAATTAAATTGTCACTGCCTCATTACTTGAGTGTTCACTTTTCGTCTAACTGCGTCCCTTTGAGGCGGTTACTGTTAAACCATGTTAAGCAGAGGAGAGAAGCTAGAGTGGCCCCCTGGCCCCACCCCTGGGCAAACGTATTGCTCACATGTTCCCCAGACAAACTGCTAACACAACTGTCTCTGTTTAATAAACTTTTAGTAGCCTCTGCTCCTTCTTAACTCATCTCTGGTTCCTTCTTTCAAATCATCCCCAGTGTAGACAGAGGCATGCCAATACAGTACATCTGTCTGATTCTTCTCATACTAATGAGCTGCCCCCCCACCTCACTTCAGTCAGTAACAATCTCCATAATTAAACTATTTATTGCAACAAATGGAAATACAGTTAGGCTTGGTGCTTTTGGCTCCACTTGTGAAATGCTTCCTGGATTAGCCAAGCAGCTTGCTAAGCTAAACAGGAAGCGCAATGCAAAAAAACACCTACAGAAGAGTAAGACCAAAGCAAGACATACCATTCTAAACCTGGTTAAGACTCTACACTAGAAAAATAGAGGCTGAGGTGGTAGAGGCAAACGTTTTTTTCTAGCAGCAGCAGTGGGAGGCAGAGGAAACAGTGAGTCAAATGGACCTCTGTGATTGGTGTGACTACAATCTGCTGGCTGGCGTATGACTTCTGTGTCCTGCTAAAACTAACGCAAAGCTTTGTTTATTCATAGCACGGATGTTGGATACATCCCTTTGAGCTTCTGTTTTATGTTGACATGATTGCATCACATTTCTTTGTACAGATTTGTCAGCTTCATTCGTTCTTGCTGCCAATCTCCTCTTCTAAAACATCTCAAGGGTGTTGTGTTGGATTCAGATCTGGCACTGGGAAGGACAATGAAGTTCACTGAGCTCATTGTGATGTTCATGAAAATAGTTTGAAATGACTTTTGTTCTGTGACATGGAGCTTTAAGCTGCTGGACGTAACCATTAGAAGATGGCTGAATGTAGCTATAAAGAGATGCATATGGTCAACAACAACACTCCAACAGACTGCTGCATTCAAACCATGATTAAATAGATTTAAGGGGTGTCAAGAAAACATTACACCACCAGCAATTGCCCAGACTGTTGGCTCAAGGAAAGTTGGGTCCACGGATACATGCAAGTGATGCCAAATATTGAAATGACCATCTGCGTGCCTGAGCAGAAATCCAGATTCATCAGACCAAGCTACGTTTTTCCAGTCCTCAACCGTCCAGTTTTGAGGATGCTGTGTCTGATTTCTGTTTTTGGCTGCATTGCACATGTGCAAAGCAACAACAATTTTGTGAAAACCCTCTTAAATTCCATGATCGGGGACGGACAGGAAACTGCAACAACACCACAGTCAGAAACCCCTGACAGTATCTCTAGCTTTTTGCCATCATGTCTCTATCATGTGTAAGCACAGTCTCTAGACCTTGTTTATAACTGTTATCATAAAAGAATCGTATGAAGATTGGAAAGATGTGGTTTTGAAATTTTGGCCTGGGGCCACAAAGTCCCTTGAAAAGTGTTGAATTAACTGCAACGCTGCCACATGGCTGTGTGATTGGAATGGTCGAGAGGGGATTTGTATTGTCTATTTTTATTCTACTTTGAACTTCCATGTGTTCTCTTGTCTTTGACCCCCTGCTGCTGTAACAAGTAATTTTCACCTTGTGGGATCAATACATCTTATCTTATCTTGAAGGCTGTGTCAGAGATTATCAACCAATTAACCCGAAACAAAGTTCAGGAAACTGTGTGAGGCTGCTCTTTATTTTCTGACAACATAACACCTCATCATCCATTAACACCTGCAGTAAAGCAATATGTTTGGTTTGTATGAAATGATAACATCCTTCATTTTTCAAGTTTGTGGTTTGTGCATTCATTTTGAGGGTCATGAATTTTTAAATGTCACATTCTAATATAATCTTAAACGAGTCCCTTTGTACTTCAAATCATCCAATTTAACGACACAGTAAACTGGAGTTGACCTCAGTGCACGTCGCTGACAGAGACAAGATGTAAACAACACATCTATGAAGTCATTTTCAGGGAACGTGGCTTCATACAAAATAGACATTTTCTGCTTATAATGACATCTTTAATCTTATGAAGGTGTGTCTTCCCTTAGAATTTCAACTTCTTTTTCTCACAACTCTTTTCTATTCCATTTTTTTAGCTCACCAACAAATCAACCAACAAAGCAGCACGTATCTGCAAAGGAAGAAAGGATATTAATTAAACCCCAGATTTTTGCCGACTGCGCTCTACAGAGAAGAGAAATGTGACAACACAATATGAAAGAGAGGAATGACAATGTGAAGATGGCGAGCTGCAGAAGTCTTAATGATAACGATGCTGTTTTTTATTTGTCACTAAGATCCATCCACTTGAGGATTCTCCAGCCATATGGAACTCTGCATATTAAAGAGAGAATTCTCAGGGTGGGAATAAGAAAAGGATGCTTCTAAAATTGGTGTTGTTTATCTGTTCTATCTATCTATTATGTTTTCCACCACTGTGCAACTGATGCATGTTTACTGTGGGCTGAATTTTTATAATGTTAAATAGTAACTATACTCTTGCACATGGTTCCCGACCAGGCACAGATGGTGAAATCCTAAATTGAGCTATACCACATTTTCATTTCATAGAGTAAGGTGAGGTGATTTGGACTGACAAATTCTTAAATTGAAATAGAATAAAGGACATACATTTGCAAAAACAGCAAATTTAACAAAAAAATAATTGACTTTTGCTTTTTCCCTTATGAGAATCCCCTCCATAATTAAATTCGCCAACATCATATGTTCCATTACAATTCTGCTTCTGACATGAGAAGAAAACCTGAAATGTTTTTTTTCAAGCAACTGTTCTTGGGGACATGCAAGAGAGCAACATTCACTTGCTGCAGGAAAGAGAGTAATTTAAATTTCAGCCTCAGCTTTATGAGATTTATGTTATGTTGAGGAGGAGGACACAGATAGAGATAAATGTGTCAAATCAATGGTCACCATGATTACACTGAAGTAAGAAAAGCAATGAGGAGAAGAGAAAATGCTCAAACTTAAAGTGTCAGTCAGGGAAGAAAAGCCCTTGAGCAAGAGGTCATAGCCCGGGGCGAGATGCTTGCTCAGTCCTCAGTATCCAAGGACACAAAAAGCCCTGAATATATTATATGTGTATACAATACTCAAACCTATAATATGTAGTGTTGAGACTTGAGGGGGGACGAGGACGGTCCGTGTGGCTGGTCAGGATCTACCCTCAACACTCACTTTACTTACCATGAAATGAAAACTAGCAGCATCTGTAAAGCTGCTGCAGGGAAACAGATCTTTTGATTGATATTCTGTTATCGGAGAAGTCTGAATAAGGAAGCTGAGGTATTTTAGTTCTGTGCATGTGATCTCATTTTACTGCTGGTTCAGACTATCTGCACCAGCTCATTTCTGCTGCATGGTATCTCCAGGGTAAACTTATCACAACCTGACAGAGCCTTTGTATCCTCAGGTCCCTTCACTGCTGAAATCTAGGTGTAACTGAATGGTGTGTGAACTGTTTGGCAGATGGTATTGTAGTCAGAGATTTGCACGTTGAGGACATGCAAATTGTTTTGCAGACAAATGAGGAAAAAATGTGGTGGGGGACATTTTTGAAAAAACGATTTGTGATCAACAGAACTGAGTATTGTTATAATTTGTATGACAAGGCACCACAGCATAATCATGTATCTAATGCTATTCTCAATATTTTAGTTTAGAAAAATATGTAGGAGATAAGTAAATGTTTTTCCTTTTTTGTGAGGACCATTTTGAGCTTAGAACCTACAGAGTGAGGACATTTTGGCCGGTCCTCACTTTCTGACCCACTTTCAATGGGCTATTGTAATGCCAATGAGTGTCCTCACTAAAATAGAGGTACAAACACGTGTGTGTGTGTGTGTGTGTGTGTGCGTGCTTATGTGTGTGAGGAGGATGGGATTTCTCATGATGTCCAACAGCCTGACATGATTGATAATGGCCCATTATGAAGCCAACTGTTGACTGCGATGTGTCCCAGTCCCGTAGGGAACCTTATTCACAGATCGGTACTGTCAGCTGTCCAATAAAGGCCCAGAAATAGAGCTTTTCTCAAGCGGAGTCACTGATGGAAGAACAAGCTGTTCATTAATAAGTAAAAGCTACTCTCTGTCTGGATAATGATCTACGGATAACAGGCAGTAGCATTTTGTGGGCATGTTAGCTGCCCTTTGTCTGCACTATTCATTCACCCCACAGTTTACAAAATACTGCAGTGGGAATAGAGGATATATGCTGGGTGGACAAGCCCTGCATAATTCTGCAGGAAAGAAGAGAAGAAGACAGGGGTGGTGAGATAAGGTGAGGCAGAAATATTCATAACAGTTCTCTCTAAAGGTCCCTTTGACAGCTCAACCCAGAGGCAAGCTCTCTCTCTCCCTCTCTCTCTCTCTCTCCCCCACCATCTCTCTCTCTGTGTCTCTTGCTCTCTCACTCTTACCTTCTCGAAATTGACTTTATATCCAGGTCCTGTAAACCAGGATATATATATATATATATGTATATATATATATATATATATATATATATATATATATATATATATGTGTGTGTGTGTGTCTGTGTGTATTTATTATTAGACAGGCCCTGGATTTATGCACCGAGTAGCACCCGATAGTGTTTTTTTGTTTACCCTATGAGCTCAATAGTCCTCTACATAGAAGACCCTATCTAGTAAAGTAGGAGTTACTGAATGGATGTGGAGTGGATGAATTTCGGACACACCCAGTTTCTCCCCATCGTCCCTTGAGTCTCCTCCTCCCCTGTCTGTCAATGTGTGTGGTTGTGTGTGTGTGTGTGTGTGTGTGTGTGTGTGTGTGTGTGTGTGTGTGTGTGTGTGTGTGTGTGTGGGCGTGGCTTCACTCACCTGATAAGCTGACTACCTTCCACATCAGGTTCCAAACGACTCATCACCTGCAACTTATAAGAACTCCAGCCTCTCATCGCCTGTTCCAACGAGGTGGCAGTAGCACGCCAAGAAACCAACGAAGGCTCAGAAGAAGAGGACTGACAGAAGAAAAACATGATTTTTAACAATACAGGATTTCAACTTTTTTCTTTGAAAGTGCATTTGTTACAGGTGGCAAGATGAGTAACACAACCACAATGTGTGTTTCCACAAAAACTCCAGAGGGCACCTTGAATATTTAACATGTCAACTGTAGACTCGCATACACAACTCACAGAAAACAACCTCAGGACACTATGAAGCAGGAGAGAAAGCAAAGTTTATGACTGTGATAAATGAGAGGGAAAGAGAGACCAGATTTACAGAACAATAAGAAAAGTAAAATTGCAACAGTGAGAGAAGATGGAGTGAGATGAGGGAGTGGGGGGGGAGTAACTCCCAAATGAGTTCGGCAATTAAGAGCACTTCGTTGTGGAAGCTCTCTGTGACTAATGGACAAGACACACGAGCGTACATGCACACGGCAGGGGATGAGTAATGGGCAAACATGGGCAGACGTTTACCAGCTTCTGCTGACGGAGCTTTGCATTTCTCGCCCCTCTCGTCTCCTCAGCTTTACTCAGATCCTCTGATAACGTTCCATTAGATATTCCTGGGTCAAGACTGAACACCAAAGGGGGCAGGGCCTTGGCTGTCAGGGCCCAAACTCTCTTACCTGAGAAATTCAGACTTGAAACTTCACTATGTGTTTTTGATTCATCCCTCGAATGGTTGTTACTTGATGCTTTTTGCTCTTCCTTATGTTTCCTTTATTCTTTACTTTAGTCATTACTTTTATAACGGCTGTTTAAATTTTGCGGTATAAATAAAGTTATTATTATGAAATATGAAAAACATGGCTTTCCATTTTACACTTGTATTTGTCTCTATCTCTTATACACCTTGCTTAATATTATCAAACATAGGTTTGCAGACCTATGATTTGAAGGTCATCACTCATTTCGGTGTATGAAATGTCTTCTTCAAAATGTGCCATAGGCATAGGACTTAGGAAAGTCAAATTTTACTTTTGTGTTAAAAAAATAAATAATTATCTGTTAATGGCCATACTTTGTATTATATTAGAGTTTCCTTGGGGTAAATAGGCTCTGCAGTGTCTCATTTAGCAGCAATCGGTTGCTTCACTTCTGTGTGCACCTCGTGAGCGTATTTTTACATAACAGTCTACTTTAGCATGACTGAGCTGCTTTGGTTACTCACTGAGTCTCCATTTCTGCTCCCTGCTTGTCTCTGCACTCAGCTGGAATGAGGGTAACAAATGCGTCTGGCTCGATTCCCTGCTCACACGATTCCCTCTCCGCTCAGGATCCAAACCAAAGTCAGGTTCAGGAATGGCTTGCTGCATGCTGCTGTTCGGCTCTGTCTGCTTTGTGTTGTGAGTCCACCAGGAGTTGTCTCGCGTTGTTACGATCAATTCACCTGCACACACCGTGCCGTGGCTCGTAGTGTCTATATTTATCCACATGTCCTGTGGCTCACAGTGAGGCCCAGACTGTGTTGATCTGCAGATGGGAAAAGCTGCATGGCTTATGTTTGGAAAGTAAGGTAAGGTAAGGGTGTTAGTGTGGAGGTTAAAGGTGCTGTCGGTAAATTCTGGCTGGTGAGAGCCATTTAGTGACATGTAATGGCAGCTGTTGGAAACAATAAAAGCACTTGCAGTTGCATGTCCTTCACACCAATTCCCACCCAATTAGTTTGTTTGTTCGTATTTTCAACAAATCCCTCCTTCAGTTGAGTCTATCACCCAGGCGTGAAAATGAATGAAATGGATCGAGCTCTGTTACTTGTAAGCTGCTTTCAGACGTGCACTGAACTCTGCAGATACTCCATATTGTTTACTTCTTTACTTCCTCCGCCTGGCCCGCTGCTATAAAGTCCGTAGAAATTCAGTAGAATTTAATGTGAGAACACAGCAGGGGATGCCCCGCTGGATTCACTGCGAGCGAGTGTGTGTGTGTGAGTGTGGGGGGGGTTTGATGACGCTTCTAACACGCGACAAACATGAAAAAGTGGCGCCATACAAGAAGACACCGATGACGATGTCAAGAGAGTTTGTGGTGATAAGACCTGACAACGGAGTCTGTGTTGTAAAGAAAATCACGTGATCTCCGCAGTGGACTTAATACGTCACTTCCTGCCTCTGCCTGCTGCACCCGGCTGCTCCATGTTTTAGGATTTGTCTGTGCGGAGAACATCCTGCTGTGTTGTACATGTGTGAAAGACTCTGTATCCAATTCTCCGAATTTTACCTGCAGGTCATGTCTGAAAAAGGCTTTAATGATCTTGAGAAAACGGAGAGCTGCTTCACAAACCCTCATTTACAAAGGTCACTCTACCAAATATATCCGTTTGTACTCAGTACATTTTTTCTTAAGTAGTCCATAATGAGATATGATTTGGCAGATATGTGCCTGTCAATTTTACTAGTGACCAGCCAAAGAAAATAATTAGAAATTACTGAGCAGGGATTGGCATGAAAATGATGTCTATGGGTATGGAACACGCAGACATCCACACTCCATCGCTAAGACCAACCAGCATTGTCTTTGATATCATCTTAGTTTTGATGTTGACGTTTTGATTGAATCACTTTCTCATCTGTTGCTTCAATTACTATTTTAATGGGAAACTAAATTGAGTTGAAATTGTCCCCCACATTATAAAAACAAAAAAAAAAGCAAGCGCCTGCCAGTTTGATGGAAGAATAAAGTCACGTTTTCCTCCTCACATTTCTCCCTCTGCCTTTTTTCACGTTGGCTGCACCTGTCTGTGGAGATTCATTTTATCTTGATGCTGCTGTTTATTTCCACGCGATCCTTTGTCAACCATGACAGCTTTTGAAGTGGCGGGCTGAAATGATCGCACGCGCCTGACTGATTAATCGCTTCATTTCAGTGTTTGTCCTGTCAGTAAAGTTGCAGCTGCTTTGTAAACATCTTAAGTTCTCGTCATCGCTAATGGCTCATTTGCTATTGTTTTCTTTTTTTTTATTCGAAACTTGCATATATGCCGCGCTCACGCTTCACTAACATCACCACCTACCGTGATGGATGGTGATGATGTATTGTGCGGAGATAAATGATGATATCCTGCCTGAACACACCAAAACTGGAGATGTAGGGAGGAAAAAACGCAAAGATAACATGTGATAAAGGGGGAAAAGAAGGGCGCAGAGAAAACAAAACAAACAATACAAGGCAGTCACGAAGAGACAGGGAGATTATGAAAGAAAGCAAAGTATGAGCAGGTCATTAGAAGAACAAAGTGATAAAATAGTAAGATAAATCAAGGCTTTAATAAGATTCTTACAGTACTCTTATGAGGCTCCTTTTTTCTCTGTGCAGTAACTATTTTTGTGCCTCATGCCTGCTCTAAAAATAAGAGAAAGTGTCAGCAATATCTGCAAATAAACACTGTTGAACCTCAGGACTTTTAGTTATTAATTCCATTCAGTGCTTTGTTTGTAGTCTGCAGGTTTGTATACTTCCTGAATTTTCATCAGCTAACTCAGTGATAGATTACCGTAATTAGTTTTGTTTTAATATTCTTGAATTCATCTCTCTGAGACTATCAGATGCGCTAAAATAAAAGAGCGAGCAGGAGGATTAATGAGTGAGAGAGTGTCTTAGAGAGAGAGAGTAGTTACAAAGGAAATAAAGAGAGCACAAGTGTGTAATACCCTTGTGAGACCTCTGTATTTACTGCACTGTTAAGCAGCGTTAATTTATCTTGTGAAAAACCTGTTACACACGCACACGCACACACACACACACACACACACACACACACACACACACACACACACACACACATATACAGTATAAACAGATGGCCCAGTGAGGGCCTTTTCCCAAGACAGCTTCTCTAATTAGCTCCATTTAAATGAATGGGTTAAGCAGTTCTTTTTACACTGTGTGCTGGAACCACTACTGCATTGTATTTAATTATGTACTGCCACACACACACACTGTTTTTCCAGGAAGTAGGAAAAGCTTCCATGATTATAGAGGTGGAGCTTTTCTGTTTTTCTACTTTTATTAATAAATTAATTTTTGTTTATTAGGTACAAAGGCCCAAAGGTAAAGGCCCAAGAAAAGCCTGTGGACATACAATGGTATAAATGCCATTAGCAGGGACAATTGGAGAAGTAGAGGAACAAGAGGGAGGATTGTGGAGGAAGAATATGAGAGTGAAGAAGAAGGAGGAAAAGAACCAGAAAGTAAATGAATGAAAGAGGTAGGTGGATAAAGCAAGAGTTACAGATAAAACTGGGGTAGGAGAGAGAAGAAGGGATGGGTGGACAGGAAGGTAAAGAAAGGGGGTGTTTAGGAGACAAGGAGATGAGAGAGGTGATCCATAATGTGTGTGTGTGTGTGTGTGTGTGTGTGTGTGTGTGTGTGTGTGTGTGTGTGTGTGTGTGTGTGTGTGTGTGTGTGTGTGTGTGTGTGTGTAAAGGAGGAAGAGAAAAGGAAGAGAGGGAGAAGGATAGTGAGAGAATATGTGAGCAGGAGTTAGAGAAAGATACAGAGAAGACGAAGAAGAAAATGATCAAAGTCAGATAAAAATATGTGTAAGGAGAAATAAAAACTATCAGAGTGGAAAATCAAAGAAAGCAGAGACAAGGGTAGACTGAAAGAGAAAAGGGAAAAGATAACACGTTAAGAAAAGTTAAAATTGTGCAACTGGACACAAAGTCTCACCATGAAACCAGAGCCTTAATCTCTCACTTTTAAAATGTCATATTTTAAGAGTAAATCACATACATCACTTGTATAATACTGATCATTTCTTCCTCCGTCATTACATCTTCTTGTTTCGTGTATTCCACTCGTAATAATCTTTCAATTAATACCAAAATCTGGCTGACCAGGTCACACGCGTTCTGTCAGAAAACATCTGGAGTTGCAGTTGGATGACAGTGCAGCTGTGTAGCCTGTATTTCACAAGAGTGTTTAACACCTTCAATTTTCTCAAGGAGACACTCCCACAGCACCTTTTTCTGCCGACTCCAACTCCCCTTCCTCTGGCACAGTAATAACTACTCACCTCCTCCCTCCTCTATCCAGTGCTGTGTCCATAATGTTTTACAGCCAGCTTCAAAGTCTTACAGCTGCCCTGACCCTCACTACACAGTGACAAGAATACTGCTGACGGGACACAAACTTATCTCTGGACTGTCAGGCCTGGAGCTGAACTATACAGCCACACTTTGTGTTTGGAGTGTAACGCTACAGGATCCCACAAATGAATGAAATAACACAATATGCGGCAAATTCCACCTGAATATTTCTCACTTCACACAAACAATCTGAGAGAAGGAAATTAGCAGGTATCGCTAATTTGCTGTTAAAGGCAGAACATTGTATTTTTAAAATAGCTCTAAAGCAGAGGCCCTCCCATGATGCACTTGTGTGGGTCTCTGTCGTGGTTAATTGATGAGCTAAATTACAGTATAGACAAATAGTCAATAGCCACAAAAGTGTCAAGATTCCCTATATGTCAACTGCACTTTTAATTAGATTGTCGCATTCTGGTCATGGATGATGAGGCAAGCAAGCACGTGGCAAACACAAGTTTGAGATGTCTTATGTTATCATTAAAAGTGTAACAAATTGTTAATTATGAAACTGGCAGGACAAAAGAGCTCATGGCGGCTGCCACAGACTAGTTAATAGGAAACACTGCGTTGACCTGCTCCTCTGGATTCCTCCTTACAGGACATTCAGCCCCTCAGCCTGGATTCCCATGTTCCTCCCTTCGCCTCCTGGCCCTACTGCACTTGGTTTGGTACTGTTGGGTCTGATAAGTCCCTTTTTATTTACACATTTACATTTGTATACACGCTATTGCACTTTGCACTAAATATCTTCGTATCTTCAATCTATTTCGAGTGTCTTGAACCGTTCCTGCACATTGAGTCCAGTTCCTCTATCTCACTCTTTGAATCTTTCTGTTGTATGAATTTTTTATATTGTGGACTTTTGATTTATCTTTTTGGACTTTTTCTTTGTGTTTGGAGTTTGATTTTGACTGGTTTGGGGATTTTATTTTGAAACATATTTCCTAATGTGTCTCTCTTACTTTACCTCCTGTCTTTGTCTGGTTTTCCCGATGCTGTGATTCCTAGCCCCACGTCACAATATAGAGAACTATATGAGTGTAGTCTATAACAGGGGCAACACAACCTGCAAGTCTTTGGGCTGCAGGGAATCAACTTTAACAAAGTCAGAATGAAGATGAGTCTTTGGCCATGGACGCACTCTGAGGCAGTTCTGTCAGGTCATAGAAGTTTCATGAACAAATAAAAAGTTGAGTGAGGAATCCTCGTAATCAAACAATGAATTGGTTTTATAAATTAATAGGACAGATGGCAATAGAAAGTGGGCGGTAAAAGAGATAAAGTATGTGAGAGAGAAAGACCTGAAATACTGAGAGAAGTTTGTTTATTAAAGTAACTTTAAGACCTTTAAGAGTTCAATAGTTTTTGATGCGTGACCTCATCAAAAACTATTGAACTCAGTCTTAATGAGCACACTGGGACAAGCACACACATATAACACCAATTACAATCCTTCACTTCATAATGAGCCCAGATTCTTAATATTTCCTTCCATCATTCGTCAGTCGACATTCTTCTCTGTGGCATTAATAAGTCATGGATGTGCTTTTCACCATAACACCTCCCAGCACGGCAGCAGGTGAGGGAGCCCAGTGAGAGAATGTGTGTTCGTCCTGAAATATTTAACAGCCCCATGTTCAGCAGCTGTTAACCTACATGCACTGTGTGTGTGTGAGAGTGTATGACCTAAAGAGTGACCTAAATCTGTTTACACGGTCATTACTGGGACTTGTCTTCCTTTTTGGTAAAGTGAACAATAAGATGAACATATGTTTGAATGTTTTAAAGGTCAGGTTAAGCATTCTGGGATCTACTATCAGAAATGGGACATAACATTCATAATTTAGTTTTCTTTAATGTATATTTATGGGGTCAAATTAAGGTAACTTATATTTTGTGCTTGATGTAGTTGTCCATCACCTTTGTCTGTATGTAAACACGTTTTAAAGCTGTATAAATACTTTATATTTATGTAAAAACTTTTGTAGCTGTAGAAAAATGTCCATTTGTAAAGAAAAAGCTCAAAAGAATACTTTTTACACATTTAAAACAACTTTTGTTGAATATTTTGTGCATGTGTAAAAACGTTTTGTAGCTGTTGAAATATGTTATATATATGTGAAATATTTTGTGCATGTGTAAAAAAAAGCACATTTTTAAACACATAGAAAGGAGATTTACAACTAAAGCATTATTTCACAGGCACAAAATAATAGTGACCCTGATTTGATCCCATGTACCATCACCTGACAAAACGAGCCCTTTATATCTACATCAGCAGTGGGTCATTTTCCACAGAGGCCACCATGTTTCTACAGTAGCCCATAAAGGACAAACCAAACAGTGGCTCTCAAGAGGACTTTTCTCATTCACCTTCACACTAGGAAGGTGAGGAGTTGATTGTAATACGCAGCTTGTCCACCAGATGACACAACATCCTATGCACCGAGCCTTTGAGTTATAGTGTAAGGATATAGTTTGAGCAAGTTTTAGGAAATGGATGTAAATCAATGTCATGATCTTAATGGTGTGTGTGTGTGTGTGTGTGTGTGTGTGTGTGTGTGTGTGTGTGTGTGTGTGTGTGTGTGTGTGTGTGTGTGTGTGTGTGTGTGAGAGAGAGAGAGAGGAGAGAGAGAGAATACATTTTGCGATGCTATGAATATTTTAGATCCTCTTAATATAGGATCTGGAAGTCACATTGATGGAGATGATAATGATGATGATATTTGTGTGATATAATCCTCTCATTATAAATTCCATTCCCTCTCACTTTTTCAAACGCGTTGACCGAGTAAGACCGATGACTTAATAACTTTAAAAAAATGATTAAGTAAAAAAAAACACAAGCTGATCTGTATGTTTCCAGACTCCTCAAATGTTACCCATATCTCCCAATTCATCAAAATGAAAAATGAGTCAGTGAAAACCGCTGAATAATGAAGTGAGAGTCAAACAGAAATTCAGTGTAGATTTATATTGAAATGTAGCTGGAGAGCTACAGTGTGTGATTTATTACTTGTAAGTTGTGATGTACTGCTTTAGCCTAAACAGCTATTTTTCCAAAAGTTTTTCAAGGAATGATCAGTTTTTATTTATATATATAATTTCAGTCAAGAGCAGTGCATAAACACCAACTCGTTTTCTTATCACCTACTCTCACTGCAGTATTTACTTTTCTCAATGTGTCTTCCTGCACAACTGTTAAAAATGTCAATGTTGAATCAATCAGATTTTAATTAAAAAAAATCACAATTTAAATTCGAACAACTGAAGTTCACTTAAAAAATTAGGAAACTGATCACCTTGGGTTCCAGAAAACTCGATGTAAGCACGTAGAATTATAACACTTGTATATATGAAGTTCAACGCACTATTTCATTTAAATGAGGACATGGTTTGCATTTAGAGTGTATTTTATCGGTTTTCCAGCAAATCCATTTTTTCACAAAACTGTTGAGGTCTCAGTTTAAGAAAGAATAGAAGTGTTTCAAGACATTAACTGAAAACACAATGTTCCAAAACCTTTTTCTGCATAAATCACTGATGAGACTGAGGGTGACTGACTTTAGATGAAGTGTAAAACAAACCAATGTAAAGTTCACATACACACATACATAGCTCAAGGCTCAACAATCGTTTAGATTCAATCAAGCTGCACCAAATTTCACACACTACTCGATATCAGTTCCCTGAATATGCCCGATTTTTTTCCCATCAAGACCCAATAATTATACCCTGGGAAATCTGTGAGAATGTTGAAAAACAGTTAAATAAAGTGAACAAAATAAATCATGGATCCCTACCCTGATAAACACCACAATGTAATGAGTTCTTCTATGACCCATAATACTTCCTTTCACCAAATTTCGTGGAAATCTGTTTAGTTGTGTTTGCGTAATCTTGCTCACAAACATACAAACCAACAAACAACACTTCTGACCTCAGGGGAAAAAGTCCCTGAAAGAATCACAGTAATTTAAACCAAGTTGTTTAAGAGATATAAAACCACAGAAAGTTTTCAGAGGACAACTGAGTGAACTTAAAAAATAAAAACACATTGACACATGAAAGATTTTTGTGGACACTGCCGACAGTCACACTGAACATATAAGGATGTACAGTCAGATCATCCACAAGACACTGGTGTTTGATTCGAAGAGGTGGAGATGAACTTCTTTCCAGCTTCAAATGAAAACAACAGCTTGTTCCTTCAGTCTGAGTCATTTGAACACTGATGTCCCGAAGCTGAAACTCTGTGAAATCGTGCTGCAAAGTAATATATTGCTTTGAAAGCAGGACAGGCAGCAAGAGAACTGAGGAAAACTAACAGAGATGGGAAGAACAAAAGAGGCCAACTAATTAAGGAGACAGAAGGGGAGATGGGGAAATGAGGAGGAATCTAGTCCATGGGCTTTATTTGTCTTTATGGATGCGTGTGTGTTTGGACATGCTTGTCTAACTTCTAAATCCACTGCAAAGTCAGAGGAGCCTTTCATTCCCAAGATGAGTAAACATTGGCCCATGTTCTGTCGTCACGACTGCTGCGTCTCAACCAAAAACAGCCTTTGTTTCCTGCCCTCCCCAATTCTAGCAGCCCGTATTTTGTTAGAGAGACAGATAGCTTTGAGTAGAGGATTGAGTGTTGCCAAAAAATAAAGAATTTGATCATTGTTCCTCACCCATCAGCTTAATGAGAAAATAGTGGAGCAGGCGAGGAGATATAGGCCATAACTTCCCCGCTCCCTCACACACGGAGGATGCACAGCTCATGAATAATTCACGTTCCGGATGTGGTTATTATTAAAGCCACGGTTATGATTTCTCGTATTCTTTCCGTTCATATGCAAAGTTGGTGTTTGGTTCGCAAGTGGAAGATTGTTTTTCATTTTCTGTTGCTTTGTGGTGTTTTTCAGCACCAGTCAAAATACGAGTTTATCACCTCTCCTCCCTCTTTCTTATCTTTCATTCAGTCCCCAGGGCGCCGTGCGGAATCTGCTGCAACGCTGCTGTCGCATCAGGAAACACATCCAGCATGTATGTAGCCATTAGCTGCAATATTGGGTTTTTTCTGGTCATAAAACTGAT
The DNA here is from genome assembly GCF_022539355.2 of Hippoglossus stenolepis. Taxonomy (NCBI): domain Eukaryota; kingdom Metazoa; phylum Chordata; class Actinopteri; order Pleuronectiformes; family Pleuronectidae; genus Hippoglossus; species Hippoglossus stenolepis. The sequence goes on along the minus strand of NC_061484.1, from coordinate 11,788,487 downwards.
ATGGTTACAGGAAACTAAAAAAGACATCTCTCTGTATAGTTTATATGTCTTATAACAACTCAGTGATATTCCTCTGAGCTCCCCTCGGTGCTCTGGTCAGTATCTGCTGCCTTTGGTTTGCAGGCCACCACAGTGCAGTGATATGGAGGTAAATATTGGTCTGTTGGAGCCTCAGGGCAGTTGTTTGTCTATAATACGCAGCTGAAGCGGTTTGAAGAAATCTGTTGATCACTGAATGATTTCTGTGGAGCTGGAAAGAGAAAGATGCAACGTACTGAAGATTTCAGGATAGTGTTGGTATGGGTTGGTCTAATAGTTACCCAGCGGTTCAGTTCAAAACTCAGAAAGTGGTGTTTTTAACCCAGCATTTTTGTGTGTATTTTCTGTGTGAGCTCAGGTAAACACGTGTTCGTGGATGTGAATCTTCCTGACCTGGCGCTGGGTCTGATCCTGCTGGTTCTCTCTGTGGTCGTGCTCTACTTCTGCCTGTTCCTCGTCGTCAAGCTGCTCAACTCCATGTTGAAGGGTCAGGTGGCTGCAGTCATCAAGACTGAAAAGCGAGTGGTTCATCTCTGGCTGTTGTGGTGAGACCCCGGTGTCATCCTCTACTGCCACAACTTGAAAGTCTTCTTAGTGTTGCCCTGATGTCATTATTGATGATGTTGATGCCAGCACACCAACAACAGCTAGCGACTGGAAGACAAGTGTGGAGGTGGCTCAGTGAGCACCTCTCCCTGGATTCAAAAGGAGGGACACTCCTGGACCTGAGGAGCCTGGAGAGAGCAAAGCTGCAAAGCTTAAGTGCTGGATTTATGTTGTATTTAAGTTTATGTTTGCACCTGGTCTCTAAATAAAATGCTAAAACCAGAATGGTTTGTCTCTGGCTGCTGTGGTGAGAGCCCCGTAGCATGGTCAACTGCCACAGCCTGTAACCTATTTAACGAGACCTGACACTGAATGATTTGTTCGTGCGACAGGCTGAAGACAAGGAGTGGCACAGCAATCAAGCAGCAGATGATGTAGACAGCTGCAAACCAGCGGTAGGAGAGAGTGATGTGGCCCGGACCTTCAGCCAGCCGGATGGGGATGTGGGTGTAAGGGATTGGATACCAGAGTGCGATGTATTCTATATTCCATATGTGTCCATGTGACCTGTAGAGCATTAGCCAGTGAGTCTCCAGGACTAGCCATGGCTGCCAGGATGGCTGTGGTGGTTGTACCAATACTCTCTCTATGCTGATGACACCTAAACCTATTTAAACATGATGACTGCAGCCACCTGACCCTTCAACATGGAGTTGAGCAGCTTGACGATGAGGAACTGGCAGAAGTAAAGAATGACCACAGACCTGAGGTCACACAGTAAATACACAAGAAAGAAAACACCCCAATCTGGGTTTTCAACTAAACTGCTGGGTAACTATTAGACCAACTCATACCAACACTATTCTGACTTAATAGAAATAAATAGTAATAACATGCTTAATTACATTATAACAGCAACACTACAAACAATGACAATCATACAAATTTTAATATTATATTCATTCAGTGAAGTCAAAACAATTACATTTTTACATTTTCAGTTTCCAGTAATGGCAGTAGTAATTAATGCAGATTTGTATATCAATCTTTATTATTGTCGTGTTAAGTGGAAGCAGGAGGACCCAAAAATGAAGAGCAAGGAAAGTGTAACAAAGTTTCCTTTAATCAAGGCTGGGTTGAAAAAAATCCACAAAACAGAAAAAAGCACTGGAAAACTAGAAAAAAGGGCCTCAAATGGCTAAAGCGAAAATAAAAAGCAAAACAATAGAAAAACACAAAGAACTCACAAGTGCAGGATAGAGGTGGGTGACTAACTAAGTGAAGTTTACTTAGTGTTTGTTTGATTCGCTCCAGAGTTCATGAGGCTGCATTTAAACATCATGAAAAATGACCGGTCAACATTTTGTGCTCAGTACAACACGAGACGTGAGGCTCACAGTCAGGACTCAGTGTTAAAGTGAGCGGAGCGACACGCAGACATGATCCGACACCATCGATTCACAACTAAACACATGATCGTACGTTTGTCCCCTAAATCATCCCAATAGAAAATGCAAAAAATGAACGTGAGCTAGTTCATTTTCATCTGAATGAACTGAACTTTGAACTAGTTCACACGTGTGAACTGGCACAACACTGCTTCTCATGTTAGAATCCGTGTCCCTCAGAAGTCCATGCTTTGTAACAACCATGGCCCTGTTATTACACATGTATGTCAGTAGAGGTCACTGTGACCCAACTGCCACATATTTGCTGAACACATTAAACACAGAGATACAATAGATTGAAAAAGGTCAAATTAACATTAACTCTTGTAGTTTTAAAATAAATATAATTTTTTGCTGTATTCTAAGTACTTTGTACCATTTTTCTAATGAACTCACTAACAGCTGCTGATACTTGTAAACCAAAGTCAAACAAACAAGAGAAAATCATCATGTATATTTACTGGCATCCACATCAAAAATCATTTTCTTCTTCACCGAATATATTGATAAGATACAAATTAATACAAAAATACCAAGAGATACACAGTGAGGAGCAAATCATGTTTTAAACTAAATACAACTTTAAGGTCAACTTGTGAAATAGAATCACAACTCTTGAACGAGATGTTATCAAATATACACAGTGTTCCTAGATGACATTTATTTATTTTATTTTTAATAAAATAGTTTATTTTTCTCCTTAATGCTAGATGAAGACCAAAAACTTATGAATGAAATTGAATAGACTTTGCAGACTTTTTCCTCTTTTTGTTTTCTGAGGTATTTATTTATTTCATCTGGCAAAATGTGAAAGTGAAAATGTCTTTATCTCAGAAATGTTGTAGTTGGACAATCAAATATTTAAAAGGTGCATTCTTTCTATCAGAGGTTTGCCAGTTGATGCAGTAGAAGTGACTTTGCAGTTCAACGTGGGAGTTTTTGCACTGAGCTCAACCTTGTGTGACACATTTTCAAACATTTTCGTAGCTGCATCTTTCCTGTGCAATTTCTGGGAGTGAATACTGACATGTTCTACATTAATGCAATTACTTTATTAAGGTTGTGGTGAATGCACTGATAAATGTCGGTGGTTTGGTAAAATACTCTTTGTCTTAGTTATTCATTCAGTTTCAAGGAGAAACAAGAGAAAGTTTTGTTATCTGCACTGATAGAACAAGGTCAGATGCCATCAGGCTCTGTGATAACGGGAAAGTTGAACACAATCAGAGTTCAAGTCCCTCTAATCCAGTGGTGGGCATTTACTTTTCCCCGGGGGCCACATGAGAAACAGGAACAGTTGTGGAGGGCCGGACCAATAGGCTGATCTCTATTCTGCACAATATTCATTTTATCTGCAGTCAACTTTGATAAGCTACTACTGGTAAAAGTACATTATATCACTATTTGATCAACATTTACCAAAACAATCGTGAACAAAATATATGCATGTTTTTTCAGTATTTCAAAGATCAGTATTAAATTAACTTTATACAAAGTGCTATTACTACTTTGCTTGTAGTCTAATTACCTCATTTGCCGTTTTCGGATCTTTTTTCTTGCACAGTGAGAGACATCTAGTCTGTGTTGGGCTTGAACAAGTGCACTGATGTCCAGTTGAATGTCTGAGGTGGACATGCGAAGGACAGCTGACAGGTGATCGTCATTGAGAGAGGATCTGTATCGGGATTTGTTCAAATTCATCACAGAGCATGCCTCCTCATGTGTGGAAGGTTCTCCTCTTTGAGAGAAGAATAAAACTCCAGCAGTGATACTGACTGAAAGTGCTCTTCCAGTAGTGTACCAGACTGCAGGTCAATGGGTTCGAGCTGAACATCACTGGGTGCATTGTCCACACTGCACGTGAAGGGAGAAGACCTGCAAGGACGTGAGCACACCAACACTGACACAAACATAAATAAGAATAATGACATTTGAGAAGATTCTTGATGATGGAAAAATGTACCAGAACCCAATAACATTCTTGGTAGATTCAGGAGCTACAGAGTGAGTCTTTAGAGAAACTGCATTTGACAAAAGCTGAAATAGAGTGGCAGATATATTGAAACAATAGGTGTATCAGGACTGGTAATTTCAAAATACACTTTTCAATTGTCCTGTCATGCTAGAAATACTGACAACATGTTCAGTCCATCTCTCCAGGTGGTCAGACACAGCTCACATGATTGAGTGCATACTCTAGTGACACACACACACACACACAGCCACACACACTCACACACACGTATATATGTATATTTGCTTCATGAAAACTGAAGATTTGCACCGCTAAGCACAAGCTGCATGAACTGGATGTGGTATATGAACAAAAATCCCTCTGTCCTCCTCCACACGTGAGACATAAAAGCTGATATGCAATCTGATTTGGTCACTAGGGAAGTTTATGCTCAGAGTATCATCCAGGCAACAACAAGGGAAACAATAAAAAAGGCCATATAAAGATAAGAGAGCCTGGCTGTAGCTGGATATTCAATGTGTCTGCCCAGCGACTCTGCCCAGTGACTGACATGTCCCACACATGGTAGGTTTACGCTTTTTATTTCAAATCGAATGTGATGTTTTTTATTTTCATTATTATATTTCAATCTTCTCACCAGATTAGTTATTCTTTAGACTTTTTGCATGCAAATCAACATGTTGTATCTTGTTCTTGTGCAGATTCGTAAAAACAGAATTGAATAAATGTTGATTTGCATGCAAAAAGTCTAAAGAATAACTAATCTGGTGAGAAGATTGAAATATAATAATGAAAATACTTACTTACTTAGAGCACTTTGTAGTTTGGCTTTCTTGAAGAAAATGTTAGAACTTGTTGTTCTGGGTTTGTTCCCTCATGGTTGAATGCACTTATTGTAAGTCGCTTTGGATAAAAGCGTCAGCTAAATGAAATGTAATGATTGAAAAACTCAATAACACAATTCATGTGTTACAATAGATGTATTCATTTCAGTCAGCTCGAACTAATGTAGCTTATGCAGTAGACTTCAGTTTTCTGTAGCAACACGATATTTACTTCACGTTTTTAGTTTATAAAAGACTTGATTCTAGTGCAGGCTTTGCTCTCTGGTTTCAAGTTCAAAGATAATCTTTATGACTTGGTTTAACTTGTGATTGCTGATGTTTTAAAAAACATATAAAGACTAACAGTACAGAGAAAAAAAAAACATGTAATCACACAAGAAAAAAATATTTTCTTGAGGATGGAGACTTTTTCCTCTATGCCAACCAGGAGACAATTATTCATTTGAATTGATTTGGAGCTTCTTCTTTTTTTGAAATCCCGGCAGCTATGGAGCTTGATTAACCTCATACTGAAAGTCTATTCATTTTTAAGTATACGAGAAAGTGTGTGTTATTTGTGAAGAGAAGTGTTATAGAGATTGTGTTTGTCTTTTAATCCCTCCTCTTCTCATGAGGTGACCTTCGTTACCATGCTCCAGAACCAACAGAGGCCGTGGTGGCAGCTGGTGCTGAGCCGCCTCACTGTGGCTGCTTTGTTCATCAGTGTGACTCTGCTCTACTGTTTGTCTACACTGCAGACCATCTTCAGTCCAACTGAGTAAGAATGTTTCCATTTAATAGTAGTGTAGCAACTAATGGCTATGTCATAAAATATATTGACACTTAAAAGGAAAACAAAGGCACCAGTAAATGAAGGCTTTCCCATAAGGGCTGTCCAGTCTGCAGGTGTGGTCCATTTAAACCATTCTAATGCTTTTCCAAGCAGGTTATGTTTTTGTCTGCATTAGTTTCATGTTTGTTTGTAGGATTACGCAAAAACTACACAATAGATTTCCCTGAAATTCCGTGGAGGGGTGGGGTGGATCAGGACTAGGGTACAGTTTGATGGTCGATAGTGTTTTGAAGAAAATACTTCCTGTGGTGCTCTGTGGTGGTCTTAGTGGGGGGTGGGTTGAAGAACAGATTTAACTCATTGTCCAGGTGCAGGTCTCCTTCCAAGCCCTGGTCATTCTTTTTTCGATGAGCAGAGATGGTTCTCGTAGCGCTCCAGAAGTCCTTCATGTTGTTTTTCTGGAGTTTGCTCTCCAGATTCCTCCTGTAACATGTGATCTTTTCACTCAGTTCAATATTAACCTTTCTTCAGCTCCTCCTTGTCCCTGCTCCTGAAGGCAGCCTTCTCCTTCCTGCGTGATGCCTTGATGTCCTTAGCCACCCAGGGTCCATTGTTGGGGAAACAGTGTACAGTCTTTGTGGGTCTTTGAGGGTATTACAGTGTAGGAAGCCCCTAAAAGCCCAAATGTATGCGATAGATTTGTGTTGATAACACACATTTAATGGCCTGATAACAGTTAAATTAGGTGTGAACACAGCCTTTGGATATAATTATATATATATATAAATATAAATTCAAGATTTATTTTTACTATGTTTTTGTAACCTTATTTGGAGTGTGTTTAGCACATGTATTGGCTCACTATATTTGCCGAACACCACTACATGTTGTTTTATTGTTTTCAATGTAGAAGGAGAATTTGTCGTGATACATATTGGCGACAGTAAGTAATCTCCACATTCTGACTTTTCCTCCAGGCTTCCAGTGCCTCAGTCCTGTGCTCTCCTACTGGGCCCACACAGCAACCAGTCAACCACAAATGGCTCACAGCAAGACAATAACATCTGCACTCCTAAAGTGGACATCATGTTTATGAAGACCCACAAAACAGCGAGCAGCACCTTCCTCAACGTCCTGTTCCGCTTTGGAGAGAAGCAGAAACTGAAATTTGCCTTCCCCAACAGCCGTAACGACTTCCTCTATCCCTCACGTTTTCAGCACACATACGTCCAAGGCTTCAGATCTGGCACGTGTTTTAACATCATGTGTAACCACATGCGCTTCAACGCACCGGAGGTGGCCAAAGTGCTGCCCAGAGACACGACATACATCACGATCCTGAGAGATCCTGCCCAGCTCTTTGAGTCGTCTTTCCATTACTTTGATCATATTGTTCCTCTGACCTGGAGGATACCAGGTGAGGATAAGATGGCCGAGTTCCTGCGGGATCCCACCCTCTACTTCAGCCCCAATGGATTTAACTCCTTCTACCTGAAGAACCTGCTCTTCTTTGACTTCGGAGAGGACAACACCCTGGATGCAGATGACCCTCGTGTGGAGGAAAGCATCAGGCTCATTGACGAGCATTTTCACTTGGTCATGCTCACGGAGCACTTTGAGGAATCGCTCATTCTGCTTAAGGACATCCTTTGCTGGGAGATGAGTGATCTCCTCTTCTTCAAGCTCAACTCCCGTAAGGAAACCACTGTGTCTAAACTGACCCCAGAGCTGAGGGCAAAGGCCTTGCAGTGGAACAGCATCGACTGGGAACTTTACAAACATTTCAACCTGACGTTCTGGAAGAAGGTGGATGCATATGGAAGAGAGCGTATGGCAAAGGATGTCGCCGAGCTCAGGATGAGGAATGCAGAGATGGTGAAGATCTGCATTGAGGGAGGTCACTCTGTTGTGGCTGGAAGCATTCATGAGGAGGCCATGCAGCCATGGCAGCCCATCGGAGAAAAGTCCATCATGGGATACAACTTGAACAAAAATATAGACAAAGCATATCAGGTGTTGTGCCGAAAGATGTTGACCCCAGAAATTCAATATCTGACAGACTTGGGGGTTAACATGTGGCTCACGAAGCTGTGGGGACATGTGAGGAACATCATTAACTGGTGATGAGTGAGCTGTGGAGGGGATGACTGAAAAGTGAATATGTTAAAGCCTAAAGTTTTCAGAGTTTTTATTTATTTACTTGTAATGTGATGTAATCTACCCTAACCGTAACCTGCTGGTAATGTATATTATGACATGTTTTTAAACTGCTGTGTGTGTCTGTGTGTATGTGTGTTACCATTACAATATAATATATGTATCAAAACGTGTCATATTGTGTGATTTGCATTTCTTTCTTCTTCTCAAATTTGTTGGTTACTTTGTTGGCTATACTTTAAATAGAAATAAATAGAAATGTATTTGTATGTGTTTTGGTTGGATTTCTTTTTGGAGGATTTTTATATGATATGACATATTCATTACATGGCTGCTTCTTAAGGTGCCAGCAGCTGAGGTATTTATATAAAGAAGTCTATTTAATATTTTTTTCTTTATTTCATTTACTTATTTTTCATAGGCTACTGTAAGGTATGCCTGGTAGGAACAAAGTGCTTCTGTGTTATTCTTCCCTCCTGCTGTTCTCTCATCCTCGTCAATAAAAGTGCCTTTGGTTCTAATGTTGTTGTCTCTGTTTTTCCCTCTAGTTTTACCAACGGGTGGATCACCACCGACATGCTATCAAATTATATCCCTGCAAATTATGTTCAAATTATGCAAATTGGCAGGAGCACATGTGGCTGCTTTTCAAGTCAGTAATGTCACTGCCTACTGTTTCTCATTAGGTGCTCACACTAGATTTAGACTTTCACAGAAAAAGGACATTTTCAGTAATTTATAAAAAAAAAATTCTGTTCTCACTTGTGATGCATAAATTAAACAGCAAAACTGTAAGAATAAATTAGAAACAACCTGTCTATGGACAATAAAAGAACGGTAAGATATGAAAAGGTAACGGCCTCTAAACTGCTGCGGTTGAAAAAAGAGTGCTGTGTTGCATGTTGAATAAAACCAGTTTCAGTGGATCAATTTTGCATTATTTGAAAATCACCTTTCCAACAAAAAGAGTCCCTCCTATCGTCTTTACTTTTCCCTCGATCTTTGAAGCTGTGATCAGAGGCTGGTCAAGTGAATTCTCAATACAATACAATACAAACGATATCTCAACAAAATTCACAAATAATAATAATATATTTTTTTAATGGTTTCTGTCAATTTTCCGTGTTCTTCGTTTAAATGAGTTGATTGATGAAAGCATGGTGAAATGTCCTGACTGGCAGCTGAGGCTGAGTAACTCACTAGCGTTTGTACCCGGGAGATTTTGGCTTCATTTCTAGACAGAGGGTGGGGCCAGGGTAAATTTGAACAGATTACCATGCTAGCACATTAGAAAACTAACAGTTAACACCGATGTTGCTTGGTGAGTAAAGGAATGACATTTGACACTAAACTCATCACATTTCTTCCAGGGCAGTTATTAAACAGTTGCTCTTGCTAATGTTGGCTATGTTCGCAGTTTGACATGTTTTTTATTGGTACTATGCAGGCTACACTGCTCAGTCATTACACGTGATTAGAATATCATTATGATGTTTATTACCTCTCTTTATAGCTCTCTGCGATGTACATCTTTCTAATTCTCAGTAATAAAGAGCCTATCACAGTTGGTCTCACCTCAGGTCATAAAATCTCTCTCAGCTGTTCTCTGTTGCTGAGCAGGCAGAGTTTCCTCCTTCATGTAAGATTATTTAAATTGAATGTTATTTACCTGTGCTGTTGACGCCCATACGTCAACCATCAACACATAATACATACCACTGATGAGGCGTTTAATTTTATGTTTCACAACGAGTTGTTATATTTAGTTAAAGAAATACCTTTTTACACCTTTTAGTAGTGTGTGGACCCTTGAGTCAGCGCTATAACACAATGTTATCACTGCACATGTGATGAAAGTAGTTTGGAAATTAATTTTCTGTTCTGAGGAAGAGGTGGAGCAGCGTGGACCCGCAGATTACAAAAGTTTGTTTGTGTCTCAAAGGTTGCTGGTTAATGATCTGTGTGGAGTCAGTGATAAGTCAGTGTACCCTGCTGCTCCATTTACAGTGATCACTATCTGGGCAGCAATTCCTTTGTTTGTTTTTGTTGAATATTAATATGAGATAACAGTTGAGAATTCCAGCTTTTATTTGCAGGTATTTGATTAAAAGAAGAAAAAAAAGGAGGACATAATATTAACATAATTGCATCACACTGCCCCATTTTTAGGTGAACAAAAGTAAAGGAACAGATCGTCTTTAAGTAACTTATAAATCTACTTTCATATCATTTTACAATGTACTCTCAGGCTGTTGGTTTAGCCTGGGTGAAACGTCCTAACAACAACAAGCAAAACCAACAAACAGACAAATACACAAGTAAAAACTCTGAACCAGCCTTTACCGGAACCTTTCTCACTTTGCAAGTAGACATAATAAAAGAAACTACAGGTGAAGCTGCATTAAACCAATTTTTCTTCATTATTTACAAAACATATTGTTGTTACGTGTTCATGAACTCATCTTTTTTAGATGTTAAACCTCCAAACTATATATATATATATATATATATAGTTCTTCTGCATAAAAGCAGAAGTCACAGATCCAAACAACTACCAGCACCTTCTATCTGTTTAGCTTGGCAATTATCTGTTTATGGCAATTATTAACAGTCTCTTGTAAATCATTGACTGATGGTGTATTTTATTTGAGTATTCTAACAGCCTTTTACTTCCCTAAGCCAAAAATCTATTGATCGACTGCACAGAACACAGCTGCCAGGCTTGACAGAAACATGACCACATCACTCCTGTTCAAGCATCTTTACACTGGCTCCCTGTATGTTTTAGAATTGATATTAAGATTTTTTTTTTACTTGTAAAGCTCTCCATGGCTTTTCTCCCAGCTACATATCAGAGCGTTTGCTGTGACACAAGATTGACCATATTGCATTTATTGGTATTTCTTTGATCATAAATTGAATCTTCATTAGACACAAGAAAACTTTTTACGTCTCTTTTTAACGTCTCTTTTACAGAGAAAATAATATAATACTGGTGAATTCACTCTTCAGAAATACAATTTTAATCAAGCAAAGTAAAAAAATTTAGATCGGGCCTGAGGAAATGGAGAGGGAGAATTTAGAGAGTTGTTTACAGCTATAACTGAATGAACATGGGTATGTGTTTATCAAACATAAATACAAATGCAGATTTATATAAAGAGTTCTTGTCATGATTCTGCCCCAGTTTCAAACTTTTGAGAGACTTTTCGAAGGCTCTTTGAGGGATTTTCTTTTTATCTATGTGTATCTCTCTGTTGTGTGGACTTTTTATGTAACGGAGGCTTTTATTTGTGTTTTACTTCCTGACTTTATCAGATTTTCCTCCATCATGATTTTCTGCAGCTGCACTAACGTGTCACACCAGAGTTTATTTATCACTGCCTCCTTTTGTGTATATAGTCTATTTTCTCCATACTCGCCTCTGGCTGTTCGCCTGATTGTCCTTGTGTTTTAGTTCTGTTTCTCGCGTCTGACCTCCTTGTGCTGCTGGTTTGATTTTTTTTCCTGGATTTCTTGGTGCCTACATGGTGCTGGTTCCTACCTGAGTTTGAGTTTCTTGGACTCCATTTGCTTTTTTCTGTCTTTGTTATTAAGATAGTTTACGCATTATACCTGCCTGTGTGTCATCTGTTTAGTAATGTAGAGTTCAAATCTATCACCATAATGCGACACCGAATATATTTACAGTGGATCTAATGGTACAGCTACAAGATCTGTGATGCATATAAGATATAGAATGAAGGACAATTGGACAAGGCTGTAAATCTCTGAAGATATTTCGCCTCTCGTCTAAGAGGTTGAGACTGTGAACATGATCTGGATGACTAAGAATCTGCAGACAATTGGTTTACATGGTTAACCCTAGTATAACCCTAGTTATACATTAAGTTAACATTTTGATAAGATTTTACGTTTGAATTTTTAAAGTGTGTTTTTCAGTCTTAAGGGTAACTATGCATGTGAAAACAAATGTTATGGCCACCAGAGGGAGCTGAGTCCCCTCTGATAATGACGCTGTCAACAGTCCAGTCACATTGTTGGTAACACAGACTGTAGATAAAGATGGACAACGCGTCTCCACTTCCTCCCACTATCCAAACTGAAGCCACATTATCCTGGACACAAATGCCACCATCTTGTGCATTTGGAGTTTGTGATGTGGAAATCTGGGGAGACACTCACTCCTTCAGCCGTGAGTTAGTCTAAGCTGTCAATCATAAAAGCATCAAAAGACTAAAACCAAATATATTTGTAAAATGAGCACATGAACATACATCTGTGTGATAAGAATGACTTAAAATGTTAGAAACCAAATTAAAGAAACATCTTTTCTAACATGGAGGAGTTTGGACTTTAGTGCAGCCAGTCAACTGGCGGACATCAAGACAGGTCTCCATTTTTGGGGACCAGTCATGTTGCCCATCTTTAAATGTTCAGTCTATGGTTGGTAGTATAGACACTATGTTTTGACAAGGTGAAGAATGCATGGAATAAAAATGATATCTATTCATAAAGTATTACTTTAAGAAGTGAAATGTTGCAGTAACGTTGGTTAATTCGGACTTTTCTCAGCACCACCCTGCATCACTTCACCCTCTAGTAGGTTTTCCCAGCAGGGCCCCAGTTTTCTATAGTTGTCAGCTCAGCATTTCCCCGAAACATCAGATGGTAGTCATGAAAGGACAAAGCATAACACATCCATTTCCTGTGTGATGTTTCCCATATTCCAGTCCAGTGGCCTTGCAATAACTTTCACTCAGATGCTTTTCCGCACACAGGACAGTAGATGGCGCTGGAGTCCAGCATTACTGCTGTCTCTGTCCAATGATAAGAGGATGAGTCACACACAGACCTTCATGGTGACTTTGATTAATCGGGGATTATGTAATGACCATGCACTCTTGCACACATGAAAATGAAATGAAATGCTGTCCGACATAGAAGAGCACACATGCACAGCTTCAAACACACTGTGACCATCACAGATTTTAAAGTCCAATAGTCTGTATTATTATTATTATTATTATTATTATTATTATTATTATTATTATTATTACTATATATTATTATTTCTGTTGTTGTTATTAGTTGCTGTATATTTATATTTATCTGGTCTCTGTGCCTCACACACGTACACACAGCTGACAGTAACACATGTTTCTTACAAGATGTATCTGTGGTTACTCGACACTCTGTGCTTCATGTCCGGGGCCAACAGTCAGAACAAAGCTAGAACTAATTCAGGATTCCTCAAATTTTCAGAAGCACTGTTCTTCTTTGAGGCTGATGATGAAAAGTCACAGAATGAGACGTCAGCCACTTTCCTGAAACAAATGCCTGCTCCACAAAGTCACTGCTTACATGTCTAATGGTTTTATGAGTTGTTAAGGACTGCTGCTCTCTGTTTTACTTCAAACGGAAAATGAATTATTTTGAAATAAATTTCAATAAGATCCAAATACCCACATCCTTGTGTTTCTTAGTCTGTAATGTGAATAGATTTGAGTTTTAGGACGGATGATCCCTCTAATTGTGACTGAACTTTACCGAGACTATCAGTGATGGAAAACTCTTGTCGATTTCTCCGTTCCCCCGGCTAAACCCATCACATTACAGATTTATTTCTATCCTCAATTTATTAGGCCAGAAAATCAACAGCTTAATCTGATTCTCACCAAAAAAGTCCAAGCATGTGTGTGTGTGTTTGTGTTGGTGAGTATATCTGCAACTGTAACTGTGTTATTTTACTAAAAGAACTATTGATGTTCTTGAATATTTTCTCTCCAAGTTATACAATACTGAATAATGATAATGATAATAATAATAAACAAGACCAAAAAACCTATAATTTGCTTGATACAAATGATATTTTTTTATATTCTGATCAGGCCAGTCTCTTTCTCATTATCACTTACTTCTTTATTTCATTTAAGTATGCAAATGGTGGTAAATCTTTCATTATTTCTACTTATTATAGTGATGATAACTATTATTATAATTATGGCTGATCTCTTTCTCCTGCTTTTGAGAAAATGACAATGGGCAAAATAATCTTCCGATCAGCAACTGGCGAAGCTGGATGTTTGGCACAGCGGGATTGCCATGCAGTGGTGCTCAGCAGTCTCCATCCGCTTCCCTTTTCTCCTCCCGACTTCCCCTCCTCTCTCACGTGGATGCGGGGAGAGCGACATGAGGGGGAATAATAATTTTAGAAAAAGGCTCATCTGGGCATCTTTACTGGGGCAGCTGTGCTTCTTCTTTGCTGTCCCCCCCTCCTCACCTACTCTACACACCTCTGCTCTCGTCTCGTCTTTTTTTGGACCTCATTTATTTCACCTTAGTTTCTGTCCCTTCGCATGTGCTCAGCATCCCTGTCTCGTTTCCCCTTCCTGCTCCTCAGAGTCGCCATCTCATCGCCAGAGCTTTGCTTTCATCTCCAAGATAAAATTTCTTTTCATTTCATCCACTGTCGTATAGATCCAGTCGTACCGTACGCTTCTGGTCAATCAAACCCTTTTTCCTTCAGCACTGATAGACACCATCTCCATAAAGATTACCAGCAGAGCTCTTTAAGGTCCCATATTGTAGAAAGTGAGATTTCCATATCTTTTATTTTACAAAGCAGACAGGTGCTGCATGAATACTGGTATCAAAACACTTAATCCACTGAGAAACGTGTCCGTAAGGTTGTGATACACTCACCGTCCTCAGCCATGCTCCGGCACGGCCCAGCGGGACAAATCGTTTAACTATAGTAACACAACACCGTTCATTCCATCAGCATGCTCTCCAGCTGCAAGACTGAAAAATGTTGAGGAAATGCTGCACAATCTTTGGAGGTCACGAAGCCAAGGAGAGGATTATCATTTAAAACTAGGGGCTAAGGTGTAAGTTTACTGAAATACCAGAGCATTTGAGTTTGAGAATGACCCTCTGTTTGGCTCATTTTTGCACTGACTGACAGTCACCATTTGTCTTGATGTGTGAGTTTTACCAGTGTACTGTAGCAGCCTGCAGCATGTCACAGGAGCTTAGCCCGACTGTGCCAAAACAGTCCCAGAAAAGGGGGGTTTGAGAACAGAAACAAAACGTTCTGTTCTTGCTCCAGCTCCACAGAGACGTCTGAGAGAGGAGATGTTTGTGATATTTACAACGACAAACCAAATCTCTGATAGATTTCACAGCTTCAAATACTTTAAACCATGAGACATTTAGGCCAACTGCAAGAATGAGAACTTTGAATTACTGACTTAAAATGTTCCTCCAGAGCGGGTCAAATGTTCACAAGCATAGCACAGCTTTGTTGTGTAATCTCATTCCTCCTCCTGTAAAGAGAGAGGCTTTTCACTTTTTCATTTTCATGCTGAGAGTTGAATCTGAATTTATCTGTCTCTTATTTTACGTTCCCTCTCACAAACTGTTGAACAGGTCCTGATTTGTCATTGCTTTCTTCAGACAATTAACAGCAGCAATAATCCTGGCTCCTCTTCGGTCGAGAGGATCGTAATGTTATTCAATTCCATCCCTTTTCCGTAAAGCGTCTCTCTCTCACTCAGTATTAAGTCCTCCGCAGCCCAAAATAGCCACGGGTTCTCCTTTGGGAACTACAGCAGAGCTTTGCTGTAATAATCTGCCTGTGTGTGTGTGTGTGTGTGTGTGTGTGTGTGTGTGTGTGTGTGTGTGTGTGTGTGTGTGTGTGTGTGTGCGTGCGTGTGCATGTGCATGTGCATGAATACCTTGCATGGGACATAAAATGTTGCTTAATCAGCACAGTCGAGCGGAGGCCCGGACAGGAGAAGAAAACAACCACGGCAGCAGAAAGAGCGAAAGAAAAATATGGGAAGACTATTCCATATGGTGGGTCGACAGAGACAGAACACACACACACACATACACACAGTAATCAAATAAACACAACATAACATTAGCTCTGTGTTAAAAAGGCTGAAAGTTGATAGGGAGAGATGACAGGAGGAAGAGAAAGAAGGCAAACAGTACAGACAGAGAGTAACATGACTTAAACAGAGATAAGCATGGTGAGATTGATGCCTTTACAACAGTAACACTCTCTCTTGTCTCTTGGTTTGTGAAAACGAATTTTGTTGGTTGACATGACATATATTGTATTTTTATTATTTCTTTTGTATATATACATTTGTTAATTTCTTAATTGGTCCAGAATGGCAACACAGATCTCAATGTACAGCTCATCTTCTTTTCTACCTGTGTGCTGCCTTGTCTGCACACAGACATGATGTAATAGCCCCTCTGTGTACAGGATTAGCTCATTCCTGCAGAGTCTCCCTGCAGGGACCTGCAGAGCAGAGGTAAACTCTGTTGAGAGAGATAGCGTGGTCTACTATACGAGTTATAGATGCTTGTTTTTGTGTATTTTAGATTTGGGGTGACCTGACCTATTTGGTTTATTAGGTTGAATGTACAGTATGTTGCACTGATTGGTTTTGAACCAGAAAATCTAGGTTTTAGAATTGTTTTTATTTAGAAGTGATCATCACCTTTTTTTTTTTTACAATTTTCTAGTTTTTGTCTTACTGACCTGATGGCAACATAATGACTGTAACTAATTCACTAACACCATTGGATGGTTAATGTGTCACCTACAGTTACACTAAGAGAGTGTGGCCACTCATTTATTCTCCAAACATCCCAAAGAATCAAGAAACGTCCCTGACTTCCCCAGTGTGAAAAAGACAAACATCTGTGATGGTCCAGGGATTCCACAAGCAGAGGGAGACCTGAATAATCACAGTGAGAGAGGACAGACAGACAGACATAGAGAGAGAGAGAGTAGACAGAGGTCAGTGTGGCCGCCAGCTGTTTGAGATGAATAGACCACTACATAGGACAGAGGGTGACAGATGGCCAGTCAGCACACTGATGCAAACACACACACACACACACACATAGACACTCACAGAGTAAATGTTAGAAAGGCTCATGAGGACACTCAGTGAAAACACAATCTGATGCTTGGCATGTGATCATTTGTCAGTACTCAGATGAGATAAGAACATTTAAATACAAAGACAATCACTTAATATTTTTGCATGTTTGCCTCGTCAAGGTCTGACATGTGTTCACCCTGTGAGTAATGCACCTTTTTCTACATTTGTTTGGAATTATAGGAAAATATTTTGGTAGTTAACAATAGCAGTAAAAAAAAATTACAAAATTAAAACACACACACACACACGTCATCTGACTGAAATGATACTTCTAAAAGATGTAGTGCACAAAACTTTTCAACAACGATGATGTTCCATGAATATCATGACACAATAAATCAGACATCACAGACACACACACACACACACACACACACACACACACACACACACACACACACACACACACACACACACACACACACACACACACACACACACACGCTTAACCTCTCAACACTCACCAGAAAATCAAATTCACATCACAAACAACAATCCTGTTAATCACACTCAAAGCTGTGAGCTGCTGACCTTAAATACCCACAGATACAAACATTAACAGATGCTCCATTTTAAAACACACAACAGATGATGACATTCAAGAGAATTAATCACGTTTTAAAATCATAAACCATGTTTCCATCCAATAAATTCATCACAGGAGCAAGTTCAAGTCGGAGCACATGCTTTACTTTAGATTTTTAAATACTGTATGCAGGACATGTTTTTCGGTTTGATGTCATGTTATATCTGGCTCTGACTTCACATTCAGCTTACTGATAGACCACAGTCCTGACCACAGCTTCATATTAACCCATCTATTCCTTCCTGTTTGTACACAGTCAAGTTCAAATTAAACTCTGAATTGGACTTTGGTTGTACGTGTCAAGGGCGGTTTAATGCTAGAACTCAAAGCACAGACAACACATTACAAAAGCTGCAGCTGATTTTATAGGCAGGGTCGACAGAGGTGCTGAGCTGGGGACAGGGCTCGGAGATGGGGATTTAGCTGGATGTGGCAGGTAATAGGTAAGTGGGTAATGAACCTGAACCACATGCAAACAGACAGACAGGAAAACGACAGAGTAATGTTTGCCTGTGACGTTTGTACCACACAGGCAACTGAACAATCAGAGACTGGAGGGAAGATCCGGGGTTGAATTTCTGCCGCCGATGAGCTGGTTGATAGTTGAGTCTCAGATGAAATAGTGGGAGCAGGTTGATACAGGCCACACCCAGCGGAACAAATACACACCCCCGGGCTGACCACGGTGAAGAGGCCTCATCCTAACAGTAGACCTGAGGATGTTTTGGTATGTCTTCAGTTACCTTAAACCAATCCATCCGCGAAGTAGGACAAATGATAACACTGATGCTTTTTCAAATTCAACCACACTGACTCCTGTCTCAAGGCTGGATAATCAGTGTTTAACGTCATGAAAAGTATTAGAGAAAAGTTTTACCCTACTTTGGGAAATGTCTGCGCAATATGCAAATCCACAGATCAAGAGAAAAATATCATGAAAAATTTTAAAGGTTGGATTTGGCACCTGCTTTTATGGCTTTTAGGGTCGTAATTATATGTTCATTCATGAATTTCGCATGTATTCTGCTTGAAGTCACATATCTTAATGGTAAAATGATTTTTGCTCTGTTTGCCTGCATCTCATTTCCTAAAATTGTATAAAAAGTGTAATTCAACTTTTATATTCTCTGTTTTATTAACGTAATTGTCAGTTGCATTGACTTCAAAATCCGCCAGTTGTTTTGGAATTCAAATTAGACTTAGCTGTCTTTGGTGCTGCGGAGACTCAGTCTCCTGGTCAGGGATTAGAGACCTTTCACACAGCAGAAATCCTGATAACATCAACAAGGGCTGCAGTCCATTCAGTTTCAGGGCTCTGCTATAATGCATGATGACTCACTTGAGACACAAATGGAACAGAGCTATAGTTATTGTTACTACCTGAAAGAAAAAACTACTCCAATTCAATGTTGGTTTTCCTTAAGAATGTTTTAAAGGCTCATCCTGCTAATGTAGAAATGTCCATGGTGACTGTGCCTCTGCTCAGTTCCTATATGTTAAAGGTCAGTACTCACTGAACACTGTGACCACAGCACATGACTTCCTCTGTGACTCTTTGACTCATTTTGTTGAGTAGGTGTTTGCTGATGTCATCACCGCCTCTCGACACCTTGGCGTCTCTTTAAACGAGCACAAAATAAACACACGCACATCAAACTAAATGCTTGCGCACGCACTCATGAATCATACCTGCTGCAAGATGCAGGAAAAAGATGTACGTATGTGTGTGTGTGTGTGTGTGTGTGTGTGTGTGTGTGTGTGTGTGTGTGTGTGTGTGTGTGTGTGTGTGTGCATGTGTGTGTTTGATTATGCGATTAAAGAGTAATAAGTTCTTGTCGTTTCATGGACAAGAAACATGATGTTGCCTCCACACCAATAACTTTTTGCCGTCTTTTGAGACAAGCATTACATCACTGGAAAAGAAGCACTTGCAAGTGACTTCCAGGGACAAGAATGCAAACAAATATGGCATCTAAGCGATGTGTATGGCGCTTAAAGTCTTTTGTTTGGACGGACCTTATTGGAACCTTTGTTCTGTTTCACAGTTCACAGATGCTGCGACAATAACAACATCATTTTTACATTTGTGTATGACTTTATCTCTTCCAGCAGAGCCCTGTCAACTGTGCTCCTATTGGTCAACATTGGAGAAAGGTTAGAAAAATCTCACATGATCCTTCTTCTGTCCGGATGTTGTGAGACATCCCAGATTAATAACTTTAATTATAATAACTTTATTTGTATAGTAACTTTCAAAAAGCTTTACAATAAAATGAAGAAAACAAAAATCTAATACAGCTAATTATAGTAAACAAAATCTAAAAACAAAGAGGGCAGATGAATAATACATAATTTAAAAATATTGACAGAGGCAAAGGACACAAGAAAAATAAATAAATATTATATAATAAATAAAATAAAATAAAATAAAATAAAATAAAATAAAATAAAATAAAAAATAAAATAAAATAAAATAAAATAAAATAAAATAAATCAAAACAATACAATCAAATAAAAGCCATTTAATAAAAGTACAATTTGCTAATTTATTCGTTGTCATACACTATGACTAACTATATGAGATGAAATAATCTATTGTCTCACCCGATGCCTATTGATCAATTCCAAATCCACCCGATCTATAACTGGGTGGATATTGTGTAGTATTCTGACCCTGGCATTAAAGTGTGCTCACAGGTCCTGTTCAATGCTCAACACTCAATGTCGGCTGTCTATATGCAGCTCTGGCACAATGATGGAAACTCTGTGTCCTTTGTGCCATTGCCATGTTAATTAACCTTAAAATAACCAGTGAAATATCCAGAGCAGGATATGTCACATTAAAACAGTGTCGTGAACAGAACTGATGCACTTATTTCATTCCATTTAATTGACTGTACAAATCAGAAAGTCCAGAAAATATGGGGATTTTTCCTGAAAAAACATATAGAAGCTTTTAATGTGAGAATCTGAATCTAAGGTATTATCTTGAGAATCGCCCTTGTAATGAAGAATGCATGGAGGAGTTAGTGATGAACATGTAATAGATCAGACTTAGCTGAAGGCAAGTTTGTTTCAGCAGTGTTAATGGGAGACTAACGCCAGTTTACTGATGCAATGGAGATATGGGCCTCCATTTAAATTCTTTGTTTTTTTCAATTATGTTATTTAAGTCATAGGTTTATATTTAAATCATTGCAGCTAGCTTGGACTTACAGTGCAGCCCCTGTGATAGAGAATATTGGTTTAATAGTTAAAATAGGTTCATTAAAAGAATAATCCACTGCTGTATAGCATTGCACTCAAGACTCCGAACAAAATGAGGAACAGCACCTTTCTTATTCTATGCCTTCTTCTTGTTTATCAACAACTGGAGCCTACATGACCCACAATTCATCTCAACCACAAATGGTTTGGTCAGATTCTACGTTCATGTGGTGATGGAATGATCGGAAAAACAAGTTTGTGACTGGGAAATTTCACGCGAACGCCATCTTAAGTCGGACCAAAGACTTTTCAGGGA
This sequence comes from Hippoglossus stenolepis, assembly GCF_022539355.2. Classification (NCBI taxonomy): domain Eukaryota; kingdom Metazoa; phylum Chordata; class Actinopteri; order Pleuronectiformes; family Pleuronectidae; genus Hippoglossus; species Hippoglossus stenolepis. Next base: position 11,767,627 of record NC_061484.1, on the reverse strand, counting down.
AAACTTTGGTTTAAAGTTGCCCAGCTGCTAACAAATGTCTTCACCTGTGAACGGTCATACTGTACAAACGTTCAAATTGTACATGTGAAAAGTTCCTATTACACGTTTTCTAGTGTTTCTGATATTTATATTTATTTATATAATTCCTTGTTTGTGTAAACCTACTTGGCAATAAACCCAAATCTTGATTCTGATCACTTATATGCCAATTTACATAATTTTACACTTAGCTTAAATATCATCTTTCAATGTGAAGTGGACAAATGTTACATTTTTGTAACTTGTAGCTGAATATCCATCTCTAACAAACGCATACATTTTTGTATGTGCCTTTCACACCTGATCCTTTTTATTTGCTCTTGATTGTTAAATATTGGAAAAAGTGTCAAAGGTGTTGTTGAAACACACTAAACAAATAAATACAATACAGTTTGTTCACAGCGTCCATGTATTTTCCACATGAGAACATCAAAGTAGGGACAACGACTTCACAACTCGGGAAATGGGAACCTCTGAAGAACTGAGAGATTCAGGTGAGTTGTTGTTGAAGCTAATGGGACATAACTTTAGGCCATTTATCAGATTTCATGCAGCTCATGTTTTCACATGGGCTCCCTGTGAGATCTGTAAACAGACCGTTGTGTATAATCAGTGGAGTTCTTCTTCAGTTACGCTCTATTTTAAGCCAACCTCATTTATGTAACAGAGGAAGACAAATTATTGGAAAAACAGTGCAGTATAATCAATACAACACCACTACTCTGACAAAAAATAATGTCTCTGGCAGAGGAGGATCAGGAATGAAATTTGACGCCCGACTCCACCTTCAACTACAGACTGGAAAGTGGAGTTGATTCAAGACGTCACTGACAAAAGTGTAAACAGTAATTAAACAATATCAATTTGCACAAGGTGGTGTGTGTGTTCCTGTACTTATATCTTTGTGCGAACCATTTTAAGCATAGACCCAACAGAGTGAGGACATTTTGACCATTTCTCACTTTTTCAATGGGCTGTTTGAGGGTTAAGATTTGGTTTTAGGGTTGGGGTTAGAATTAGGTTAGGGTTAGACATTTAGTTTGGATGGTTAAGTTTAGGGTAAGGGGCTAGGGAATGTATTATATCGATGAGTGTCCTCACTCAGATGGAAGTACAAATGTGTGTCTGTCTGTCTGTCTGTCTGTCTGTCACAAACATCATATCAACAAAGGTCCCATTTAGAAATGAAAAATGGAACAGGACATAGCGCCCCCACATCACAGCAATGTAATTAGTCAGGGTCATGACTTGTGCAAATGAATTGTTTACAGGCAATTCCCAGAAAAAATATATATCTGAAATCCAGCGCCGCGACAATGGCCTGATTCATAGAGTGTGTGTAAGTAGGACACTGTGAGAAGAGCCACAGAGATTCATGACAGTTGCTTGGGAAATCATTATTCAATGGGAGCCCATAGGTCACAAGTGTTGTTTACAATAAAACACTTTTAACAGGGTCACAAGTATGTGTATGTATGTATATAAGATACTGTATCATTGTGATGACTCTCACTAATCGAGGGATTGAGGAAATTAATAACGCATGTCCGAGCCCATTGAGATCATACATTTATATATACTGTATATATATATATATATATATATATTTATGTAAATACCCCCTAAAATACTAAGAATCTCAATACAGATCTGCACCAATTTCACCTGTTTGTAGATATTAGAAAATTAGTATATTTTCATAAAAATCTCTGCATTATTTTGACAAATACAGATGCAGGAACAAGATATGAACATGATATCAACAAGTCTGTCACTATCTGACTTGATCTAATGAAGATTCAACCAACATTTAATCTACAATTATACATAAATATAATGAAAATCTCCATGTAAATGTGAATACATTAATTTATACAATTAATTATGATGTCACTGTGTATTAACAAAGATGTAGTGGGGGTCTCGGTGTTTTCACTACAGGAGATTCCCTTCACTTCAAAACAATCTGCTTCATCCATTCACCTCTGAGTGACATTAGCATTCAGTTATTATTGTCCTCAGACATCAGTCGTGTGTTGACCAGTCAGCTTCTTGATCGCTGTATTTCTGCTAAGTAACCATCTTCATTGTTCACCTCAGCCAGTCTCAGCCAGGCAGTGACATCATTCCCCTTTCACCCACTTCTCCGATGGCTGCAAGGTAACCAGCGGTCAAAACACGGTGCGTTCACGGACTCCTCCACAGCTCCGCCATCCCAGTGTCAGGGTAACTCTGATTTACCTGGATCAGAATAAATAATGAAAACTGGACCAGAATGAAAACAACAGACTCGATGATGTCATCGCACAAACATGCTCACACAAATGGAAGTCTTGAGTGGTTTCATTTAATTTCAGGTGACTTCATGTGCAACCACAAAACTGATTAACAAACAGAGAATGTCTTGAGAAAGATAAAGAAAATAATTTAAAATAATGTGCTTGCTTGTTTTTAAAATATGCTAATCAGCAGAAGGTTGACTATTATTAAATTATCCAAATAAATAATTGATTAATAGAGATTTAATAGAAAAAAAACATTTATCAAAACAATGTATATATTTGCCTGACCACAGTGTAATGAAGGAGATGCATTCAATTGATTGACATTTTATTTCAGCCTTATATTTTTAGAATATATATATTAAAAAAAACATAAAGAAATAAAATATTAAAATAAAAAATACAGACTTAGTTAAGGGGCCATTGAGTTCAAGTAGAAGGTGATGTAACTGATGAAGACCTGCGTGAACTGTTGCAGTGCTCGGCTGAGTATCTTTGAATGTTTCCCCTAAAAAACTAAAAACAATACAAAGTGGTTCATATTCTAGGCTAGTTGCAGTATTTCCCGCAGCATTTGAATGCATCATAGGTGCCAACTACGCAAGCAGAAAGAGAAACTAAGAATCGTGTTTATCTAACACACAACTGCCCAAGTGTGTGTGCGTGGGTGTGTGTGTGTTTCCATCATTCAGTCCGATCCTTTACTGCAGGTTTGACATGAAGCCCCGCTCAGTCCGGGTCGAACCTCGTCCTTTGTGTTGATGTCACATTGACGTGGATTCAAAATACAGATGCATTATAAGTACGACGTGTTTTTATTATTATTGTTCACCACACTAAACAGATGTGACACATTTTTGCAGTCCACAGATAAATATAGTCGATCTGCACACCACCCCCTCCTACCCTCCTATCCTGCTTCCCACCATCCTGCTCTGTGGCGGGGTTACTATCGGACAAATCTCCCCTCCTCCATCACTCTCCGTGCTGGGGTTACTGCCGGACAGATTTCTCCTCCTCCTCCTCCTCCTCCTCCTTCTCCTCTTCTTCTTCTTCGTCTTCGTCTTCGTCTTCGTCTTCATCTCATCCTACTTGTCAGTACCTGCATCACATATGTGCCTGTACACCCTGTCATCTTCTGCACCTATAGGACCATGTGTTGCTCCAGCAGGCGGTTTTATTAGGCCGCCAGACATAAATCAGAAGAGTGAGAAGTGAAGAACTGCACAAAACCCACCGTTATTCTCCTGCTGCAGTTTGTGTGCAGGGTTACTGTCGGTCAGAATGAAAATGAGGAAGAATTCTGTTTGTGCTCCCCCTCATGATGAATCCAGACGCACTGGAAGATGTTTGCAGAGGAAGAAGACAAGTGAATCAACAAGCTTTTACATTTCAGTGCAAAACATAAGCAAACCCAAATTCCAATAAGCAAAGAATGACATTCTTAAAGTCCAGATGCACAGAAACAGAGTGCAGGCTCCATCAGCTTCTCATATGAGTGTCACTGTGCTCTATTTTCAAATCTTCCTTCTTTGTACACAGACAAATGTATCCTTAAAAGTTCAAGTCCCAGATTCCCCAGAGACCCTTCAATGGCGGTTCTTTGGGCAAAATGGGGATTAGGCTGCTGTTAACTTTTCTTAACCCCACACAAATCACATAAGTGGTCTTGTGGGTTCAAAGGGAAGGTGAGTGGCTCATGAATAAATCATGGAGTTGCCACTCTTTAAAGTTAAAGTTTATTTTGGGGTTTTGATAAATGTTTAATTTTACGCTCTTCTAACAGCAGGCAGAAGAAGTCAACACGTCGAGAAGTCAATCAGATTAAAGTTTAAATTGTCTGGTTTGTAGCTTTTCACCAAGTTGCATGGGTTTCTGAATCTGTTAAATATACATCAATTGTATATATATATATATAAATATTTATGCATATAACATTTTTGATATATATATATACACACAGATTTTAAAACTTAGAAGCTGATAGCACACTTTACATATTTTCTTTTTGTGATCACTACTCTCTAATTGTTCTTATTACTTAAAGACAAGTGCTTTGTATTTGAGGGGGGTAACATAAGCTTGGCTACTTTCAGACAAAGGCTCACAAGAAGTTTATCTATGACAGAAAGAAACATGCAGGTTTTGTAAGTAAAAAAATAAAATCTGACATTTCCAGCCTAGCTGACTATAGGATGAACCCAACGACCTTATATGTGCTCAGATAGCCTACAGGCACACAGTGACATGAAGAACACAGAAAAGACCTTGATTGACACATTTATGCGAGAGTCTTTATGTATGTACATGTTGCACATTAAATTAACTCCCTTTTTTGCATTTAACAGCAGCCCTCATTTTTCCTGAGAGATTTTCCCACTTCGATAGGATGTGAACAAGCCTGTATCACAATCCATGACAATTCTATTTTTGAATGATGTTACACACCTGAGTGATCAAACATTCCCATATTTATTTATTTGTGATTAACATTTAGTTAATTCTTGAGTCTTATCTGATTGTATTTTTACACTGATACTGATATGAACTGTTTTATTGTAGAATGGCTTTCACTGTTGATTCATGGCTTTCCACCACTACTATATGCCCCTTACCCAAAATACCACAAGATCCACATTCCTTATATTTGCAAACCAGCCAAATCACACTTTGTATTATATGGATAGTTTTAGGCATTTTTCTTAGTTTCTTTATGTGTTCAAATTCCTTTGCTTCTCCATGCCTGACATGCAGCCTGCTTCATTGAACACGCTGTAACTACTGTTACAAGAAGCCTAAGTTTTGAACTGCACCTTTCTCACTGTCAACTCCTAACAGCAACAACTTGAAGGAAATCCACCAGTGTTTCAACATCTCAGGGGTGATCCCATTAGCTGCGAGTGTGTAAGCTAGCTCACGCTGCGCCAGCCATAACAGACCATTGTTCTCCAGCCAGTGAGAATAAGTGCGCCTGACAGTTGATCACAGTGAATGAGGAGTGAACTGCTGAACCGTCTACCAAGACGGAGACAGATATTTGTTGATTTCAACACTACTGACTTCAGAGTACTGCATTTTCTCTGTACTTCCAGTGTAATTAGAAGAAAACAGACTTTTGTCGCCTTCATGCTCTGCTTCCAACCTTTGTGGCAGAGGTGAACAACTTGAACTTGTACTTGTTGTTTGGAATCTGTCATGCGATTTTTGGTCATTTTCTTTCACTGTTTACTGTCCTCAAATGTCCTGGTCCAAGACAATGATTGCCTGTCAGCTCGAGGAAGCTGCTCTGTGGCTGACGGTCACCTCTGACCCCCTGAAAGGACACGAGGTGACCAGAGAGAGAGAAAGAAATGCTGAATCTACGAATCAGCCAGTTGTTTTCTTTTTACTCTTTATTTCATGCTACATGCAGTATTTATCCTCTGAAGTTTGCATTATACAATGGAAACATCAAATTGGTCATTTTATTATATAGTTCATTACTTTGAATTTGTTTTATTTGTCAGAAGATTGAATCAGTCCCTTTATATATGGCTTTGTTAATAAATCAATCAACTGGTTGATTAGATTTAATCACTGATGATCTATGATGATCTATGATCATTCATAGAATCCACAGGTTTTGTAGATAACAGTCTGGCCTTTCATATAAATACCAATATATTATTTTAGAATCACCAATAACATAACAAACTTTTTGAACCTTTATATTAAAATTAATTAATCTTGCGTTCTCTGTATTTGGTCACGATTTGTGCACCATTTTGTTTTCAAGCTCATTATTTTCTGTAGCTCATGACAACATTTCAACAATCTGAAACTGGTAACATAGTTTTTTTCTCTGTGACCCTGAATTCTCTAGATGAGAAAAGTATTTTACTCTGAAATTCAGTCATCTTGGATGATTATCATGTGCCTTTATCCATGTAGACAGTTCTGGAGCTTCTACTGTGGATTAAGTAGTTAATCACTCTGATTGAGGATCTTGTTTTAATGAGACTCCATACTGGGGGATCCACATCCACAGTGAAGCAGGAGACATGATGCACCTTGGCCACATTTTTATTCTTTCCTGGTTTCAGCTGCCAGGGGCCATGCAGGGCTTACAGCACTGTAAGGGCACAGTTGTATGCAGGTTAACATGCTACTAAATCAGTTGGATCAATCAAAGGAAAATGACCATTTGTTTGATGAAGAAATAAAATTCTACTTTGATGAAGAAATATATGTACAGACAATACCCAGCATGTCAGTTGCAGACTGTTAAAACAAGTCATTCACACATTGGAATGCTTTAATTTAATAGTGCCCTTTTTACTGTATCTGATTTGGGGATCTGGAGATTTAAGTGGAAAAAGACGGAAAGAAGAACCATTTAGCCGTCCACCATCTTTAAGCTAATTGCCCCCTAAAGCGAAGAGAGCTGAATAAAAGACAGTGCAGGCAGACTAAGCTAGATAATCACTGCCAGATGGTTTGTGATGTTCTTTGTACATTAGTAAGACAGGACTGTGCACCAGGCTCCTGTAGCCTCACTCAAACATAACATGCCATGAACTAAGTAGGAAAAGAGTTCAGGAGAAATTCTGCCCTTCAGTTTAAAAGTTAATGATAGTGTGAGTGTGAAAGTGATTTCTCCGACATGATATGAGTCATAATGTACTTTATGCAACGTGATAAAAATGAGTATACCATTCAACAAATATTATGAAATATTCTCATGTAATTTTTTAAAACCAGATGAACCCCAGATGTTCTATACGAAGCACCACATATGATAACTAGAACGGCACTCTGTGATTTCTATAAACAGATTCTGCATGTGAGTATGCAGGGCAGGGACAAGATTTTGGGGCCAGAGGTCTTCGGGTTTCTGTGTTTAGTTTGACCAATCACGTTTCAGCTAAACAGTCCACATGGGGATATAAAGAGTTGGAACACATTGACTGAAATGCATCAGCTATCAGAGTTTTTATTTATCTGCATTCAAACGCTGATGGCTGTTAAAAGAGCCAAAATGTTGTCTGGAACTAAAACACCCACAAGACGTACGGCTGTGTTTCATGTGGATAAACACATGACTCATGTGATTAAAGAAACTTGTTTAACAGTAAACACTGTACAGTCCTTCTGTCTACACAGGAAGCCCCAAAATATTGGCTGTTGGCTCATTAATCCTCTGCGGATGGCCGATGGGCTCCAAGAAAAGTCACTTAATAGAACACATAACTCCAAGGCAACAACAATCACCTTAAATCCAATCAAGCTGCACCAAATTTCACAGACTCATAGATATCAGTTCTGTAAAAAAAAAAAATCCCTAGCAAACTGTATGTTGAAAAATTCCATATCTCACAATGTTAAACAATTCTAGATCCGGATCCGCAGCCCAAGAAATGTAATGGGTTCCCTGATTTACACTGCATCCTTCCACAGAGTTTCGTGGAAATCCGCTGCGTTGTTTTTGTGTAAGCAAACCGGGGGACGGGTGAAAACATAACCTCCTTGATGTTGTTAGCCGTGGAGCCTCGAGTCTCCTCTCCCTCTTGACCCTAACATTGTCTTCTTGGACTGAAGATTCCTCTTGTAATCGGTGCTCACATTGTCGCCCCTCAGACTTCCTCTCCGCTTCTGTTTAACCTGGTGTGGTTGGCAGGCGGCCACTCAGCCAGACAAACAAGAAACAACCAGACGCTGCAGTCTGATGGTATGTTAAGTGTTTACTGTTGCTCCTGAACAGGGGGATGTTGGTTAGTAAATTTGTCCTGTTATCTAGAGGCCATGTCAGGTCGTGTCATTGTTCAGCCACAACCACTGGGGTTGAGCTATTTTCGTTGACACGTTCAAGTGCAGCAGTGCAGTACAATAAAAGCATGCAGATACAGGTCAGGAGATTCAGTTGATGTTAATGTCAAACAGCAGAATGGGAGGGGTGTGATCGTAGACCAGGGCATGTTTGTAAGTTTCTTCTGGGTTTTGCATAAAACAAAAACATTCACTGAGCGGCTTATTGATGAAGAGGAGAATGGTCTGACCGACTGTGCCTGAAAGACTGTGGTAACTCTGTGGTGTGGTGAGCAGAAAAGCTTCTCAACACATTGAACCTTGACTACAAAAGCAGAGGACCGTATCCGGTTTCACTTCTGTTAACCAAGAACATAAATCTGAGGCTGAAGTGGACACAGTCTCATCAACGCTGGACAGTTGACGACTGTAAAAACATGGTGAATCTGGATTTCTGCTCAGGCACACTGATGGTAACATAATGAGATATATTATGAGAATTAAGTTGTAATATTTTAAGATGATTTAATTATTTTAGGAGAATAATATTGTAAGATTAAGGGTGACCTTACCCAGTATAAGCATGGTGTTCCTAATGAAGTGATCAGTGAGTGCATTGTGCTTTGCTGAAAGCAGCACTGCACGTGGCCTGCTGTCTTTGCCCTGCCGAGGCCTGAGTCTGGGTTTGATGGATGAGAGTGCAGATGAAGCAATGGCAAGTTAACATCAATCCATCCATTTTGTAAGCAGCTTATCTTGTTCAGGGCCGTGGAGGGCAGGAGCCTATTCCAGCACACACTGAGTGAGAGGCTGGGTACAGCAAGGACGCCAAGCTGTCACAGGGATAACACACATCCAGACATGTAATGATATTCATTATTCTTTTTAAGAGGAAGAAAAAGGAGGAGGGTTTCAAGAAGGTGACTTTTGAGAGTTTTGTCCAGACACTCAATGAAACAAAATTGATGGAGTGTAGCAGTTTGCCGTCTGAAGTCCCTCAAGTATTTCTGCGGATTACCCTGCTGATCCCTTGTTTTATTCATAATGTTTTCATATTATATTCCATGGCCTTAACTTCACCACTCACACCAGCAAATCATTTAAAAGTTTTTAGATTTGTTACTTTTAGATGCCAATCTCCTCATGTAACCACGAATACAACACATTTATTGACCTTGTATATGGTGACATAATTCCATGTTGCATTACATTTACATTAAAACTCTGTATCCTTTAATATCTGTATTCTTGCTTTATTCCTCATTCTCATGCTCCATTGCTCGGTCTTATATCCAGTGTTCCTTATGCAACTTTCAACCATGTGTTTGCATTTATTCTGTGAAATTGTCAGCTGTGCTCGTAGCTAATATCTGATGCCAATCACCTCCTATAACCACAAATACAACATATTTATTGAACGTAATGGTTAGGTTACATTTCACCAGCAAATCATTTTAAAGCTGTAGATTTGTTACTTTTAGATGCCAATCTCCTAAAGTAACAACAAAAATAACACATGTTGCAATAAATTGTATTTACATTTACATTAAACTCTGTTTCCTTTAATATCAGTTGTCCTGCTTTATTCCTCATTATCATGCTCCATTGCAATGTTTTATATCCAGTGTTCCTTATGCAACTTTCAACAACTTGCTTGCAGTCGGGTATTAACTTGTAGTTGCACGCTACTGTATGTACTGTAAGAAGATAGATAGATAGATAGATAGATAGATAGATAGATAGATAGATAGATAGATAGATAGATAGATAGATAGATAGATAGATAGATAGATAGTAGATAGATAGATAGAAGATAGATAATAGATAGATAGATAGGGGTTTGTTGGTTGGTTAGTTGGTTAGTTTGTTGGATGGTTTGTTGGTTGGTATGTTGGTATGTTGGATGGTTGTTATGTTAGATGGTTGATTATTTGGTATGTTGGTATGTTGGTATGTTCGATGATTTGTTGGTTGGTATGTTGGTATGTTCGATGATTTGTTGGTTGGTATGTTGGTTTGTTCGATGATTTGTTGGTTGGTATGTTGGATGTTTGGTTGGTTGGTAAATTGGATGTTTGGTTGGTTGGTATACTGGATGGTTGGATGGTTTGTTGGTAAGTTGGTTGATTGGTTCGATGGAAATCACAACGGATTTCTGTGCTATCTCTGCTAATCCAGACAACCTGAGTCGATTTTTCTCTAGATTGAATGCAGCACACTTCTGCCATGACGACATTAACCATTACTGAAATTTTAGTGGAATATGGTAAAGGTAACTCTCGTCATTTAGTGGCTGTTCCTCCATTGTTAGTCGGGGGTGCGTTGAATGAATGAGGCGCCGGAGGTGTCGCTGGCCCTTTAACACATGTTTTGACGCCGCACGTGCTCGCCTTATATGGAGCAGCAACAAACGGTGACCGCGAGTTACCTCTGCTGCGCTGCAGACCGGGGCCGTATAAAAGCTGCTGGAGGGAAAAAAAAGTGTTTGTCAGCCTCAGAGAAGAGAAGAGGAGACGAGTCCAGTGGATCTCCACGGACATTACTGTGTGTTTAATATAATACTGGATGAGGAATTGCATTTCATGAGAAGACAAGGAGAGGACTCACACAGCGTTCAGGAGCCAGCTCGGTGAGTTTACACTTTTTTTTGATGAGTTTCTTTGTTGGAGCATCAGTTAAAAAAAAGAGAGAGATGCCACAGTTGTGTCGCAGTTAAAACATGGTTTTTATTTGTCCGTGTATTGTTAGCTCAACGCTTCTGTTCACTCTGAGTAATGCAAAAAGATATACTATGCTGTTGAACGCAATTACATCCCGATAACAAGGCTATTAACAGGGGGTTGTTTTAATTTGTTTTAACGCCACAAAGTTAAAGATGCGATCCAATGTGCTGAAGTGACTTTATATGCTCAGACTAATGTTGTTATTTAGATAAAGTGACAACAACGATTTTGGCTGTTTTTGCTCTTTGATCATTCAAGTCAGTCTCATCTTCCACCGTGTGTGAGTCAAGGTAGCGACAGTCTGCACGTGACCTCCGGTGCTGGATCTAAAAAATAAAAGCCTCTCTGTGGCGAGTTATTTATCTGATAAGGAAAATGTATCTTAAAAGGATAAAAAAAGGTCATAGGAAAGACAATGCATTACTTATCTCTCATATTCTACCATTTATGAAATAAAAAGACAGCATGTTGGAAATCGGGTTTCGAATCACATTTGGTGTAGCTTTATTGTGAAAGGCTGGTTCGCCGTGCTGGCAGGTAGACCGTGTCCGACTTGACGCTGCTGTGGCTCAGCATCGCGGAGCTGGATGACCGACAGTAACCTCGGTTCAGGGGAACAATGAAACTTAAGCACAGAAGTCAGTCGGATGTGTTTTCTGACACAATGTTGATGTTAAGTCCCAGTGCAGAGGATGTCTTGTTATGATTCTCAATTACAGCCTCGTTTTTCATCCCTTTCATCGTTGTTTAGTTTTATTTCTATTTAACCCCCCCCCCCCCAAATGTGTGCGCTGTAATGTTCCGTGATTCGTGTTTTCTCTTCTATTAATGTGCGTGTGAAGAGTTGAGATCGAAAAAATATCTGCTTCCTCTTTTCATTCGTCGTCTGAAGAAGCAAAAAAAAAAATGTCTCTTTCATGCAAAAGCAGCGACGCTTCTCTGACACCTTTTCCCCCTCATGGCATTAAAAAAAAAACGTTCCTTTTTCTTTTTGCATTTTTTAACAACATGCCCAAAAATGTGTTCAGAAAACGAGGGGAGACAATGGAGGGAAACAATCCATGAGTGTGATATAACACGTGAACGAGGATTGATGGTAAACAAGTACAAAAACGAAATATTTAGCGTGTACCACTAGGGGCGCCCTGGCTCTGCACCATTTGGCCTGATAAACATACAGACGGATAAAACCCTCACCAGACGGCGAACATCCAAAATCACACTGTACGTGGAGATAAACTCAAAATGAGTCAAGATGCTCAGATTGACTGATCAGAAAAGTGTGATGCACTGATGACAGATGGACGAAAATCAGGTCTTTGAATTGGTGATAAACATTTCCACACAGTGTGAGTATATGAAGCTCTAAAAGGAGCTGGTAGAGTTCCTTTCCCTGATCAAATGTAGGATTTACTTATAAGGGAAGGGAGGACAAAAATACCCTCAGAGTTTGTCAGCCACAGGAGTAAACTGTTATGTAGTCTACACACACGCACATATAGATATATATATAGATATATACATATATCTATATATATACCCACACTTTCACTACAGCAAATGTACAGACCAAAATTGAACGTTGTGTTTTTTAACCTCTTTCCTTTCGTAGGATTTGCATAGAAGCGTAGTTTGATACACTCAGAGAGAAAAACAACAACGTGTTTAAACAAAGACGTGATCTTCAAGGGCTCATATTGTGTCTTTGTGAAATCTCCCTATCTGCTTCTGCAATTATTTACCCAGTGAAATTGCTGTGTGTGTTTTTTAAATGAGTTAGTCCACAGCAGTTATTTTACATTGTTAATCACTGAAACGCCTGACTGCTGTTTGAGCCCTGAGCGTGCTTGCCAGTAAAGTGAGTGAGTCAGAGAGAAAACAGATGCCCCCCGGTACAGCAGATATTGCACATCGGTCACTCTTGTTTGTCGATCCCAAAGTTCCTGTTTGGTTTTTTATTGCAACATATTCCACATTCCACTGGATTTATTTTATTTAATGCAGCCAACTGCGCGCAGAAGTGGAAAATTTTGATTTACTGGTATTTAGTACTGATACTTGCATCCTCTTGGCTTTTCCCAACTCGTAGAGGGAAATGGATGTAATGCCAGAGGGCATAGATTGTGGCAGTGATGTTATAAATTAGATTCACCCTGTGAGCAAATGGAGGCTGCTGAACATGGTGTTATTCCGGTTGCAGAAGAGAAAATGTGTTAAACCATAGAAAAGTGTGAACACCGTTTGATTAGGGATGGCCGTGTTCGAACATTAGTGTCCTAGACTGTGTTGTGCTGTACCACTCTCTATCACAACCAATCCGCTTCATTCTGTATAGAGGACGTTCAGCGCGACAAACAGGGTGTCCTTCATTCGCTGTCTAAACATTTACAGGATCGCCTTCAGATTCGAAGTAACAGAAACAAAACTCAGACAAATTTTCAGTGTTGCATGACATCCCGGGATTTTTGGTATTGCGTGTGTGGGGAAAGGAGAAGTGGTTTTAGCTGTGATGAATCCACAGCTAAAAATGAAACGTTTTCCTATGAGACATCTTTACTGCTTTAGATAACACAAATCTTTTCCCCGTGTGCCGTGAGCCACGATGACCTTAATAAGGAGTTACGGGTCTCAGTCAGTCTTGAGTGCCTGACCTGACTTATCTCGGAAAGACTAGGTGTCTGTCTTTGAAAACAGGGTTGTAAAATTATTACATGTTTCAGATTCCTCAGGCTTTGTCGTTTTGTTTATCATCCAGTTGGCAAAGTAAAAAAAATTTCTACAGAGATATAAAATATATAAAATCCCAAAGTTGCATCATGTATTTTGTGTGCTTTGGTCTTCTTCCCGGAATTGCGTTGTCAGGGGGTTGGACCTGGTGGGCTGATCGGACCATGTTGCATTAAAACAAATCAGTACTCAAACTCAAGGACATTTCAAACTGCAAATAGAGAAAACAAATAGGGACAGGAACATACAAGAAACTGGTTTTCACTCAGAATGAGTTAAATGCCATTTGATAAATCTGACAAAACCCAAAGTCTGAGAGAAAATAGGAGTTAAAGTGTTAATCAGAGTGCTTTGATTAAACCCACCAGTGCTGTTTAATCACTGGGTTGTTTTGTTTAGATTGAACAAACGGCATGACCTGGGTTCGGAGGGATATTTCGACATTTACATCCAATGCAGTCTTGTGAATTGGGTATGAGGTGTAAATTGGGGGAAATATGTGATGATGAAAGGATTATCACCAACGTTCGCCACTGGAAAACTCCCGATCATCCTGCCATTTGAACCACAGGTCGACCTTTGAACAGATGAGTGTAAATGAAGTGGGCCCCAGTCTGCGGGGGTTAGCAGACGTCAGTCCACTTCATTCACTGAGTGTTGCTGCACTTCAGGCTGGTCGGAAAGTTTTCTCTGTCAGGTATATCTGTTTGTTCTTATGGCAGTGTAGTGTATTTATGTTTAAATTATATATTGTTTAAAGCAGCCAGATAAGGTTTGTTGGGTCCTTTTTTTGATTATTTTCCTTGATTATTTATTTTCACAATATTTCAAGAAAAGGTCTGATTTTGACTCGCTTTTCATGTCCTGTAAGTGGCAGCCACATTTGGTGCTGCTACATATGGTTGGTTCTGTCATCTGTTCATCATTATTGTTAACTTCCACTGTCGCCTGTTGTCCAATTCTAAGTTTGAAGTTATTGACACTGTCTCTTTTCTTTTCTTTGGGTTGACAGCGAGGAGCGGGAGCACACGCAGTGAGGTTGGGAAGACAACATGGCGGTCTTCACTCAACTGGGGTTACTGCTTTGGAAAAACTTCACCTACCGACGGAGACAGACTGTAAGTCGTAGTGCTTCTAATTACTGACTCACTAGAACAATGGACTGGGTGAAAACACACCCAATTTCATACTTGGTCGATTATTCTTTTATTTCCATGTTCTTTTTTTTTTTATTTCCATGTTTTTTTATTTTTTATTTCCATGTTCTTTATGATCAGGTTTTCAACACTGTGTTCATTATCACATAGATACACTCATTCGCTTATACTATATTGTCCCCTTGTTTGAAGGTTCCTAGGAAAATAATGTATGATATCAGTTTTTATATATCAGCAAAAAAGGCTTTTTACATGTTTAAACATGTGTTTAAGACATCTGCAGCCCACAACAATGAAAATGATGTAATTCTTATCTTGGCCACTCGAACTGAAAAGCCTTCCAGTACATGAGATAACTGTGACTCAGACAAAAATGTGACGGTGACACATTCACATGTCAAATCCATTATCCAGTGGACGTTTTGTGCTGGTCGATGCCCACACACTCAAAGTCATGTAGATCAAATTCAGCTCAAAGCTGCAGCATAGTGCTTCTTTTATAAGTGAGGAGGCTCATCTGCATACAATCAAACCATTTGTCCATCAGGCGGGAACCTTTCTTTAATGTGACGGCTGCGCCTGCTTGACATTCAGTCCAATTATTCCCAACAAAGGGCCACAGTGCATTTTCTAAGACAGTGGGTTTGTCCCCCTCCATGCTGCATTGTGGCCGTGCTGCTGAAGGCTGAGACACAGATGAGGTAGAGGGGCCATATGGAGCAGATGGACAAACACATCCTCTAAAACCCTGCAGAATGTGTCTCTCTCTATCTGTCTCTGTCTCGCTGTGTCCCCCCTAATTAACCCATATACTTTACCCAGACTCATGATGGGATTATTGTTTGTAAGGACAGCAGCTGACAGCCCCCCTACACACACACAAACACTCAAGATTAAGTTTTTTCTTTTGAAGCTGACCTTAGCTGCGCTGTAAGACCACAAAGAAAAAGATTCTCAATTCACTGTTTTGGAATGATTGACTCATCTATTTCCACGTGCTTTATCTCCCACTTTTATTTGCTTAATTATCACCCTGTCTGTCTTCCTGTCTCAGATCCAGCTGCTGATTGAGATAATCTGGCCCCTGTTCATCTTCTTCATCCTGATCTCAGTGCGGATGCACTATCCGCCCTACGAGCAACATGAATGTAAGTGGACGTAGAGAGAGTGATGGAGGGAGGGCTGATAGTTGCGAAAACTGCTTTCACTGAGCCTTGGACTGGTTTGACAGAACTTGCAATCTTCAATGAACACAGCATTAAACTAATTACATCTTTAAAATTACATTTCTTTACACACAGATATATATTTATATTTTTTATTTGAAATATTTGGGGATTTTATTTGTCCATCTATCAATCGTTATTTCTTATTTTTGACAAAGTTTTTGCCTCTTGCTTCTCGGTAAGATCAACATTGTTATCCAAGGTTTCTGTGTTATGCTCACAGGAGTATCTGTTGGATTTGTCAATATTTGTTTGCACTGTGTGATCATGCAATCGGGTCTTCAGCTCCTAGAAAAATAAATAGAATATCTTTCGTCGCCACAGCTGGTTTCACAACTTTGACCAGTTTGTAACTCAATAAGATTTTCACTTGTTCAAAGCACAAAAAAAATCTTTTATTTTCTTTGCACTTTTGGGAAGAAAAGCAGTGATCCATTACTCAATAAAAAATATTCCCTTGGGGATATTTATTATTTGAAGGCCTTTCAAGTATTTTCATTTGTTCAAAAATTATTCACTTTTAGTTAGTGCTTGTGAGTTTTGGGTGAACAAGTGCCATGGAAGAGATTTTGTGCAGGTTTATGCATGTTCACATAAACAGAGCTACATCAAGTGCAGTCACGTAATCGATATGAGCTTGCTGTTGACCAAATTAGTTTCCCTATTTGGAGCAAAGTCACCGCCACCAAATGACAGTGCACTCCCTACAAGTCAGTTTGAGCCCGGGTAACCCAGTGAAGACGTGTTTAACCTCCTGACCCACTTGTCGCATCGCATGCTTATCTTTGTAAAGCTAGTTAACCTCAGTCAATTACAGCAGTGGCAGTAAAGACAGCTGATAAGTAAAGTCAGTCCAAACAATCAAGACGAAAGACAAAGTCCAATTCCAGCTGATTATTTTTGTAACTCTTATTAAATGTTTCCCAGATTTGTTCTACATTAGTCATTTCAGCTCCTTAGTGAATGTTTTACACAGTGTTGAGTGTTGTTTGTTTACAGAGAAAAAGTATAAAAATAGTTAACCAAGGGTCTCAGGTTTTTGTGGTGGCAAGTAAAGAAAAAATAATTTGAAGCTGAGAAAAAGCTCTTAAAAATCAGAGCACTCATCTGATTAGCAAGACAAATATCCTAATATTCTCCTCTGAGGTTGTGTGTAAACTTTGACCTCCCCTTAAGTTTTAATTCCACAGTTATAAATTATCATGATTGTATGCTTATTTTTCCAGGCCATTTCCCAAACAAGGCCATGCCCTCTGCGGGTACCCTGCCCTGGATGCAAGGCATCATCTGTAACGCCAACAACCCCTGTTTCCGCCATCCTACTCCTGGAGAGAGTCCCGCGGTCGTGGGAAACTTCAATGACTCTATGTGAGCAACACAACCATGTTCAATAATCTATCATTAAACCTAATACATAGTTTTGTAAGATTGTTTTTGCAGTAATATAATACCTGCTTTTATCGGCATAATAATTGTGATCTGTTGTCTTTCTTTCATCATCAGAATCTCTCGTCTGTTCATCGATGCCAAAAAGATCCTGCTGTACACTCAGAACGATAAAAGCTACGAGGGCTACAAGGGGCTGCTGAGGGCCCTCAGGAAGCTGCAGAAGAACACTGCCCGTAAGTTTCATTATCTACTTGTTTTGTGTCTTTCATTCAGTTTTTTGAATGACACGTTGACTGATGAGATCTGTCATCTACCGCCCCCATTCAGCATGATCACCCATTCATCCCTTTTTCTTGCTAGTATGCTCATTTGAAGCTTAAAGGCACACCCCAACATAATTGCCTCAAATGTGCTGTGACATGCTTTCAAGTGCAAGAGAATTGTTTCCAGTGTAGTTTTTATTTCCAAGAACTTTAATGTAAAAAGATGAAAATAATGTACAAAGTGAATTTTTAATGAATGATTAATAACTTGTGAAAACTACTTTAAGTGCCTTAAACCAGGGGGGCCTCTGCAGCTTATATAACTCTGAATCTTTGGAGACTTGTCAAGGGTGTAACATGTCCCGCTCTTATCACTGTTGGCCAGCCGCGGGGGGGGGCCATCTCCCCCAAAAGCCAGTGGGTGTTGACTCTCTGCGTCTCTTATGACGAGGTCGTTCAAGGAAAGAAAAGTGTGCACCACCCTGACAGTAGCTGCACAATCACGGCACAGATCTGGCAGTTAAAATGTCAAGTTGTCCCGGCTGGAATTTTGCTGCTTCCTGCGTACGTGGAAAGACGAGACATGTTGTTTACCGCTGATAAAGAGCACACTTTGCAGCAAACTCTGTTATCACATTTTTGCCAACATGTTCAAACATGATCCTATGTACAGTATGAGTGCTGAGGTTTCAAAACTGAAAAGGGAGGAGAGAGAAAAAGGGGAGAGAGTCATCATTGCGGCTGTGGCTGTTGCCGAGCAGAGAAAAATCACCTTTCTAAAATAACATTGATGACACTGCTGTGCAGACTAGGTCAGAGCAACTTGAAAACAGGAAAGAGGGCAGCATTTACCTCTGCCACCATTTCACTTCACTTAGAGAAACATTAATCTCGCTCAGAAAAGATTTTGCTCAGAATTGTTTTTTAATTCATCACCCATTACTCTGGTGCTGGGAGCAGTCCCTGTTTTCCAGTCAACAGAACACAATGAGGACATAAAGAAAAACATGTAATGAATATGGAGGATAATAAGACAAGAAGGGGCACTGATGCAACTTTTCCCCTTGCTTTATTGCACTGCATGTGCGCACTTCATTACAATTGATTTCTATAGTGCACAACTGTCTGATAGCACTCAATCCCTATATGCTTTATCTTTGCTTCTAATCCACGTGAGGTAAAAGCCCTGATGTAACGTGGGCACATCAGTCATGATGCAGGAGGAGGCGAACTGCACAGTTACACTATAGGAATAACAGCATGGTTCAAAGAGGCCCTGCACGTGTCAGTTAATAATTCAGCGACTGGCGGGGTCAGCAAACAAGATTTACAGTGACCGGGGGGTGGGAAAGGTCAGGGAGAGGTATGAGCTTTTTGTCCATAGTCTCACAAGATAAACAACACAGGATCATCTAATGCATTTCTGCTTTATGAGACTGTACAGATTTTAAATCTGCTTCTTGCCAAATAGATGAATAGAGGAGAGAGGAATATGTACATGCACCATAGGTTTCCACATCTTATGTTTTTAGCCTTTCACCACCTTCATATTTTATCTGACTGGCTGCGTTAAAAGACTCCATTTGATGCACAGGCCTGATGTGTCCGAGTCCGATCTTTTAAAATGGACACCTAAGCCTTTTTCTGCCTTTTTTTCTTGACTGTACATATTACTTTACATTTCACATAACACACTCAGATCCCTGAAACTGCATCGCTATAAAGGAAACCTAAGGACTAAATCAAGTCCAGCAGGCTAACCTGTCAACCTCAACACTTACTTTAACCTTAAATCCATCTCCATCTGTAAATGATTACACCCTTAAAACTTTTCTTTGTTTTTCAGAATTACATATTCTAAATGTTTGTCATGAAAACATTTCTCTCATGGCCTTAAAATGCCTTAAATGTAACTTTACCCCTACTTTCCTCATTTTGTAACTGGCATCTAGGAATCAGGTTCAGAAAAAAAAGTCAAACTCCAATTATAAAATCTAAGATGTTATTTCCGTCCAAGTCTCAAAGCGATCCACCCACCACACGACCGTCTTGTGAGTTGATTCCTCTGCGGTCAGAATTTATGCAGCAGCCATCTTTAGTTGATCTGACTGCAGAAACGCCTCTGTGCTTCGCGTCTGTTTGTGGACTAGTCTAAGTGTGATGCCACTGGTGTTTGGGGTGTGTGAGGTCAGGACAGTTTAATTTAACACCGGATCAACACCAGCAGAAACATGTATCGACATGTAAGAGTAAATGAAGGGCTCACAACTGTTCAACGTAGGAAAAACACACACAGATAAGTTTAGTCACTTCTTACGTTGTCTTAGTTAAAAATGTTTCTGTGCCTGATAATGCGCAGGTTTAATCCACTATCGCAGTGCAAATACAAACAAACACTCACAGATTACGATAAAACAAGGAAATTGACAGCAAAAACAAGCACCGTTACTGACTACACCAACTGTTGCACCATTCAGTCCAGTGTATCCTCAAGGGCCTCCAGATGCAATGCACCATGGGAGCTGTAACTTCCTACAGAGGCACTGATTAGACCTTATTAGCACTCCCTGGTTGCTCACCCCTGAGACTTGCATGCACACACAGGTCTCATGGGGAGACAGAAATGATAGGGATGCATGTGTAACACACACTCACACTCGCACCTAAATAGCATTCACTCAGTCAGGAGGCAGCGAGGGAGAGTGACCTGTGTTCCCCCCCCGGACACACAGAAACACTCTGTTCTCTTTCACTTCCTCCCAAAGGATGCTCAGTTCACAAAAAGCAAAGCGTTTCCTGTTTTGTGTGTCTGTGTGTGTGTGTCTGTGCGTCATTTGATAGCTCTAAAAAAAAAAAATAGAAAGAAAAATGTTCACAGGAGATTAAAGGACATGTCTTTTATGCAGCTCTTAAATTGAGCCTCTGAAGCCTTTTTCAGACATGAAAATTGCCGGACCCAATTGTTTGGATTATTTACTGGAGTTTTCCTTTTATATATGGAGAACACAGCAGGAGATTGTCAAGGTCAGACAAGTTCACAACAACAGGAAAATATCCCAAGCATTCAGGCGAGGGGCGGCGTCTGGGTAGAGCATGCAAGAGGCAGGACATGCCGTTTAAATTCTGCGGCGGGAATAATGTGTTTTTGTTAAGACACATCACCAAAAGCTCTCAGCTCGTATCTTTTCAAGTTGACATCATTGTCTGCGTCTGGTACATGTAGAATCTCACTTAAAGCCCTTCCGGATTATTTCAGGAGAAGATCCGGAGTTCAGTGCATATCTAAAAGCAGCATGAGTGAGACGGGGATTATTAGCTCAGGCCTCCTTAAAAACCCAGCACCCAGTGCACCCAGCACAACTCCATCCTCATACCAGTGTAGAGGCTCTGAAAGCAAACTGTACATTTGGTTACCAGTAACTAAAACGAGTTAATAGAACAGAAATGACCGCAAAGGGCATTTTATCAAATCCATGTGCACATGTTTGAACCAGTGGACAGAACGAACATCCAGGCAACAAAGATTATAGCAGGACACATACAAAATGATGACATACAAAATCTAACATTGCTGATAAAATGTATTCTACTGTCTGCAAACAACTGCTTTAAACCTGCACCCTTGGTTATTTGTATGCTTGAGAACAATAAATACCTGTTAAGTCGACTGTGCTTGGAGCGGATGAGCATATAAAAGAGGAAGAGGTAGAAAAACAAAATTAGAAATCCTGTGTGACAGTCGGACCTCTGACCTTCAGTCTCACAAGGATTACTTTGACATATTTTTACATGATTATTTGAAACTTTGTCCACGTTTGGATAGAATATAACAGGTTCCCCTTTAAAACATGTACTCATAATTCAACTCAGAGAAATGAGCAAAGTTGAACTGAAAGTAGGTAAAAGGTGGAAAGAAAATTTGGGAGGAGGAGAGTTAGACGGAGAGAGACGGAGACGCAGAGTGCGAGTATCTAGGCTAAAGTGGAATGTCCTACAGTAACCCCTGACTCAAGAAAAGGGAGCAGTGTGTGTGGGTGTTTTTACAGCCACACAGCTGACTCAGGCCAGTTCCAGAAATGGTTCAGCTAGAGAACAAAAGCCTCTCAGAGCTCTTATTTGAATATAAAATATGATTTGGCATGCTATCATTTTATCCAGTTGTGTATTTTTTTGTTCTCGGCTTGATTTATTAAATACTGTGGTTATTACTCGTCCTCAAATCATGTGTTCTTTCTCTGAGGTTTTCACTGCTCAGGGATTTATAGGATTGTAAGAGCTATAATACTCTCAGATGTGTCATGATGATTTAATAAGTTTATATGTTTCATTTCTAGGTTTCAAGTTGAAGGACTTTTTGAAAGACAATGAGACCCTTTCCCACTTCCTGCACCACAATGCCTCACTTCCTCGTCATGCTTTGAAACAGATAGTGGAGGCTGACGTCAATCTGGAGAAGGTAAACTGTCACATTTCCTAACTTTTCTTTAAATAAATCCCTTCTGTATTTGAAACCTCATATTCCCTTCTTATGGTTCCAAACTGTATTGTCCAATAATGCAGGCATCAATGGAAATGTATCTTTCGCCGATTTGTGGAACACAAAATAAGACAGTACAGTAAGACACAAACAACAGTAACAGTATAGCAACAGGAGAAAAAAATGAAGATTAAGTCAAAGTTGACCCATGGGAATTAAAAACTAAATATTAAATCCTTCCTCAAGTTCCTCCTCTGTTGCTATTGAGCCGCATAATGCCAGTGACGATAACAGATTCTTTTTCTAACTGCACTTCTCTGCACAGAGGGGCTCTGAAGCTGCTGAAGCCCCTTTGTTGTGTCCCTTTCACATATGAGATAATCATACTGGCCTGGCCACACTGCTGGTGCACAAAACCAGTGACCATGGCTCTACAGCATCTGTCGGGCAACAGGCCTCAGTTGCTATAAGCCCTTAATACCAGACAGAATCCCTGTGACAGGGGGTGTCACAGTGGGTACCTAACCCACCTCTCTCTCTCTCTCTCTCTCTCTCTCTCTCGTCTTTTTCTTCCTCATGTTTCTTATCCCACACCAAGAAAATCTAATTCGATTTCTGATAATTTTTTCGCTCATTTTCCTTTTTCAGTAACCCTCATTTTTCTCGTCTCCCTTCATCTTTTTCTCACTTATTTACGCCCCATATTTATCACTCAAGTCTCACACACACTTGCTCATTAGACTTCCTCGGTCCACCCCAACAACAGCTCCCAGCCCGGCCCGTCACAACATCCCTGCTTTACAATTGGAGGGTGGGAGTCACATGACTGCCCCTCTTCCCTCCTCCTTTCCCCCCCCTGATTTCTCTTCACGTGCGGAGGCAGAGACTCAGAGACTCATTCACGTTCCACCATAGGATTCTGTTAACCAATCACCTTTCTCACAGACATCTATTGATCAAACAGGATGCAGCTTAGACTAAAGGACTATAAGTGTATCCATTAGTCCAGCATGGTCGATAGAAACATTATTTAAGGAAAGGGGTTGAAAATGAATGGAAGCATATTGTTGCTGGGGCCCCTCGTTACATGGAGCATTTTTTCAATTATCCTGCAGCAGTGAAATGCACGAAGGCACAGACATAGAGATCTGTCAGAGGAACAATATGTTTTGAATTCTCAGCTGGATGATGAATATGACTCCTCCAAACCGATGGCCGTAAAACCTTGATGTTTTTTAAAGATTATCAGCTGTCACTACTGTATGTGGTAGACATGATGCCATAAGACAGTCAAGGACATTTCGAAGATAAGTCAGTGTGCCCCCCTCTCTCTCTCTCTCTCACTCTCACTCTCACTCTCACTCTCACACACAAACATGTGTTTGAACATCTTGACTCTGTCAGAGAAAACGGAGCGTCTGTCCTTGAACGCTCTGATGTCCCAAGACATTTGTTACTCCGCACACACGGGCACAGCTGTACTGTCCATTCTAAGTAATGTGTTCAACATTCAACAACACAGGGATGGACAAGAATTTTTGAAATGACAAAGATAATTTTATCTAAAGATACATGGCATTTTATTAGAGTCTGAGTAGAATCAAGCTTCAGTGTATGAATCCCTGCTTTGGCCCAGCATTGATATTCACAACATTTATTTTCCTTATGGTAGCTCTGGTTTAATGAGCATCTTTGTGTAGTTCTCATCGTCAGGTGTTTTATAAATCCTTTTGACAAATACATAGCAGCAGAGAGCCAGGAACAAGCACCAAAGGGACTCAAATATTGTTACTCAACATGCAGAAGTTATTGTTAAGACATTGTGACTCTCGTTTCCCGTTAAATGAATGTTCTCTCAAGATTTTTTCCTGAAAAGAAAATAGAACTGGCAGGACTTTTTTGTTGTTTGGTGTCTGTTTCCAAGTAAAAGTGTTTTTGTAAACAGAAGAATGAGCAATCAATGAATTCATCAATCCCTTGTGCCTCCATGTTAACACCCATGTTAACATTTGAGCGTCTGACAAACTGGATATATTTTTATCTCCTCTCGTGTCCTTTCACACTCTCACACAATTCTCTGCTTTATCTAAACTGCTGTACTTTTGTTTTTCTTCCTTTATCCAGGTGCTGACTAAAGGTTTTGGCTTCCACCTCAGAGACCTCTGTAACAGCACGACACTGGAGGAGTTTGTCCACATTGCTGACCGCAATGTGTCGCTTATGACTCAAGAAATTATCTGCAAGTCCTCCAGCGACTGGCTTGACAAGGCCCAGAGCCACTTCCTGTCCAACCTAGACTTCCTCAAACCCATTCGGGTGAGTTCCTCTGTTCTGTATCACTTGTTCACCAGTTGGAGAGTTGGATGGTCACATATTTAATAATTGCCTGGGTTGGATTTTTCCATTGGGGTGTAACTGCTAGAGTTCTACCAATGAACGAACGGATCAAGAGCCATCTAGATCAGACAGGTTGTAACGAAACCCACTGTTAGAGTGTTACACCACCCCGAGATCTCCCCAGGACACGGCACCTGAAAGAGAAAGCCAGAAAGACTATCCCTTCTCATTTTAACTAGAAAATACACAGTATCATCATTCGCCTGTGTTTCTTCATCATAAAATTCCTGGAAGATCACTGGGTGTCCTCCAGCATAAACAGGATGGGGGTGTCTTTTTCAGGAAGTCAGTATAGATATTCCAAGAAATGGAGAGAATATGATCTGGACATGATGATGAAGTGCAAACACAAAGATACAAAAGAGAAAATGCAAACATGGCAGATACCTTTTCTTTCTTTACTGCAGAACTCTGTTTTCTGTATCCACTTCTTTTCCTCCCCCCACCCTCTTTCCTCTCTTTCCTGTCCATTGTCACCTCTTCCCTGCCTGTATCTTCTCAAACAGCCCCCCCCCACCTTCCATAAAACCCATGACCAACAGACACGTGAGTCAATGGTGAGGGGTGCCAGGAAATAGAAAAAGAAAACATTTTGTTCCGTGCTAGCAGTTGTTAAATGGTTATGGTCTTCAAACATTATCATTGCTCTAGAAATAAATCAAGCCAGCAATGCTTAACAACGCAGGTCCTCGCTGTGGTGTTAAAGGTATTGTGAAATGTTAACAGCACTTCTGCCTCCAGGTATGAGAGTGAAGTGGCTCCATATACGGATCTGATACATACAGTATATATGTACATATACATTTTGTTCTATGTCCAAACTTGCAAGAGAGAAATTCCTTTCCTTAAGTAACGAACTTGTGTTACATAATTCCACTTTCTCCCATTAATTACCCTGTGGTTTTTATGTCTGTGGGAGAGGGGAGGGGTCGTTATGGGACGAGAAAGGGCGACAGCAGCGTGAGCAAATGAGAAAGTAGAAAGCTATAGTGTCTTTCTTTCTTCCTAGAGGGCTGTTCTGTCTTCAGCCATTCGTGTGCTTTTGTTGAGTGTCAGATGTTCCAGCAGCTGACAACTTAGTGTGAAAGACAAGAGCAAACACACACACACACACACACACACACACACACACACACACACACACACACACACACACACACACACACACACACACACACACAAGCACACAAACCCACACACAGCACTTTGACAGACAGGAACACAGGAGGTCAAAGCCACACTGACTTGTTCTTTCTCAGCTCCCCTCGTCCCTCACCTTTGACCAAATGGTCTCTTGTTGTGCAAAAAACTTTCTGTAACTGGCCATGGCTGCCTTCCTCCCCTGCTCGTACATTATGGTGGATTTAGTTTAATTCTATTACACAGTGGAAAACCTCTGCAGCACATTAACGATTCCCTTTCTCTCCAACAGAAGGACGTGAAGTCGGATCCCAAAGTCGTTCAGGAGGTCTCAGCTGCAACCGACCATCTTCTGGAGAGCCTGGGGGCGCTGGCTGTGGAGGTAAATAAACCACACACGCACACGCACACACACGCACACACACACACACACACACACACACACACACACACACACACACACACACACACACACACACACACACACACACACACGCACTGGTTCAACATTCAGCCACATTAAGGCTTTTTAACTTTGTTCTACCACAGTGAAACTGCTTTAATTTTCAAAGAATCCCCTTCTTCCACCACAGATAAAAGCTTAAACAATAACAAACAGGCCGTGTGAAATGCTCCTGTTGTTAGTGGCACAAAAGCCTTGCTGAGCCACACACACACACACACACACACATGTGCTGAGAGCCCCTTTCCTCTCAGGCTCGTGCTCTGCTGAGTTGGCAGAAAATAAAGAGCCAGCTGTATGCATGTGATTTGTGCATTTCCTTTCCAAGCAGCTGTAAGAACATCAACGAGCTGGTCCTTAACCACTGATGTTGAAACCTAAGCTCCATGATTTTTTTATCCACTCTCCACTGTATCCGCTTCCTCTCTGCGTGGCACTGTGTCACAGGGCAATGATTTACAAACACAAAACCAAGGAATATGCAAAAGACAGTGGTTGAAGAACAGTGACCGAAGTTCTCCACCAACTCTGGTTGAGCACACATTGAGACTTTGTGCTTATTTGAGGCCAGTGGTACTTCAGGCAGGACCTGTGAACTCACTGTGGCATATTCAGTCATCTGTTTAATCAGGGATTATTGTGCTCCTCTTCAGTGTGTGTTACTTTGCTTCGAGCAGATTGTTTGGGTTTTGCTCGGCTGGTTCGGTAGATGAATGCCAGTATGTGAAACTGGCAGAATGGAGAAATGCACTCACGTAACCTCTAATTCAAAAGCAATAATCATCCGTCTGCCTGTGTTTCAATCCAGAGCTTATCACAGCTGAATGAAAGAAAAAATAATAGAGCGGCGGTAATGTATTTTCAAAATGTCTTTTCAGGAGGGAAGAAAAAGCTCATTTCAACATCTGCCACTGGTATGAAAATGTAGAAATGGAACTTGAAAAGCGGCAGAATAAACCAACTTTTTAGGCTAGAAAATGAAATCGAATTGCTCTGTTTTCTCACTTCAAAAAATTATATTTAGCAATAACAAAATAAGATGGACGTGTTGCAGCACCGTATTTTAATTAAAGAAACAAAATGTGCTAAGAAAAAAGCTAGAACAAAATCCAAGCCACTGTAATCAGACCTATGTTTATATTTATCTTCTCTGCACGCTGTTTGACCTGAGCTTATAAGCTGACAAGGAGAAGGTGTGAGTGTAGCATTGTGGAGGAATAAACTGAAGTGTTTATCACCCACTAGCTCACAGCCAAATGGGAAATGATGCAACAAGGTGTTAAAAAAGAGAATATCCTTCAGCAATTTCTCAATTAATACCCAGTTAAACATCCGTACTCTTAATGTATGGCTGTTGAGTCCTAATTATGTTGCAGTGTTAACCCTCTTAACCCTTGTTTGTGTTTGTAATCAGATTATTTAGTTGAGCTCAGGAGGCTGGCAGTGCGCAGGTTTGAACTCTAAAATATCTAAACTCCCACTCATTCCCGAAGCTGTAAACAACACCGAAGCCGTCTTTAGGATGGATGGTGAATGAGGAAAAAGAGGTCATGGATTTTTTTCCTTTGACAAAGCTAATAAATACATATCCTTTTATATCAATTTATTTTAATTTGAACCGTCATGGATTTCAAAAACATTAGTGATATTTATCTTCTTTGTTTTGTTTGCTGTTAGTATCTGGAGCGATTGCTCAGCAAAGCATAAGGGAGTGAGTTAATGAACTCTAGCAACCTTTTCTCTTCCAAAGCCTGATCAGTGTCGTCATGTATAATTATCTGGATGGAGGAATGATCAAAGAGTCTTTAACCATTTTTTATTTACATTTTTAAAAAAACAATACGTATCTGTTCTCCCTGTGATTCAGTCTGAGGTCTCAGATGTATCTTTTCAGAGGGAGCAGGAGTGAACTCTTGTAACCTCAAGACAAACTACTTCAGATGACAAAATATTCAGCCTGATTTGGACGTGGGGATGATGTGTCATTTCATAATAATTCATTTATGACTGGCCCCTGAGCTGCTCTGGTCTAAATAGTTGTGTGCTGGAGTGGAAATTTGAACCATAGTAACCTCGAACTTGAAAGCTCTGCAACGAGGTTACTTTAGGACAATCCTCTTCTGCTGCCTGCCTGCCTGCCTGTCTGCCTGTCTGCGTGTTTGTGTGTGTGTGTGTGTGTGTGTGTGTGTGTGTGTGTGTGTGTGTGTGTGTGTGTGTGTGTGTGTGTGTGTGTGTGTGTGTGCGTGTGCGTGTTTTACTCACCTAGTCACCCAAGTTAACAAGTTTATCTGCTCTCTAGGGAGATGACACTTATTCTCAGTCACACAAAAGTGTTTTCAGCAGGGGCAAATGAATATTCAGTCAGCACGTCGGCCGACTCACACGTAGGTTTTTCAGCTGGTAGAGTCGTAACTTGGGTGTCTGTTTGCCCCCGGGTATGTGTGAGCGTTTTGCACTGAGCAAAAGAAGGAGGTTATGGTTTCTACCTTGTCAATGGTGTGTTGACAAGGTTCTGTAGCTCCCGGCAATGAAGAGACGAGGGTACAAATTACAAGCAGATATGTGAGACACGCCGGTGCATAACCCGCAAACCAACAGACACACAAGAAAGTTGCCCACACAAAGACCCAGATATGCACCTAGTCGAACACAGCACACTCACAGATGGATGCAGATATTTGTGTGTGAACAAACAAGGAAGCATGTGACAGTTTAATGTGGCTGAGGGCTCAGCTGCAGCCACTGCATACAGAACGATCTCAGAATGTGCGTGTGTGTGTGGTGTATGTGTGAGGGATCCGAGACGCAGCAGTTCTCTTAATCTGCTTTCAGACACGCACTGTCTCACTTTCTCTAGTAGGAAAACAGTGTTGAATAGCTTGTTGACGGGCAGAATACAAATTATGGAGAAGTCAACCAAGGAAATGGTTTCATGTTGAGTTAGGATCTTCTGTGTGTTTGTGCCTCATCCCATGTGAGTCTGTTCTCAGTAACAATCCAGTGGAGGAGCCTGCAGAGGTGCCTATTAAGAGAATGACCGATAATAACCTTTCTTTGTTCTCGCATCTTCCACTCCTGCCTTCTGCTCTCATTTCCACCTCCTGCTCCACTGCAACAAAACACATTTTTTCATTCTTTCTTTCTGTCTTTCTGTCTTTCTGTCTTTCTGTCTTTCTGTCTTTCTTTCTTTCTTTCCTTCTTTCTGTCTTTCTTTCCTTCCTTCTTTCTGTCTTTCTTTCTTTCTTTCAGCCCATGCACTACCCTCTGGCTCATTCTTAGGAAACAAAAGCACTCAACTTCTTCTCCCTTCCTTCATTTTAATTGCACAAAAACACAAACCCCCGCCTTCCATTCCTCCTCCGTCACGAGTCGGTGTCAGAGTTGCATGTGTGGTTTGGTTGACCAGTTTGTAGACAGAAACTGTGGGAACTTGCGCTGACTTGTCTTTTGACCTGTAGTAACCTCCACTTTAATCAGAATCAGTAACGCTGCGTATGACTGTTGAGAGGATATCAAGAGAGACAAGTGTGACAGAACTCTTTTCTCATTCATTAATGACAATTGAATACAGCAGAATTTTATGTTTAAGTTTTTAAAAACACTACGCAGTTCTTCCACCCACTTTTAGGTCTTCGCTTGGGTTGAATCTACAGTTAAAAGTTATATCTGTTTGCATTTTTAAGTGCCTAAACACTGCAGAAGGCTACCGCTTCTATGACTGTGTAACTAATCTCATTTTATGTAATCAAGAACAACAGCATTTCACTAAAAGCATATTGGCTTTTGCTTTTTCAACAAAACAGTAGCAACTTCAGTGGTACAAGTTTGTTGCACAACGTAGCTGTAAATCCCAGTAAAAAACATGTACTAACATACTTTAGGAATGATTGTACATTATTTTTAAATTAGTAACAGTGTAATATCATCTTATCTGGCAGAAATGCAAATCCATATTTGCACACTCATACATGCAGAGAGGGAGAAGGACAGGATCGGGAACAGCGGTCAGATTTATCTTACTCAGTCGGACAGCTGAGTGCAAAGGGTCTTTATCCCACAGTGCAACACTTGACTATACTTCCACATCTGGAACACCACTCATTGTGCACATGATAACCTTCAATGGCTTCACACCTACAGCGACACACACACTCATGGGTACACATAAGCTGCCTGTGTTGTGACAGATGATAGTCTTTCAAATATAGATGCTGACATATTCATTTTATTTCTCACACTGTGAGTTACTGTATAAGAGGCATGTCAGAGTCCCTGAAGAAAGAAACAGGTCTGAACACAGATGAGGGGGCAGGAGAGACAGAAAACGCCTGTTTCGTATAAGAATCATTCAGAACAAGGAGTACTTTCACCCAAGGGTGTCTGATTTCTGAGGGTAGATTATTGGGTACTTAAAAAAGTGCAACGTGTACAATACAACATACTATATATAGTATTTTTATAGCTATTATTATGTTTCTTTTATCCTTTTCCCTTGCCATTCATTTCAAATGATTTTTTATTGTATTTTATTTGTTGCCTTTGATTTAAGATGCTATTACTTGTTGTCATTGATTAATGTTTGTCATATTTGCGAAGCACTTTGTGACAGCTGCGTTAAAATTTCCTATACAAATAAAGTTTATAATAACAAAAATGTAGCATATAGCATATGAACACTAAAAGAAGTAGATAGCCAGCAGTAATAGATACACAGTGAAAATAGCCCTGGTCATGGATTAAAGGAATATCAGTTCAAACTGATTCCTGTATTGTTTAAAAATCTTGAAATGTGGGTTGTGGGGGTGTGGTGATACAACTGACAAAAAAGGTGGGAAACCAATAACAAACAGTACATTCAGCAGACTCAACACAGATAGGCCTTGTTCTGCTGCTGTGAGCTAATCTCATTTAGAACTTCACAGCCATGGATCTCAGACATTATTCCCAGACTAAAATATTTTTTATGGTGCAGGCCGGAGGCGGTGTTTTTTGTGGTCGTGTCCTTCTCTCCGTCTGTTCCAAATGTGTAAACCCGATATCTTAGTAACACCTCGAGGGTCCTCTGCACAAACTTGGACTCTAGGATGTGCTGATTCGATCTTCGGGGGTCAAAAAGTACAACTTTTGATATCCATGCAAAGCAGGGGAGGTTTATTTGTATGGTGCATTTCATCAGCAAGGCAATTCAATGAGCTTTATATAAGATAATGCAGAATAGATATTGTATTTTCAGCATAAAGCAAGACATAAAAAACCTCCACACACATGTTTCAGAATTAGTATCACTGATCTGACAATGAGACCAACACTCACATCTATGTTTGTGTATTTCTGTGTGTGTCTGTCCCTCAGCTCGCCAGCATGAACAGTTGGAAGGACATGCGAAAGGAGATCCTGTATCTGACTGCAAATGCCACAGGCTCTCCAAACCAGATGTATCAGGCTGTGTCACGTATCGTCTGCGGACACCCCGAGGGAGGTGGCCTCAAAATTAAGTCTCTCAACTGGTACGAGGACAACAACTACAAGGCCCTGTTTGGAAACCATGGCAACGACAGCGACAGCGAGCCCCACACTTCTTACGACAACTCTTCCAGTAAGTGTCCACTGCTATCTAGTCTGAAGTACCTTCAATTTCAGCCTTGATTGTTATTTTTCACAGGGTCCTTCACTCAAATTGTCTTGTATGTATTCTTTCAGCACCTTATTGTAACAGCATGATGCGGAGTCTGGAGTCCAGCCCCATTTCCAGGATGATCTGGAGAGCCCTGAAGCCACTGCTCATGGGGAAGATCCTGTACACCCCAGATACACCAGCAACACAGAGGATCATCCATGAGGTACATGAGGCTCTTATAATCTCTGAGACCCTTTCAGAATTATCAGTTAAGACACATCAAATGATTGAAGATGTATGTTTTTTTGTTGTGTGTGTGCTACAGGTTAATAAGACCTTCCAGGAGCTCGGCGTGCTGAGGGATCTTGGAGGGATGTGGGAGGAGATGAGACCCAAAGTTTGGAGCTTCATGGAGAATAGCGAAGAAATGGACTTAGTCAGGGTGAGTGGGAGGCGCTGACATTGTTCACGTATAACTCATCAGAGAATAATCTGTGCACATGACTTCGGTGAAATTATGTCTCTGATGTAACTTGCCAGGGAGGAAGGGCCTTTCAAGTTCTGAGGCGTCTGTGGAGGCCACCGCCCAGAATATTTTAACAAGACATTAACATTAAGCAGATATCCGACTGCCCCTGATAGTCACAAACATGTTTTTTCTTTTGGCTCAGGCTGACGAAAGCACTTAAACTATACAGAAAGAGGGCAGAAGCAAAGATGATAAACTAATACACAGACAGATAATCCAGCTAAAAAGGACAAAGACAAGCATAAAACTTGATTAATTAAACACTGGATAGATGGATTGTCAGTGTGGCATTAAATCATATCAATATTAATTCAATAGGATTATTTGTTTTGCCTTGAGGTTTTTGAATGTAAAGATTTAGTTTCTTCTGCAGGATCAGAAACTGACTGTCAAGTTCAAACATCTCCATCTGATGTGATGCAGTTTTTGACATGTCTCTCAGTAGCTGTTTTCCTACATTTTCTTCACTTTTCCTATGCAAATTGCATAAGCACCACTTCCACCCAGTGGTGAAATGTGATACTGACACTCAGACGTTTAGAAAGCAATTTAATGCACAAAGCTTGTCCCCGAAACAAGCAAATATGCTTCTATTACTGTCTCTATCACTGGCACTAATCTTGTTCAGTAAATGTGAGACTTTCAAATCACACATGTCTGCATCTGCACCTGACGTCATTGGTGAACAGAATTCTAAATTTATTTTTGCTACTGTGACATTGCGACACCCTGGAGACATAAAGCCTTGTTTCCGTTTTATTTTCTTCAGATGACAGGTTTTAATAACATCAGGGTGTAAATAATATTCTATATCGTACAATATTTTATGAGATGAAGTAGGTTTCTCTGTCGAGGAAAGAGGACATTGGTGACATTAACAGAGCCAATTATTTTGAGAAAACCCTTGAGTAGGAAAAGAGGTCACAAGACACAAGGTCACAAGCCAAACAAAAATGCAACAAGTGCAGCAGCAGCAAAGGTCAGAAAAGCATACAAGCCCAAAGTCATAATGTGTTGCCCCAGTTTTTTTATTTTCCCTAACCCTCTCTCAACACACATTTTACAGCACAGTGTCAGTAATAAACACAATCTAAGCTTTCTGTAAAGGTATTTTGTTTATCTGTGTTTACTTTCAGATCTAAATATAAGATAAAATAACCAATATAAATGTTTCACCCTTTGACAGACCCTGCTGCAGAATAACGCCAGCGCTGCATTCTTCAACACCCAGCTCAGTGATACTGAGTGGCGCGTGTCAGATGTGATCAATTTCCTGTCCAAGTCCTCCGAGGACCGGAGACCTGCAGGATCCGCCTTCACCTGGAGAGAGGTCTTCAACGAGACCGACCAGGCCATACAGACCATCTCACGCTTCATGGAGGTTAGTGTCATAGTGAGCGATTAAGGATGTAACAAAGACAACACACACAAAGTAAATAAGAAAGACAGCAGTGAAGTGTGTGCAGTGATGGGAAATTGTTTCCCCAGAGAAAATATTCAGTGTATAAAATGCCAAGACAGTTCTGACGTCTTAGGAAAAAAAATGTAGAGCGAGTTATGATGTTTTCGCATGACTTGTGGCAGACGTGTGTAATTATATCACAATGTAGCCGTCCTCATTTTCATGGACGGGGGCAATAAATGTGCATTTAATATGGGTCT
This sequence comes from Hippoglossus stenolepis, assembly GCF_022539355.2. Classification (NCBI taxonomy): domain Eukaryota; kingdom Metazoa; phylum Chordata; class Actinopteri; order Pleuronectiformes; family Pleuronectidae; genus Hippoglossus; species Hippoglossus stenolepis. The sequence continues at coordinate 11,733,752 of NC_061484.1, read as the reverse complement.
CAAGTTGTTTCTGTCAACTAGCTTTTATCCAATACCTTCCATAGAGCAGAAATAGGTTAAATACCAATTGTCCATTTAGGTCAGAGCATTACACAATCTCCCAGCATCTTTCGTCGTTTCTTAATGCACTGCATTGAGATCTCGGCACAGCTATTAAAAGCCTTGAAATCCAATGTTCTTTTCCTTTCCCCTTCCCTCGTCAAGTTAAATCATTGCTATGCCCAGTGTGCCACCTCTCCCTGTCTCTGCATGTGGGGTCAGTGTGCCAAAGTTGAGTCTTAGACGTAAACAACCTGCCCCTAGACTCCTGCCAAATGTTAATCAATGTTCATGCCCCAGTGAATGGGCAATTATTACTTTTGGATTTATCTGTGTCAGGGGGATTTCTTCATTGAGATTGTTGAAATACACATCATGGTTTGCTGCTAACTGTGATATAACAGCCTGATGATGTGCCTCTGATAATGTTAATTATGGGATTACCTCTATAATAAATGGTTTTATCCATCACATAGACTCATGATGCAGCGAACTGATAATAGACTGATGATCTTTCTAAATTTAACCAATGATTATAATCTTGTTTCCGTGACCTTAGACTCCCACCAGTCTCCCCTTTCTACTGTGGATAATGTGGTGTACCAGTCATTTACAGATAGAGAATTTTTAACCCTGACTTGAGGTCAATTATGTATCTTTGTCAGTCATAAAAATGTATAAACACGAACAACAACCCACTGACTAAGATCATGTGTGTAAACCGGCTTTTCTCGCACAAAAAAATATGTCAAGGCCTCTCTGGACCATAAACCACTCTCAGGCCTGCAGCATTAGGGGTCATTACGTTGTATTTTCATTGTGCTCTCTGAACTCGTTGGCTTCTCTGACTCTCGGTATGCAGGGATGATGTATATGTCAGATAAATATGTGAGAGGGTAATATAGAAGGAGGTTTCAGGATGTCAACTTAACAGCTCTGGTATGGTTAGTGTCTGCACAAGGCACATAATTGTGAGTAATAGGGTTTAAAGTTCACAGTCGTCCAAGAAAAATATTTGCGAGGAAACTAATTTGTTTTGGAGCTGTCAGTCAAAATTAGCAGCTGCATGCTGATGGCTCTGGAAACCAGGGCTGTTTCAAGTCGAGTATGTCATATCGCTTTTTGTCTTACATCCGCTTTTAGTAAAGTATGGCCTAAACCTGCTCTTCTCCTACTCAGTGTGTGAACCTGGACAAGCTGGAGCCTGTAGCTAATGAGGAGCGACTGGTCAACAAGTCCATGGGTCTCCTGAACAACCAGAAATTCTGGGCCGGAATCGTGTTTCCTGATATCGCCCGTACCAACAGCACCGACCTGCCTCCCAATGTCAACTACAAGATCCGCATGGACATCGATAATGTGGAGAGGACGAACAAAATTAAAGACGGGTAAGAGGCCGTGTCCAACTGTTATTAAATCTTTGTAGGTTTTGAGTTAGATTTATTAATTTCCATCTTGTATTGTAGGTATTGGGACCCTGGTCCCAGAGCAGACCCCTTCGAGGATCTGCGGTACATCTGGGGTGGATTTTCCTACCTGCAGGACGTCATCGAGCACGGAATCATCAGAGCCATCACTGGCTCAAAGGAGAGGACAGGCGTCTACATTCAGCAGATGCCTTACCCCTGTTTTGTCGATGACATGTAAGTGAACTGTGTGAGAAGATAAACGTTACATTTTTCACTTTAGAGGCTCTTGAAAGGTTGTTTGATTGTAATTTCTTGTGCCCATAGTTTCCTTCGGGTGATGAGTCGGTCGATGCCTCTCTTCATGACCTTGGCGTGGATGTACTCCGTGGCCATCATCATCAAGGGCGTTGTGTACGAGAAGGAGGCACGGCTCAAGGAGACCATGAGGATCATGGGACTGAATAATGGCACTCTGTGGCTCAGCTGGTTCATCAGCAGTTTAATCCCGCTGCTGATCAGCGCCTCCCTGTTGGTCTTGTTATTAAAGGTTAGTGTTGGACTTAGACATCTGCATGCAGGGGTGTCTTTACACACGAATGTCAGCAAATAATAGAATATAGTCGCTGCTTTTTCTGACAAACAAGTGATATCACACTGCTGCAACCAGAGAACAGTTTAACGTTGTTTTCTCTCTTTTTCTCTTCTCAGATGGGCAACCTGCTGCCGTACAGTGATCCAGGTGTCGTGTTCCTGTTCCTGGGGTCGTTCGGCGTGGTAACCATCATGCAGTGTTTCCTCATCAGCACCCTGTTCTCTCGTGCCAACCTGGCAGCGGCCTGCGGGGGCATCATCTACTTCACTCTCTACCTGCCCTATGTGCTGTGTGTTGCCTGGCAAGACTACGTCGGCTTTGGAGCCAAACTTCTTGTGGTGTGTGGAAGAAATCATTTTATTTATATAGCACTCAATACAACACTCTCAAAACAAAGTTACAAATTGCTTCACACATAAAACCCACAAGTAAAAACACTTAAAAAATAAACATATAAACAAAGAAAAAACAGTCATAAAATAATAAACTAGTGTATTACAATAATACACTATTTTCTTTACACAAGTTTATTAGAATGAAGTCGAAGTCGAACCCATTACATCTATATACATTCTGTGTCCTGAATTACTTGTTTCTCCAGACTGAACTGTGGTTGCTCTCGTCTTCTCGCAGAGTTTGCTGTCTCCTGTTGCTTTTGGGTTCGGCTGTGAATACTTCGCCCTGTTCGAGGAGCAAGGCGTCGGTATCCAGTGGTCCAATCTGCTGGCCAGCCCTCTGGAGGACGACAGCTACAATCTAACCACCTCCATCTGCCTCATGCTGTTTGATGCCTTTCTGTACGGAGTAATGACCTGGTACATCGAAGCTGTGTTTCCTGGTGAGCCATGGACGGATTTTACTATCTAAATCAATGATATACAGTTAAATAGTGATAGTATTATGAGTTATTGTAGATTGTTTCAGTGAACGCTGTTTAAAACACTAACAAATAATTCTGTCTGTTCCAGGTCAGTATGGTATCCCCAGGGCTTGGTACTTCCCTTTCACTAGGACGTACTGGTGCGGGGAGAAAGAGAACAGAAGCCTCGCCACCCCTCTGTCAAAGAAGGGCAACGCTGAAGGTACAAATGATTATCAGTATTATCTTTCTGACTTAGCAGAATTTTGAGATATAAAACAATTAGTGAAACAACAAGTTATGTCATTGCTAAAATGCCGTTCTTGTCCTTTTTTTACCCACAGCTGTGTGTATTGAGGAGGAGCCCAGCCACATCGAACCGGGTGTTTACATTGAAAATTTGGTGAAGGTCTACAGCCATGGGAACAAGCTGGCCGTAGACGAGCTGTCACTGAGGTTCTACGAAGGACAGATCACCTCCTTCCTCGGACACAACGGAGCTGGCAAGACCACAACTATGTAAGTGAACACACATTTTATCATACAGTATAAGTGCAATGCTCCCAAGAGAATTGTTACGGGAATTTGAAATCTACTCAGTTGAGAAGATTTCCTCATGTGCCCTTGCCTTGTTTCTGATAGGTCAATCCTGACGGGGTTGTTCCCGCCCACTTCCGGTACGGCCTACATCCTTGGCAAGGACATCCGCACTGAGCTCAGCACCATCCGACAGAATCTGGGCGTCTGTCCGCAGCACAACGTACTTTTCAGCATGTATGTATTCCATATCAAGAAATTCGTAGCACGCATGGTCCCTCCGGTGTTTTGGTAGATGTGTGATTTGTTGACTTGCTGTGACCCAGGCTGACGGTTGAGGAACACATCTGGTTCTACGGCCGTCTGAAGGGGCTGCCGGAGGAGAAGGTGAAGGCTGAGATGGAGCAGATTGTGAACGATGTCGGGCTGCCGCACAAACGAAAGTCCCGCACCAGCACCTTGTCCGGTCAGTGTGAATATTGCAAATGTTGAAATGAAATGAAATGATTTGACTTTAGATATACAAAGCAAGAAAGATGTCACGCTAACATTTTCTTCCTGTTGCCTTTGCAGGTGGGATGCAGAGGAAGCTGTCAGTGGCCCTGGCTTTTGTTGGAGGCTCGAAGGTTGTGATTCTGGATGAACCGACTGCTGGGGTCGATCCTTATGCACGTAGGGGCATCTGGGACTTGCTGCTTAAATACAGACAGGGTAAATGAAACTATTCTCACTCTTTTCCATCCTTGATGTAGTTAATTTTGTAGTTTTATAAGTCATTAAGCCAAATTCTCCTCAGAAGCAGCAAATTCCATCAAATGAAGCTCAATGTGTTTTTCCCGATGTTAGGCCGCACCATCATCCTGTCCACTCATCACATGGATGAGGCCGACATCCTGGGCGACCGCATCGCCATCATCTCCCATGGCAAGCTGTGCTGCGTGGGCTCCTCCCTTTTCCTGAAGACTCAGCTGGGGACAGGCTACTACCTGACCCTGGTCAAGAGAGACTACGACCTGACACTTCAGTCCTGCAGGAATTCTGCCAGCACCGTCTGCTACAAGAAAACAGAGAAGGTAAGCATCAATTTATTGTAAAAAAAAAAATTCAGATGTATATTTTCGCCTGATGTACTCACCTGTGAAACCTCTTTGTCCTTTGTTCAGGAGGACAACGTATCAGAGAGCAGTTCTGATGCTGGTTTGGGCAGCGAACCGGAGAGTGAAACCACCACCATCGGTAAGAACTGACACTAAATTCGCTGCCTCAAAGTCAGATAGTTTTTCTCATGCAAGATTAACTTTGCAACAAATACAGTTTTTTATTCCCTCTCACAAAACTCTCGATCTTTCCTACAGATGTATCCCTCATCTCCAACTTGATATTCAAGCACGTCTCCGAGGCTCGCCTGGTGGAGGATCTCGGCCATGAACTCACATATGTCTTGCCCTACCAGTCCGCTAAAGACGGAGCCTTTGTGGAGCTCTTCCATGAGCTTGACGACCGACTGACCGACCTGGGAATATCCAGCTATGGAATATCTGACACCACCCTGGAAGAGGTGACTTGCCTCTTTGTCTTTTCTTCCACAGATGGTTGTAAACAAAATGAATCGGTTGTATTACATTTCATTTAGTGGTTTTAAGCATCTGTTTTGAGTTTATCCATTGTTTAACTCATGCTTTCCAACTCAGATTTTCCTGAAAGTGGCTGAGGACAGTGGAGTGGACGCTGTGGAGCTTTCGGGTGAGATTAATGACATTTTCCACTTACGATAGTTAGATTTACACTATTTATGCACCTAACACCTGTATTTCTTTACATTTGTGTTAAAGACATATATTAGCAGAATGAAATTAATGTGTTTACTCTCCTGTGGCTGCAGATGGAGTCGTACCAACAAGGACTCGTCGCCATCACGCCTTCGGAGACCACCAGAGCTGCCTGAAGCCCTTCACCGAGGACGACTTTGAATTCAACGACTCTGAAGGTGACCAAGGGAGAACTGCACTACCCAGTATGCAGTGCAATGATAGCAACACTTTTGTTGCTGTCTTTTTAAATGCTTTGTGCCACTGAAATTGCAATTGCAGTTATATTATTAGCAATGTTACAGAATGAGGCCAGAGTTTGCTCACGTGTGCTGCGGTGTCTGTTTCCAGAGTCCCGTGAGACCGACTGGCTCAGTGGAACAGATGGTAAAGGTTCATACCAGGTGAAAGGCTGGAGTCTGAAGAGACAGCAGTTTGTTGCACTGCTCTGGAAACGATTCCTCTATGCCCGACGCTCCAGAAAAGGATTCTTTGCTCAGGTATGCTGATGCTTTTTTCTTACTAACTTACTTTTTAGTCAGGTACACAGTAAACCACATGATGACTCTGTCTGTTCAATTTATTGTTGTAATATGTAACTAATGTAATAAATTGTGTTATTTTTCAGATTGTTCTGCCTGCGGTGTTTGTGTGTATCGCTCTGGTGTTCAGCCTGATCGTTCCTCCCTTTGGAAAGTACCCCAGTCTGGCTCTGGATCCCAGCATGTACGGAGAACAGTTTACCTTCATCAGGTGAGATTTTACATTTTATCACGTTTTTCTCCTCCCATTCATCCATTTAAATATCATATCATCAAAATAAAATGGCCAACCAGTTTTCTGCCAAACCACCATTTTCCCCTCAATCAAATCTTTCATGATTGCACTTTTTAAAATGATATTAGATTGATTAGCATCATCTGTGTGTGCTATTCTAATGTTTCTGTGTGTGTTTGTAGTAATGACATGCCTGAGAATTCTCACACCAACAAACTACTGCAAGCTCTGATGGAAAAACCAGGATTTGGAACACGCTGCATGGAAGGGGAACCCATAACGTGAGTTTATCTCTTTTTATCTTACTGTAAAATAGAAACAATTGAAATATATAGATACTAGTGTAGATCTATATATAATATATAATATTAGTACTGAATGAACATAAAATGGTGATTTGATGAGTATTATTAACTTATCTCTCTCTGTGCTCCAGGAACAACTCGTGCACTGCATTAGAGGATGAGTGGTCGATCCCACAAGTCGCTCAAGGTTTGATGGACATGTTTGACAACGGCAACTGGACCATGGAGAATCCGTCTCCCCTGTGCGAGTGCAGCTGCGAAGGCCGCAAGAGAATGCTGCCCGAGTGTCCGGCTGGTGCTGGCGGACTTCCACCACCACATGTTAGTGACACCAAACATTAAGAAAGTCAAAAATATAATGGTTATTAAATAATCGAAATAGAGAAGCAATAAAGCACACACTGAACAACAAACAAATGTTAATCTATGTTTTGACCTGTTTGTGTTTCCAGATGAAGATCAGTGACGAAGACACGCTTCAGAATTTGACTGGCAGAAACATCTCAGACTATCTGGTTAAAACCTACGCTCAGATTATCGGAAAGAGGTAACACTCATCTCTCATATGTGTGTGTGACAAACCTACATGTGTGTTAATTCTCACAGAAGGAATTGTTGATATTGAATATCTTCTTCTTTTTTCCAGCCTGAAGAACAAGATTTGGGTCAACGAGTTCAGGTACATTATCAGAGATGATTTATCCTGATATATCAATAATATTGAACTTGAGTAGCCGCTGTCTGTGTCCCTCACTGATGTTAAAACGATCCTGCTCTCCACAGATATGGAGGATTCTCACTGGGTGCCCACGGTTCTCAGCTTCTGTCCGACAGCGACGATATCGACGAAGCAATCGCTCATCTGAGGAGACGCTTCCACCTGGAGAGGGTAAGAGACTTCATGATTTTATCACTTTACATACACACTGAACTGGTCCACAGCAGCATGTTACTGAATACAAACTGGCTCATAACATTTTAATTTTACAACTGTTAGTCATGATGAGACACTATTATTTCAACATGTTTATGTTTTTATACATTTTTGATGTTATAGACTCGTGTTATTGTAGGTTTGAACTAAAGAGCCCTCTCTCCCTCTCTCCCTCTCTCTCCTCCCTTCTCCTCTCTCTCTGCCTCACCCACCCCTCAGGGAGCGGCAGCTGATCGTTTCTTTCACAGTCTCTCCAGTTTTGTCCAAGGACTAGACAGCAAGAATAATGTCAAGGTTAGCACAGACATGCACAATTACACACGCACTCAAACAGATTATACAACAGCAGGTGGCCCTGTATGCTACTGACGAGCTTCCCAGCCCAAATTCTTCAACAAGGCTCTGTTAGACACAACTAGTCGTATTCTGTAATTTGATTGCATAATAATTGATTTCCACATTGTTGCAGATTAAACACTAGCACAGCTGCAGCACCACAGTCCCACACAACACTTCCACATACAGTTTCTTCTTTTTTTCTCAGAAGTTGTCCTTAAGCCTCACTTAAGAGTGATGCAGTCCAGAGCAAATCACGTTATGGCAATAGAACCTTGTGAGATACTCCTTTAAGGACAAAATCCTCCACTTTTCACTTATGGCACTCAGCTGATCACAAAGCTAGTAATGTACTTCCAGACGTCTTTTTAGGTTACTGAGACTGAAAGGTCACTTCGCTTCTCTTTTCTCCAGATCTGGTTTAACAACAAGGGCTGGCACAGCATCGGCTCCTTCCTCAACGTGATGAACAACGGCATCCTGCGAGCAAGTCTGCCAGCCGGCAAAGACCCCACCAAGTATGGCATCACCGCCCACAATCACCCACTCAACCTCACCAAGGAGCAGCTCTCACAGGTCGCATTGTGAGTATCAGGATTTTGAGCTGCATTTTAATTTGTACCTATTATATTCTGGAGAAATATCATCTTATTCTCATTTCCTTTTTTCTCTCTCTTCTCTCTTTCTCTCTCTCAGGATGACAACGTCAGTGGACGTGTTGGTGTCCATCTGCGTGATCTTTGCCATGTCCTTCGTCCCGGCCAGTTTTGTGGTTTTCCTCATTCAGGAGAGAGTGAACAAGGCAAAACACTTGCAGTTCATCAGTGGAGTGCAGCCTCTGCTCTACTGGCTGGCCAACTTTGTCTGGGATATGGTAAGACAATGAATTCAGTTGTTTCCACTGGTTCCCCTCCACACTATCAGACAAATTAAAAGAGAAAAGTCTTTATAAATTGGAACATGCTGCTCTTTTCTAAGCCCTGAAGCCTGTTTTTCTTCCTCTCTTGCAGTGCAACTACATCGTCCCAGCCACACTGGTTATCATTATCTTTATGTGTTTCCAACAAGACGCCTACGTCTCCTCCACTAATCTGCCAGTGCTGGCTCTGCTGCTGCTGCTCTACGGGTGAGTTTGACTCAAATTCACTTTCTTCATTTCATAATTTTCCCAGTTTCTTTATGCTTCTCATCTAACAATGATCTGTGTGTTTCCTCTCAGGTGGTCGATCACCCCTCTGATGTACCCAGCCTCATTTTTCTTTAAGATCCCCAGCACGGCCTACGTGGTTCTGACCAGCGTCAACATACTGATAGGAATCAATGGCAGTGTCTCCACATTTGTGCTGGAGCTGTTCGGCAGCAATGTAAGTAATGTCCCCATGGAGCAGACAAGTTATTGACTGATGATTGAAAAAAATATCTAGAAGGAGAGATGTTTGTAAGAGAAATGATTCTACCCATGTCGATTAAATATTAACTGTAAATATTGACGTCACGACTGTTTCAGGAGATCGGTGGCATCAACGACATCTTGAAGAACGTGTTCCTCATCTTCCCACACTTCTGTCTGGGCAGAGGACTGATTGACATGGTGAAGAATCAGGCAATGGCTGATGCTTTGGAGAGATTTGGTAAGTACAGCACACTTCTGTTAACAACAGCCATGTGTTCTTGAGGATTTTAGTTTTACTCTTACTGGTTTTGACAAAATGTTTCTAAAACTACGGAATTGTCTGTACTGTTTTAGGTGAAAACCGGTTCCGTTCACCTCTGGCTTGGGACATGGTGGGAAAGAATCTGTTTGCGATGGCCATAGAGGGCCTCATCTTCTTCATCATCACCGTCCTCATTCAGTATCGCTTCTGCATTAAGGCCAGGTGGGTGAAACTTGCCTACTATGGGTGTTCCGGCAGCTTTAAAATTGTATCATTATAATCTCTTCTCCATGAGAACTATTTAAATGTAAAACCTCCAGTAAATCTGTTTTTCTAATGCAACTCTTTTTCCGCACTGTGCTTGTCCAGGTCGTCCACAAGTCACCTGAAGCCTATTGGAGAAGAAGATGAGGACGTGGCCAGAGAACGACAGAGGATCCTGGGTGGAGGAGGACAGACCGACATCCTGGAGCTCAGGCAGCTTACCAAGATTTACAAGCGGAAACAGAAGCCAGCAGTGGACCGGCTGTGTGTCGGCATCCCCCCTGGAGAGGTATGATACAGACGGAGTGTCTAAACACCTGTTGTAACTGTTTAACACAAGGGAAAGCTTTAATATGGGTTTAAATCAATTTGTAAGTCACTTTTCTTGAGGTAAACCGTTTGTATCCTTTCCTGCAGTGCTTCGGTTTGCTTGGGGTGAATGGAGCAGGAAAAACCAGCACCTTTAAAATGCTGACAGGAGATTCTCTAGTGACCGGTGGAGAGGCGTACCTGGCTGGCAAAAGGTAAGAACACATCATACCACAGAATAACCAACACATCCAATCATCTGTTATAGACTATTACAGGATGCACAGCCTCTTTAGTATGGAAGGTTTTTCAGCATTAAAGATATTTGAAATAGTTGTTAAATCAAGGCTGAACAAAACAACTCCATCCAAACCCTGTTGAGAAAACGACTTGAATAAGATTGTTTAAATAAGCTGATTTTCTTAAGAAAAACACAATACTCTACTTCTCAACATTCTTTTGCTTTCTATAAAACGTAATCATCCTCCTCTTTGTGTTTATCTCTTTCCAGTGTAACTTCAGAGATCGATGAAGTGCATCAGAACATGGGCTACTGTCCCCAGTTTGATGCTATCAACGACCTGCTGACTGGCAGAGAGCATCTGGAGTTTTACGCCATCCTGAGAGGAGTGCCTGAGAAGGAAGTCTGCGAGGTCAGCAAAAAACACACATACACACACAATGATACATCATATGAGTTATACTGTCTGTGTTAAAAAATATGTACGTATAAATGTTTGAAACTGAAGTATTCATCCCATCCACTAGGTGGCAGAGTGGGGCATTCGGAAGCTGGGCCTGGTGAAATATGTGGACAAGTCAGCAGGCAGCTACAGTGGAGGAAACATGAGGAAACTGTCGACTGCCATCGCTCTCATAGGAGGACCACCTGTCGTGTTTCTGGTGAGTGGGGAAATAAATCAAAACTATTTTTCACAAAGCGCGGCTGCAGGTTCCTGTGAGACATCGTGTGTTGATCACTGTGTTGTAGCAGCAGCTGAGAATCTGTTGTTTCCTTGTCACAGGATGAACCAACTACAGGCATGGACCCTAAGGCACGTCGGGCCTTGTGGAACGCCATCCTGAGCATCATCAAGGAGGGACGATCTGTAGTCCTCACCTCTCACAGGTTAGACCAGTGATCTGTACTACATCCGTTAAACCAACAATACAAATGTGTATTTCGATACACCATGCAGTATTTTCTTAATACTGCATCCAAGAGATTATTCCTTCATTATTCCCTTTGTTAATTTATATATGATTATCCTAATCGTGGTGTGTTCTTGTTTACAGTATGGAGGAGTGCGAGGCCCTTTGCACCAGGATGGCCATCATGGTCAACGGCAGGTTCCGCTGTCTGGGCAGCGTACAGCACCTCAAGAACAGGTAGGAACACTCACCAGAGCATTATCAAATAGACTTGCAATACAAATACATGGCAAAGTAGAATGATATTCAGAGATACCTCCACCAAGGCCTAATAGTCCCCATATGAAATCAGATTTGAATTTATTAGATCCAGACTTTTGTCCTGATCTGCATATCCAAAAATTATTCTCGGAGAAATCAACACAACATTTTAAAAACACACTATCTCACAATGTTAAAGAATGTGAAAAAGATTTCCTGGATCCACGCCCCTGATCCGGATCTGCACCTAAAAAGAATGTGGGTTCTTCTCTGACCCATAATGCATCCTTCCACTAAGTTTCATGGCAATCCATCCAGTCGTTTTTGTGTAATCCTGCTAACTAACAGACGAGCAAACTAAGACAGATGAAAACACAATTCTAGGCAGAGGAAATGACATATCGTGAGAAATTGGATAAAGAGTCAAGTCTTCTTCTTTTAATTCTTCATCCTTCTTTTCCTTTCCATCAGATTTGGTGATGGCTACACCATCATCCTGCGGGTGGCTGGTCCGGACCCAGACCTTCGGCCGGTGATGGAATTCATAGAGCATGAGCTCCCAGGCAGCAACTTGAAGGAGAAGCACCGCAACATGCTGCAGTACCAGCTGCCCTCGTCCCTCACTTCCCTCGCCCGCATTTTCTCCCTGCTCTCCCAGAACAAGGAGGCGCTCAGCATAGAGGACTACTCAGTCTCTCAGACCACTCTAGACCAAGTAAGCACACACGCCCAAAGCTCTGACTATAACTAGGTTTCATCTTTGATTCGAACAGAAACTCATTTCCTTTTCGTCTTCTTACTTTTCTACAGGTGTTTGTAAATTTCGCCAAGGACCAAAGTGACGAGGACCATTTGAAAGACATCCATCTGAGCAAGCGGGACGCTTTGGTAGTGGACTTTTCCCAGCTAAACACCTTTCTCAAAGACAACAAGACTCGGGAGAGCTGCGTCTGATTCAACAACAAACCGTCAGTGGGTTGTTGCTCTGCTTCAACCTCCCTCACCCCCAATCCCAGAAAATATGGACCACTAACCTGAGGGGGGAAATGAACTGCTATCATTTTTTATTTTTTATTTCTATTTTGTAGTCTTTTTTAATTGTTATCATTTCTCAGTGGACCTGCATTTCAGTGCACAGCCTTTTGAAAAGGCAGAGACCTGCAGGTATCGCGACAGACACTGAAACTATGAAAACTCAATGCAAATCAATGCAAGACGTATATACATATATTTAAGGTGTTGAGATATTCCTGTGGGGGCTGGAGACTGGTGCTTCTCCTTCACTAGGCGGACGGAGAGGAGAAAAAAAAAAAAAAGAACACTTAGAACACTTGAAGCAGCAGCACGTTTATTATGCTGCGTCAGACTGGAAGCCTGTACCCCTGCAACTCACTCAATGGACAATGCGTCGGGGACGACAGGACCAGACATCTCTATATTTTTGAAACCCCCGTTTCTAGAACAGTTAGCAGTAGTCAGTGGGACTGTGTATGTGAAATCACGGCAGCATAGAACAAACAGAAACCGGTTTGGATCATTCACTGCCAACTGCTTAAAGACACACTGACTGACTACTTTTTTTATTCAGAGTCAAAACTCTCACAATCTCAAGTTTTATAATGTGAGTGAAAATACAATCCAGTTGATTTCAGTCAGAAACAAACTATCATGCAAGATGATTTTTACTAATTTTAACTCTAAGATCAAGATCGACATCCAAGTTGTCTTTTTTTGTGGTTATTTTGTTCTTGGTGTCCTTGACATTGTCCAGCACAGTGCCTATACTGTATCATGGTGGGGAGAGGAATCCGAGCACTCCATTGAAACAACAATGTTTGTAAGGCTGCCGAGGAATGTAGAAGACAGATAGTAACATGCATCAAAAGCACACAAAGGAGATTTGTTTTTGTGGAGATGACGAATGAAACTTGACGGTTTTTGTTTTATTTAATTGTGTCCGTTATTGTCAAAAAGAAAACAAAAAAAATCTTGTGTTTGCTCTATGTCCGTATGAGACGTGCAGTCTGTTATGCTGGCTTGTTGTTTTCCTCGCCCTCTGCCCTCTTTAAAACGGATCCGCAGACCGCTGAGAAGGGATACAAGAAGGATGAAGTTGATGTTGGGACTGGATTGATGAAAGTTCGTTGGAAATATATATTGCATGCTTTCCACCGGGCCGCACACCTTGACTGTCAGCACTTTAGTGTGTGTGTGCAGAAAAGCATGCCGTCAGATCAACGTGTAAAGGACTGCAGAGGACTGCTTCAGTGTTGTGGGATTATATACACGTGGAGCTTCAACCCAAATTCTGTTGTAAAAAGAAACGTTCCTGCAAATGATCCTGTAGCCCCCCCCCAAGCATGGAGGAGATGGTTTTACAGCTACTGTGCTCGAACGTGATCTAAAGGTGGAATCTGTCCCAGTAACATGTGCGATGGGGGGTTATTAGACCTGAGCCAGCGCCAATGTGGATATTGTGTACATTAGCAGTCGTTTGATGTCAAGTCAAAAAAAAAAAAGTGTTACCAGTGGAGTGAACAAAACGTATCTGTGCCAAACGGAGCTGAATATGTATCTTTGATCAACCAGCATAATCTCGAGGAGGCAGCTGTGTTTTGAAGTTTTTTTTATTTCAGGTCTTTTCCATCGACTTCACTGACAGAAATCCTCCTCGTTTCATTTCCAGCAACTCAAACAAAAAAAGCGTGTGTCATGTAATGATACACGTGCTCTCTCTCTCTCTCATTCAGTCTGCATTAGAGCCGTCTATCTTCTAGTGGTGTTGCCAAATTCTGATCTCTGTCCAATCACTTTGATAAGCTGTCAGAAACTAAGGAGCATTTCTCGTATCCAGAGCAAGTGAATAAGTCAGACTTCACATAAACAGGGACCACGTCAGTTAGAGTTGTGCTCGTGATGCTTTACAGTCCAAAAAAAACAAAATCCAGGGTATGAAATGATGACAGATTATCATTACAGGTGCTCTGTGTCGTATCTTAGAAGGGTGTTTCCGTTATCTCTGGGTTGTAATAACTATTGTTAGGTTTAACCCTGCAACCAATCCTGACAGTCTGAGCCTCAGCAGACCAAACCCCTCTGTCAAATGTGGGTACTTTGTCGTTTACCCATAAGTTGCAAACACGCAGAGGTTCGGGATTTTGAAAATCAGACATGAGAAAAACAAATCTCTGCACTGGAAAACAGATAAGACACATGGCAGCCACACCACTGTATTAAAGGATTTGTTAAAAACTTGAAGAATATGAAAAGTTTCATGTGATCGAGGGGAAACGAGTGAATGGCAGACAGTGGTGAGATAAGAAGAGGAACACAGAACAGTGCTACGGTGGTGATTTTTCTCTTGTGCTCAATATTATCATTTGTTTACATTTTTAAGTATTAAGCAACAGTTTGAGTCTGTTACCCATTGTGCATAGTTACTCTTTAATAAATAAATAAAAATTCATACATTTTGAACGACGACTCCTCATCTGATTATTTTATCTTTTACCTTTGTACCCTGCCTGTGAGATACAAAACGCTACCATGGGCCTTTCAAATGGAAGTTTGTAGCTACTGACTGAACAAAAGATATGTTTACCGTATGTTTGGGGGTGTGGGTGTTAATGTGTGCTGATGACTGTGAGTTTCTAGATTGTGCATGTGATTGTGTGACTAGTTTCACCTGCTGCGTTCCCACACGAGTGTGCGCACACACACACACACGCACACAAACACAGTTTTATTGCCAGTGAAAACACTGACACATTCAAAGGTTCCTGTCCCTCCTGAGTTATTCATCCACCAACATGACTGGAAGAGCTGTTTTCCTGGGACTCCTGCTTATTTGTTTGGCTGCAGGTAACAAACACTAAATTTGAGGTGTTTTTGCCTTCTAGTTTGAAAGGTTATAGATTAAAATGTAAGTCTATAGACAAACTTTGAGTTCTCTCTGTTTAGAGACCATAGAGTTAAACCTCACTGCGTCTATAAAAAGTATTAACGCTTGGTACAGGCACAATTTTTCTTGTTTTTTGTACAGTATGCACTTATATACTCTATTTGTTTCTATATTTGTTGTGTATTAACATTAATGGATCAGAAATATCAATATTAGGTACTATAATAAAATATATCACAGGTAGCGTATGATGTTGACATGAAATTACTTTTCATTCATGTCGACACACATGTTGTCAATGATATTTGTGGGTTATTTATATACTGATCTGGACTCTATCATGGTTCATTATTTCTAGATTTATATATGAATAGAAATCATGTGCCTTTTCTCACAGATGCAGAGAAGACGTCAGGACTCGTGAGAAAGGTGACGAGCATATTTATGTATATATGTGTGTGTGTGTGTGTGTAATCACTTTAGTTAGTGTTTTATGGCCTTTTCTAGTGTAAACACTGACCTTGTCAGAACCTGTGGACCTCATGGGGACCAAAGCCTGGTCCTGATAAGGTCCTGGCTAAGGTTAGTGGTAAGATGTGAACTGTGGTTCGGTTAAGTTCAGGGTTAGGCATGAATTGGAGAGGTGGGTGAAGTGTTTGAGTCCACAAAACACTTCTGGAGTTTAAGGGGGAAACAGCGTTTCAGCCAAATCCAATACAATTCCAGTAACTGGTGACCAATTCTTAAAAATATAAAAAAACAACGGAAAAAAACAGAACATGCCTCCATTCTGCTGCTGTGGTGTGATCCCAGTGCCCACAAGCCCGACATTCATTTAGCCTAAATGTCTGCTGTTGTCCTCCTCCTCCGGATCCAAGTGGATAACAGTGGACATTAGGCTGAAATCATGGTGTAAATGAAGCTGTTTTGAGTCGAACTTTCATTTTAAGGTTAGGTTTTGGTTGGGCTGTCCGCAATGAATGGAAGTCAATGCAATGTCTTATCCAGGATGTGTGTGTGTGTGTGTGTGTGTGTGTGTGTGTGTGTGTGTGTGTGTGTGTGTGTGTGTGTGTGTGTGTGTGTGTGTGTGTGTGTGTGTGTGTGTGTGTGTGTGTGTGTGTGTGTGTGTGTGTGTGTGTGTGTGTGTGTGTGTGTCCAAGACAAATATACAAAAACAATATCTTTATTGCTTATGTAGTGTTGGGAGAATTTAAGCCTTTTAAAAACCCAAACCTCATATCAGAATATTCCGAATGTATTATTGCTGTCATTAAGATGTTGTTATTGTTGTTGTTGTCACATCATAATGGTGGATTTTCTGGCAGCCTTCGTGTCCTAGCATGGAGGAGATCGTGGCGTGCCCTCTGAACCTCGCTCCTGTGTGCGGCAGCGATGGAAACACTTATGCCAACGAGTGTACCCTGTGTGTCCAGAGGCAGTGAGTACAACACACAGCTGCTCCTCTCTCATGACATTTCCACAACACCCATCTTCTCTTTATGGAAGGGGGAAAAAATGCTCCAGTCGCCATCTGGTGGTGAATTCATTTAAAGATACTGAACCATGACCACAACACATCACTGGAAGATTTCAAATGTAGCCTGTTTTTCATGATTCTGTTCATGGGGGATGAGCTAAAGGTCTCTAATCTTTATTCAGAAACGACAGTCACAACTCTGGTCACAGAATAATATTCACACGTGCCTTTATGGAACAAAGCAATAGATTTTAGATGATCTTTGTGGATATTGTGTTTTCAGATCTTTTTCTCAAATATCTTTTTCAAATCAAAAAATGTCTCAGTCTTTGTCTCATGATTTTCAGTTTTAAGGTAGTAACAGTGTCCTTTTACTAAAGAGTCTCCTGGAGTCAATGCTACCAGCCCTGTGAAGCTACTGTTAGTTCACAGCTGTGCTTTATGCTAAATGCTAACATGAACGTGGCACAATGACAAAACATCAGTGGGTTAGTTTCCCACAGTATCATGCTAATAGTTTAGCTTTGACTTAAAACATTACTGTCTGATTTTAAATCATCTCTCAAAACTCACTTTTACCAACTTAACATAATTGATTTTAGCTCATCAGCTATATATTTGATGTTATATATCCTTTTCTTTTACCACTGTTTTATGTACATTGTCACTTATT
This sequence comes from Hippoglossus stenolepis, assembly GCF_022539355.2. Lineage (NCBI taxonomy): Eukaryota > Metazoa > Chordata > Actinopteri > Pleuronectiformes > Pleuronectidae > Hippoglossus > Hippoglossus stenolepis. Next base: position 11,716,464 of record NC_061484.1, on the reverse strand, counting down.
GACTTTCATGTTTTGTTTTCTTGTTTTTCATTGGTCCAGCTTTGGGAAGCACTTTGTATTGTGAAAGGTATTAAATCAATAAAGTTATGATTAATGATTAATCCTAAACACAAAGTTCATCTGAGTGTGAGGTCATTAGTTTTGCAGGTATTTAATCACAAACCACAACATCAAACCCATAGGGATCATCTGGGAACCATGAATGTCTGTACAGTTTGTGCCAGTCAGTTAAGTAGATGTTGAGATTTCATTCAGAACTAAAGTGAACGCATAAAACAAAATGAATCCCAGACAAGTCATGTTACAATTCTCTTTGCAGAACAACCAGGATGGAAATCTTGATCGTCAAGGAGGAGAGCTGCTGATCTGCACCGGAGGAGACGTCACCAGGGACTCATCAGGATCGGATCATGTGTCCATTGTGGATCTTTGACATAACTGGATCCAAACTGTCCTAAAGATTTTCCTCTAATTGTCATGAGCAATTAAATATGATTCAGCAGTCTCTTCTTGTGATGTCTATATTTTTTCTTAATCAATAACTCACTCAATTTAGCATCATTTTGAAGTCTGGGTTATGTATATAGGAGTAAAACAGGTCTGTGACGGACTAGCGATCCGTCCAGGTTGGGCCCCGCCTCTCGCCCTATGTCGGCTGGGATTGGCTCCGGCTCCCCTCTTAACAGAAAAGTGGTAAAGATAATGGATTAATGGACGGATGGAGTAAAACAGAGGCTAGAATTAAAATAAATTAATAATGAATTAACAAAGCTGATATCAGGTGAAAGGAAAGAAAGGAAATGGGATTTATTGGCTTCTGTAACACAATCTGAGATGCATTCCTTTGTAACGCGGACACGGGGTGAATGATCTGTTGGTTATCTCGGTGGGTGAGCTAGTTGTTTACACTCCTTATACTGAGTAACACAGTAGTCAATAGTGTGTGTGTGTGTGTGTGTGTGTGTGTGTGTGTGTGTGTGTGTGTGTGTGTGTGTGTGTGCACCGACTATACCTTGAATAAAAACATTTCTAAAAAAGTTTCAACTAAAATGGTTGTAGCACTTAAATGGCCCTTACTTACAGCACTTTGTAGTTTGGCTTTCTTGAAGAAAATTGTACTTTCTTGATTCTTGTTGTTCTGGGTTTGTACCCTCATGGTTGAATGCACTTATTGTAAGTCGCTTTGGATAAAAGCGTCAGCTAAATGTAATCAGAATCAGAATTCTTTTTATTGCCAAGTATATTTACACATACAGGAAATTGCCTTGGTGTGGTTGGTGCATTTGGACATAATGTGTGTGCGTGTGCGTGTGCGTGTGTGTGTGTGTGATATTGACAAAAATACAAAGTGTGAGCAAATAAAGACGTAACTCAAAGTGTTGTATCCAGGGGTCAAATGTGTGAGTCACATGACTGAAACCAGGAAATAGAGAAGAGACATTGATCCACAGTCACTTCCTTTATCTTCACAGTGGAGCAGGCTTCAATCAACGGACTGATCCAGGATGGTAAAAGACCGTGTGGAACATGAGTAAGTACAGATTGTATCAAGATACATTATGATGCTGCTCTGTACTTTGTTACCGTCAGCTCGTTAAGTTAATGTTTGAGATAAGCTACCTGAAGACGGAGGAAGAGCAAATCTGAACCTGGAGACTTAGGAGGAAGGATTAGCAAACAGAGCATTGCACACATAGACTTTGGGAACGGTACTATAAAATGTTAATGATTTGCAGATCGCACAAACACAGTCTTCTGTGCTGATGTCTGCCTTCCTTGAGTAATTATGTTTTGTGTAGTTAAGTTTAGGCTTTGTCTGTTCCACTCAGGTCCATCTGGTCCCGTTCATTTAGACTCAGTTTCATTCTGTCCCTGGATCATTTTCATGTTCATACTGTCACTGCTTCTCCAGGATCTCCACAATTCAGGCCTGTCACAGTGGAATCTCTGTGGACCTCTTCCTGCACCTGTCACTCATACCTGCTGTAAGTCGTCCATCCATTGAATCTGCAACATGAACGTAATCACATTGAAAGTGACTTCTCCCTGAAACTAACATTTTGTTGTGCTTCTTCATTTCGTTGTGTGTCGTGCACTGAGATGAATGTCAAAGGGAGCCGAGAAGTATACTGAGAATCAACATTTTGACTCAACCTGTAAATGATGTGGACGAACAGAATTACAATATGTAGCACTGCAACGAAACACATGGAGAGCTTTGGATCAAGCTGCGGCACTCATGATGCACACAGTGTTGTATATGAGACATATTTTTCAAAGATGGCCCCTGGATTCAGCAGATCATCCTGCCACCTCTGTAATATACAGAAGAAGTCTATGTATTTGTTCCAGTAGATTTGTTCATGTATATTGATTTATTGTTTTCCAGGTGTTGATTGTAGCGGTGCTCTCCTTCCTCCAGAAGAGAGCATACAGCCTGGCCATCGACCGCAGACTGCCCTTCCTGGGGGGACGTTTTGGCATCGTGGTGTAAGTCAGCAGCAACAACAATAAATCTGTGAAGAGGAAAAATGGACCCTTAGTCTTTGACACCCACCTCAGCAAAGTAGCTATATGTTTATGAAATGCTTTCATTGTTGTCCCCCAGGCCTTTGGATACTATAGGCAGCCTCAGTAACCGTTGGTCCTATGGGTTTGCTTTTGGTGCAGTGTCCAGCAGCGTCCTGCTGCTCTTCTCTGAAAGTTACATCCCCTTCACCTTCCCACCCTGGGCTCGAGGTACTCCCGCTGTTATCCATATACACACATCTTTAGCATATGTAAACAGTTAATGCATACATTAACTGATGGGATGTTTTCTGACTGTTCTCCACAGCTCTCGTGTACCTGGTGGGAGCTTTAGAAGTGGGCATAGTGTATTTTCCTTTCTTTGCTTGTCTGTCCACGCCTTTTAGAACAGCTGGTGCTGTGCTGGGAATACTCTACTCTCTGTCCTGGTGAGTATTTAACCTACTTATATATGTTATAGTGACATACTAGTTACATGTATATCACAAAATGTGAAGTCATTCTGCAGGATGGCACTCAGAGAGCCTCCACCAAGGCCCAAACCGTCCCCTTGTGAAAGCATATTTAAACTCAGTAGATCCAGACTTTAATTTGGATCTGCACCAAATTGCGCATATTCATAAATATCAGTCTCATAAATGTGTGTAATTATTTTCATCAAGATCTATGAATTAATAGCTGGGAAATTGATAAAAAAAAATGACCAAAAATTCCTTTATCTCCTGCGATATTAGAGAGAGGGGGAAAATATGTAAAAGCTTTATGGAAATCTTTCTAGTAGTTTTTACCTGTGGACAAACAAACAAAAACACAAACCATCGAACAGGGCGAAAAATATTTAACAAATTCTTTGACAGAGGTACATGTGGATGACTATATTTTACTATCCAAAAATAATACATGCCTTGTTTGTAGGATCATCGTCACAGTGTGGGACACGTTCACCTGTCCTGATGGTAAGGTAGGTGAGTACTGAACCCCTGCTTGCTTGTGGAAGCGTATTGTGCCGGCTGCAGTGTGTATCCTCATGAAAAAGCTAAATGACTGGAAGACTTTGTGTGATTTTAAAGATTTTAGGTCCATACCAGAAGGTGATCATCCAGTGGCCGTGCATCCTCTCCCTCCTCTTCCTCTTGGGTCGATTTATTTACATCCTGGTTAAAGGTGTTCGAATACGGCTGCAGTTGGAACAGGAGGTCAGTTTGACTCATGCGTGAAATGTCTGAAGGGATGTGCTGTGATTAGAGATCATTTTTCTCAACAAACAACAAACTCTGTGTGAGAATGTTTGTGCTGAATCTGCTGCCAGGACCCCGAGGAGCTGATTGAGCGACACCAGGTGCAGCATGTGAAGGGACTGCTGAGGAAAACACCAGCACACAGGTACAATGCACACTCATACATACGATGCTGCATTCAAGTGTGCTTTTTGTTGTTAGGGTTAGGGGTTAGGGTTAATTTCCTATTATGACATCCTCTATTTCAAGTTCTTACTAGTTTCCTATTAATTGTGAAACTCTTAATGTGAAATTATAATAAGTATATATTATAGTATATTTTGTTATGTTGTGTTATCATACATATTTTGAGAAAGTCAATTTTAAATATGATAATCCATCAAGATGAAAATCTGTCTAATCATATCCAAAAAATGTTTTGTATATTACTGTTGTGTGGTAAAGCAGCTCAGTGCAGTCTGGCTTTAAATCCAGTGAGCTCTGTTCATGTGCTGCTGGTAAACTTCAGCATCCATACTTTTAGAGTTAGTTCCCTTACCGCATTGATATTGTGAGAGTCCGAGTTAGAAAGTTGTTATGTTTAAAAGATGCTACTCGTGCAGCAGCTCTCGCAATATTTGTAGTTCCAGTGCGAGTATTCAGATGACACTTGAAAGCAGCTTGGATCTGTGTACACACACCTACATATATACACCCACAGGGGTTTTGACCTTTTTGTGTTACAGTAAACCACTCAGCTGGTTCCAGAGGCGGGTGTATGAGTGGGACCCACACTTCAAGTTCCCCAACAGGATCATTGGCACTTCCATTATATCCCTCATAGGCCTATATACGGTAAAGACATCTCTTATAATTCTGCAAAATCAAATATCTCAACTGTGGGCTTGGTTCAGAAAATGTTACCCAAGTAAATAATCTGTGCATGTGCTTCAGGGACAGTTGTATTCATTTTCTCTTTTGTAATTTCTCCAGATGACTCTCGCAGACTACAGTCTCAGTAATGAGGCTTTTGGCCAAGTGGACAGGTGGAAGGACACATTGCAACAACTGGTTTCTTCTTCTAACCAGACTGAGGCTCTGGGAGCCATGATACCACAGCTGGAAGAATTCATTGTCGTGGCTCGGAGTGAGTGAGTCGGTCTGCACCCCCCATATAGTCTGGTGCTTTCATGGTCTGTGGGATTAATGTGAGACCTGTCCTGCTTCCTTTATTCTTAAGTCTAAATTAATCTTTCATCTGCTATATGAAACACGTTATAACTTCTTTAACTTTATCTTCTTTCTTTATTTTCAGAGTCTTGGCTAGCTACCACCATCTTCGCTAGTCTCAACTCTGTTGCGTACACTTTCCATGTATTGGCATGTTACAGGTTAGAGATCCATAAAAAAATCAAAACTATAATGTTCAACTAAAACATATTATTGTTAAATGTTGGAAAAATTATTAAAAAATATTTAAAAATCTGTAAAATTTAATGGGAATTTCTCTACATGTTTTAATGATGCTACAGGAAACACTTGAAGAGACTGTGGAGAGGACAGAGGGGTTTTCTTCCTGAGAAGTTTCACAAACCCAGTTCTGCTGTCAGCGTAGTAAGACACACACACACACACACACACACACACACACACACACACACACACACACACACACACACACACACACACACACACACACACACACACACAAACACAAACCAGTTGACTAAATATATTAAATGCATTGTTGTTTGTATCTCTTTGTATACATTTTTCTTATATTATGACATATGTTTATTTCACACACTCTTTTGGGCAAAAGACCTAATAAATACAAACAGGATTTTCTCATTGACTTTTACAGGCTTCCATTGCAAGATACTCTGGATGGCAAATAGCGTTTACACTGTGGGGTGAGCTTCATCCGAGACACGTGTACAACTCACATGTGCAGCATGCTTCCAAAACAACAAGAGCAGCGAATGATCTACATTAGGACTTCCTTTATTCAGGCTTTGGGACCCAGTGTTTATTTGTCTTGTTTCTACTTAGTGTCTGAACCCACAAAAGGAGGGAAAAGATGAATCTTTTCAGTCTTTTGTTCTTTTGTCATGAAATGTGTCACAAAAATACAGCAAATTGGTCGAAAATATCACAGAGGCAGCTTCAAAATAAAATATTTGCATTAGCCTCAATGATAATTCCATAAAATGTAGATATGAGCGATCCCTCTTTACAAGAATCTGCTAACATAATAATTACACAAAATATACAGTAGTTGCACATGTAGCTTCCACTGTATTTTTAAAATATGAAAAGTGATAAAATACAATATGAGATAACTGTGCATGACTCTCTTAAGTTTTTTTTCTTTTCTTTTTTAGGCTATCTGATTGTCCATTTTGTCCACTTCCTGTTGGCCCTGCTCGTGGCCTATGTGCTGTTTATCCCTATACAGCATGGGAAAGTACTGACTATGCTCACTAACCTGGGAATCATTGTGTAAGAGTGCTTTCCCTGTGGTTGTGAATATATGATTGGATGGTTAGATTGAGAGAAAGACACTGTTACTGATGGATTTTTACTTTTCTCTCCTTTGTCTCTCAGTCTCACCATCGGTCTGATAATCAGCCTGGTGATTCTCCAGGTTGCTCTGGTGCAGATCTTCTTCCTCCAGGACAAAATGTCTCCGACAGATAAAGACAAACCTCTGGCTCTTAACAACAGGTGGGTTTATAAGTGGGCGCCATAAAAACATCAGATGGACGCAACACTAAAACTCAGATCATCTATTTGCCTGCAAATACTGTCGAAAGAGGAAGAGTTGGTAATAAAGCAGTAGATTAAAAATGTAATATTTAATTATTTGCTGTGTTATGTGGACTGGCTCAGGATAAAATGTGATGACGAAGTCCTAAAACTTAATTTCCTCACTTACATGTGTGAAAGAATAAAAAATCCTTCAGGTCTAAGGGCCCATTCAAACATATCACAGGTCAAAGTACACTACAGCTCTGTCTGATGGTCAGTATTCAGAGTTAAGGTTCTCCCATTACATCAAGGCAAGTCTGAAACAAGAGGTTGTGTAGTGGGTTGGTCAATGCTTCTGTGACAACAAAAGGTGAATACTACATCAAAAACCCAGGACAGGCTAATTTACAATACAATGTGCTCCACAGGGAGTGGTCAATCCCTTCAACACCTCTGCCAAGGTGATGTCTCTGTCAGTCTGTATTTCAGAGACATCTTCCAGGGAAAGTAGAGCCACAGTTTTACACAGGTATCTGTTAATTCATGTAAAAAAGATTTTCTCACCACAGAGCTTAATATCATGTAGAAAAGCAAGAACTTGATGATGATGCATAAAGAAAATATCAAGGGAAAGAAATTAAACTAAACCTATTTTCTTATATGCAAACATTAGTGTAAAGTGGCATTAATGAATTATCGCAATTCACAATGCGGAAGATCCCTTCAATAACCCTTTGTCAAATGTTATTAGAACAGTGTAAATCTGTATGGTGCAGTACTTTCCTCTCCTCTTCTACAGGAAGGCGTTCCACTGCTTCAACTACTTCTTCTTTTTCTACAACGTGGTGATGGGGATCAGCAACTGCATCTTGAGGCTGCTGTGCAGCATCGTTGTAGGAACGTGGCTGGTGTCACGCATAGACCGAACCATCATGCAGAGAGGATATGAAAGCATGGATGCCGGTGAGATGAAATTCATTCCAACACATATACACAGTCTCTGAGGTGCTTGCAAAACATCATCCAGTAGATGACAGTATTTCACAAAGCATTGTCATACTGTGACAAGTAGTAGATTGGGTTTAGGAATATGTCAGAGAAGCTTTATATAAAGCAGTCAGTGTATATAAATGTATTACTTTTTAATGTGTTTGTAGATAAGTGAGATGGTTAATCAACAATCCAGTCAATTAGCTATCGTTTCCTTAATTAAGCATTTTCCTAAAATATCTAAGGAAAAAATATATATAATATAAATATATACCTATAAACATGACTATTGTAAATATACTATTCTGTCTCGTCAATGGTGTGTGGCTGTAACAGTATTTCCCCACATTCCAGGCTACAGTACTTGGATTGGGATGATCTTTGCTGACCACTATCATAACAATCCAGTCATGGTGTGTTTCTGTCAGCTGCTCGTCTCCAACAAGCTGGAGAGACACAAGGCTTCTGCATACTCCACATTCAACAACATGCCATCTGGTCAGTGTGTGTGTGTAGCTATGACATGTACAATCCACTAAATAACTACTGCTTCAGTCTGTCCACTAAGATGCACCAAGTTTTCAACAAAATAAGGATTCCCTTTAAAAGACCTGGCACTTATTGATATGTTGATACAAGATATTATTTTAATTTTTTTATTTGTGCATTTCTTTCCTCATTATTTTTAATTTCCAGTTTATTAACTTCTAACTTTTTTTTGTAGAACCACCTGTTAACAGTAAGGCCAGGAGGCGCTGGATGTTGTTTCACACTTTGCTGAGAAACCCTCATCTGATCCCGCTCAGAAAGCAGCACCTCTCCTCATCCTCGTTGTTACGGACATCTTCATCTCCCCAGGCAGACATGCTGGTGCGGGCTTGGGTCATGGCCTCACTAACGCAGACAAGCCAAGTGGAGTCACAGTCCCTGCCAGAGGTCATAGTCACTCCATCAGAGGACTGTTGAAGAAACATTTCCATTGATTCTTTTTCATAAAACAAAGGCTTGAAATCCAAGATTGTACATGAGCCCTTTTGTGGTGGATCACCATGTCGCTAAGGGAGTAATGTGCTGCTTGTCATCTCACGAGGCAAAGGCAGAGTTTATGATTTTATTAATGGGCTCATTCGTGACAAAAAGCCTGACACTACAATCAGACTGATTTGACTTGGTTAATGTGATCAGAGGTAGATTTCATCTTTCTACTCATTTCATATAATGATAGTGTGATAACCGGTACCAGAGATTAATTGTATGCGGTTGAAAGATTTAAATATGTGTTGTTGTTGTTGTTGTTGTTGATAAAACCTAAGCTTTATTTAGTCTTGTCTCCAGAGTTTATACCATTGACTATAGAAACATCTGCTGGAAAAATCATTAAGTCAAATTTGAACTGTTGTATTGTCTATATACAGTCAGAGGTAAATGTGAACCTTTGTACATAATCACAATAACGTCTGTAACATCTGTTGTAGAAGTGGACATGGAGGTACAGCTGGGCCATTCTTTGATAATAGTTTTTATTATAATCAGCTGCATCACACAGATATTCTGCTTATCATTGGAGGTTTGTGCAATACAGATCTAACTGGATAGCTTCTGTATGATAATAATAAACTTTATGTGTAGACATCTGTAAGAAATTCACATTGCAAAGAGCTTTACCGTATAAAACAGACTAGTCATAAAATCTGCAGATATCTATGGAAGCCCATTTCCACCACTGTGATAAAGAAAATAAAAATCTGTATCTCATAATTATGACTTAGTATCTCATTATTATGACTTACTATCTCATAATTATGACTTAGTATCTCATTATTATGACTTAGTATCTCATTATTATGAGATAGTATCTCATTATTATGACTTAGTATCTCATAATTATGACTTAGTATCTCATAATTATGACTTAGTATCTCATAATTATGACTTACTATCTCATAATTATGACTTAGTATCTCATTATTATGACTTAGTATCTCATTATTATGACTTAGTATCTCATAATTATGAGATACTAAGTATGCGATGTGCTGCCGCTGCATAATTATAACCAGCGCTGCTCCAGGATCAGAACAGACGCTCATTAAATGTCCGGTCGACCTGTATGTGTCGGAGTCTGTTTCCTCCTCACTTCCCCTCTGACCTGCGCTCACTTTACACTTTAACAATAAACACCAGCACTGATCACAAGTTAGTAGGACACGTACAGGACTGACGTTTACTTTGTGTTTGTTTGAGTTCATGAGGGAGGGTAGGGGGTTAAGGTGTAAGGTAGTGGGGGGAGCTGGGATGAGGGGATGATTGACGGCAGGGATGGGGAGGAGATTAGGAGGGTTTAAGTAAGAAAACAGCCTCTCCTCGTCGTCCCCTCATTCTCTCTCTTCCCTTTTTTTTCATCTTCTCCTTCTTCCTTTCTTCTTCTCCATCTTCTCTCCTTCTCGCTCTTCTTCCTTTCTTTCTTCTCTCTTTCTTCTGACCCCTCTAGTGTAGCTGTTCCTGAAAACAAGAGACATGTTAACTCTTTTCTTTTCAAAGTCTGAATCGGAACAATCAACAATCAATATTATAATCAGAATGAGTTGACGTACTGCAATGTTCTGCTGGATCAGAGTTTATGGCGTCCCAGCGATTTCTTTTCTGACTTCTTGTACACTATCTAATCTCATTTTTGCGCCCTATTTCCTAGACCTGCCCTCTGAGGATGGTGCGTTGTCTGCTGGAGGTCCATTCGAGACTTCCTTTTAAGGAACGACCTCTCTCTTTTACTAACTGTTCATGTTCTGCCTTTCCAGCTCCTTCTTTGGCTTTCAGACCACGAGCTGAACGCTGGTCAGCGTTTACTTCAACAGATGAGCAGAACCGACCATCTTTTCCTCTCTTCTCCCCAGGAAATATTTTCATGGTGATCTGCTTTTGAGAGCAGCGTTTTCAGCCCTCAGCTTCTCCAGCCGTTGGTTGTTTTCAGCCTCCAGGTCTTTCACCCGGGCATTTTCAGCCTTCAGCATGGCATTTTCAGCCTCCAGTCGGCCGTTTAGTACCTCCAGCTCCTTCAGCCAGGCGTTTCAGCCTCTAGCTCCTCCAGACGGGCGCTTTCAGCCTCCAGCTCCTTCAGACGGGCGTTTTCAGCCAAGCTCCTGGTTCTCCCTCTGCGAGTCCTGGAGGGCTCGGGGAAGCCTTTTCTTCTTCATGCTGCACTTGTGTTGCTCATCTCCTGAGCTTTTGATCCTCTCCATGTCGATTAACAGGTGCTGCAGTGTAGCAAGAAGGTTTCTGTAGAGTACTTTCTTCTGTAGCTGTGTACAAAAGTTTTTGTAGAGTATTCTCTTGTCTTGTGATGGTCGAAAGTCACTGGAGAGAAGTTTCTCGTGTGTCTGATGTTGGCTCACGGTCGTCGTGTCTGGTTCCACTGACAAATGTTTCTCTTAAATAGGTGAGCTAATTTGCTATGATCTGTTTCATTCTACAACACTAGTATGACTTTGAAGTTGATCAAAGGAGGATTCCTATCAAAGGAGGATTCCTTTGATCAACTTCAAAGTCATACTTTAATCACAGATGAAGACCATAGACTGTATCAAACACCGTGTGCACGCAGTCCCCCGCTCCACACAACACGACGCGCACAGTCAAGACATCAGGGTTAAAGTGACGGAACGATATTATGACATAGTTATCTCATAATTATGAGATACTGACTGCAGGGTCAGTCTGCGGGAGTGTGCGTTTCTGTGTGTGTGTGTGTGTGTGTGTGTGTGTGTGTTTGTGTGTGTGTTTGTGTGCTCGTCTCTGTCCCTCTTCACACAAACTGATAATCATATTTAGTGACTTTATTATGGAAGGTTGATGTGTAGTTCCTGTTATAAGCAGGTTGTAGGTTGGGACTCTTGTTTTGAAAGGGGTTCTAACGTAAGGGGGTTCTGTGAAGAGTGAAGTTCTTAAGTGTGACGCAAAATAAACGGGTGTGATGTCCCCATTTAATAACCATCTCTCGTGTCCTTTTTGGGCTGAGGCCTGACAGAATAAGTGAACAAAACGCTCGGCTACAATATGTATTTAGTTATTAATCGATGATGACGGATCATGACTCCGGATCGTTCCGTCACTTTAACCCTGATGTCCTGACTGTGCGCGGCGCGTAACGTCTCGTGTTGTGTGGAGCGGGGGACTGCGTGCACACGGTGTTTAAACATGTGTCTCATGAACTCTGTAAGAGCCACTATGCAGCCTGCGTGTGTGTCGTTAAATATTTATGTTGGTTTGATATTTTCTTTTATTATCCAGGTTTGTAGTTTTAGTTTTATACAGTTAAAATATATTTTGTATAGTGTGTCTGCTATATTCAATTATATTCTGTTTTCGGCGCTTTTTTGCGGCTTTTTTGTTTGAGACAGTTGATGAGGCCGCAAAGCGGTTCATCATGGATGCGCGTGGTGGTTATGGAGGCGCATGAAGATCGTGGTGAGTGTGGAGTCTGTTGAGTGGACCGAAACAAGTTTTGACCGTGATATCGTGATACTGTGGAAACGTGATAAAGGGACATCGTGACAGGTTTGGAAAGACGGAGTGTCTGTGATGTGCTGGAACGGAAAATAAAACCCTTTTTTTAAGTTTAACCTGCCTCCTGGAGTTGTGTGACATTGGGTTGCCCAGCCAGCGTGGCGGGGTCTATATGTTGGACACGAGTCAAACGCAAGAAACACTCAGCAGACATAATACAAGTGGCCATTGTAATGTGGAACCAAATGGAACGGCCACTACAAACTCAAACAAACACGAAGTAAACGTCAGTCCTGTACGTGTCCTACTAACTTGTGATCAGTGCTGGTGTTTATTGTTAAAGTGTAAAGTGAGCGCAGGTCAGAGGGGAAGTGAGGCGGAAACAGACTCCGACACATACAGGTCGACCGGACCTTTAATGAGCGTCTGTTCTGATCCTGGAGCAGCGCTGGTTATAATTATGCAGCGGCAGCACATCGCTAAGACAATGAACGGAGCAGAAAACATGAATCGATTATGTTATGTCTCAGCCTCGATGCATAGTAGCTCACTTCCGCGAGACAGGCGGCTGTCCTGACCGCAGTCTCTCAACCACGGCTTCCCTGCTCTGTTGCGCCCCGCCCACAGTCAGTATCAAGTCATAATTATGAGATACTAAGTCATAATAATGAGATACTAAGTCATAATTATGAGATACAGATTTTTATTTTCTTCATCACAGTGGCGGAAATGGGCTTCCATAGATATCAGGCCTGTGCTAACAAGAGAAAAACTAACTCTTAGGAAGCTTCTACTGTGCATTTGAAAGTTGAAAATGTGGATATGTTGCACAAACAGAGGGAAATAAAAATCCAATTGGTCAAAGTTACATCAAGTGACTGAAAATGGATTTTAAGTCGTATTTTGCAGCCAGCTCAAGCTTTCTACATTAAATGCACAATGCAGCTAAATTAGATATATAACGGTCCTACGGTACTTAAAAGCAGCAATTGAAATTCAAGAAAGATAAAAAAACGTGTATTTTAGGCATTTACGTAACTCGTTGCCTAAAACGTGACGGTTTAACTACGTGCAGTTTTCTGTACTCTTGCGTACAACTTGTTGACTCTTGGTCTCTGCTTCGCGGGCCTGAAGGGGAAGTCGTGTAGAGGGACGCCCAGAGCCCTGAGTCTGCGGGTGGAGGTCTGCAGCAGCTGCTCGTACTCCTGCAGGTCACATGTTCAGCGTGTCACCACAGGAAATTACGTATTTTACAGCCTCACTTTGACGTGTTCACTGACGACTCACCATATGCCCCTGATCCAGGTCCTCCTCTAACGCAGCAATGGTCACGCGTTTTGACTCCAACGTTTCCTACGAGAAGAAGAATCAGACTCAAGACCTAAATCACAAAGTGGCGTCTTCAGAGGACGTGTCCTGACAGCACACCTGTGGAGAAGAACCATGTCTGCTCTGAACCTTCACACTCGTGGACACTCACCTTAAGCATGTTTGCGGCGCGGCTTTTCTCGGTGTCTGTGGCGGCCGCAGTGGAGAGCGCGGCACGGAGCTGACCCTCCCTCGTCTCCACGGTTTCCGTCAGAGCGGCGAGCCTCATCTCCAGTCGCAGATGCTCCAGGCCTCTCTTCTGCTGCAGCGCCAACTTGACCTCTGTCTGCTTCCTCTGCAACTCGTCGCACTCCTCCTGAACCTGCCGACAACCACAACCTCGGGTCAACTCCCGGCGCCGCGCTGACAGGACGTCACGTGACAACAAAATCCACGTTACCTTTTCAGACGCCTGCCGCAGCAGCTCGTGCTCGATATTCAGATCCCACAGCTCCTTCTCGGCGACCTTAGCCCGAGCACCGGACTTCTGTCACACCATCAGATGTTGAGAAGAAAATTATCGATTAGAGACGTTAGTTTACATTTCAATTCAACAAATAATGTGACAGAGGTTTAGTTTCTATTAAAAAACATTCAAAGGTCCAGTGTGTAAGATGTAGGTGAAAGGGATCTATTCGCCGAAACTGAATATAAAATAATCCTAGTGATGTTTTCACTAGTGTGTTTCATCTAAATTGTACAAATTGTTGTTTTCTTTACCCTAGAATCGGCCCTTTTATATTTAAATACTTTTTAATAACATCGGGAGTGGGTCCCCTCTACAGAGGCTGCCATGTTTTTTCAGGAGCCCAGACTGGACAGACTAAACACCCTTAGAGTTTTGACAACTGAGGGCTAGCACAGGTTCTCCTTCATGTTTGGAAGGGGAGGGTGAGGTGAGGGGTATTCAGCTGCAACATGCAACTTCACCACTAGATGTCACTAAATCTGAACCTTTAACCTCCATCAAAGAGGTTACGTTTCCACCCCTGTCTGGCCGTCATCTATTTTATTTGTTTGTGTGTTTGTGAGCAGGATGAACAGATTTGCTGTAAACTCGGTGGAGGGATGGAACCTGGGGTAAGATAGAACTCGTTAACGTTTGGCGATCAAGGAATTTTTTTACTTTGTAATTAAATAAAAGAGACAATTTTCAGATTAACGGTTTCATTTTGTTTCTCTGAAACCATGAACGTCAGAGCCACGAATCGTCCCTAGCTGGAAACAGACCAGAATCATCATCTTTAAAACCTTCAAGACCAAAGTCTCAGAAGAGAAACCAACTTAGAAAACACGTCAACACTGAAAACCGATGTTATGGGAACAAAGATAACTGAGTAGTGATGCGTTTGGGTTCAGATCAGGTCGTGTGCTATGAACGCACCACCATCTTGGCCTTGGTCTGGTTGTATTCTTGCAGCTGAGCACGGAGCTCGGGCAGCTGCTGCTGGGTTTCGTGCAGAGACTCGCGCAGATGCTTGTTTTCTCGCTGAGCAACTGAAAGCTGCTTGTCCACTCGTGTCAGCTGCTTCAGCGCCTCTGCTGCCTCCTCCTGGACAAAAACAGAAGCACCACACATAAAACAGAAAATTAACATCTGAATGTTTAATGTCAAAACTGAGAAAAGAACCCTTTGATAATTTGTTATCAAAATAAATTGATGATTATAGTTACACTTGTAAAGTTTTTAACATTTTCAAAGAACAGGATAATGTCGACTCATTTTCATGAGGTCACTGTGACCTTTGACCCCTGACCACTCAAACCTAACTGTCTGTCTCTCACCTTCAGCACTTTCTCGTCCGCCAGCACTTTGTTCTGAATGCTGGAGTAATACTCCTGAGCTACTTTGAGAGCACGGCCGTGATCCTCCGTCAGCGCCACAACTCGAGCGGCCATCCTGTCGTCAAGCTCATTGACCTCTGACTTCCTCTTCCTTTCCTCCACCTCGATGGTCGTGTGCATCTTCTCGTTAAATTTCACCTCCAGTTCTATTGAAATGACAGAAGAAGAATTAGAGTTCATCAGTTAGTGAATGTCGGTTAAACTGATTCAGGTAAAGAAATAAAAGCCTAAACCTTCAGAATAAAAGTCTTTTACAGCCTCAGTTTTCTGTCTTATAATAATAATTAGCTGAATCATTAAGAACAATAGTTTTAATGTTACACCACTTTATCATTTATCAGGCTGCATCTATGACCACGTGTCAGAAATATTTAAGATCTTCATTTGTAAAAAACTAAAGTAAAAGATACGGATTTATAAATTTGTTAAATCTTTTAACACTTGAAATGTGATACTTTAATAGGCATTATAAATAGATTGTAAATGAGTCTAATTTTATACTTTAACAAATTTAATAAAGCTTAAAGAATAGTTAATGAAATTCATTTTATATAAATATTTTCTTGACACTTCGTCCATAGAAACAAACAGAATCTGATTGGTTTATTAATGATCAGTTAATCTGATTATCATTTTTTATCTACGAAAGATCATTAATATGTAGGAATCATAATTGTTATTCCTGCTGATTAAATTATTATTATTAACAGATTTTGTTGCAGAAAGACAAACTGAATAAATTCTAAGAACTGTTTTTAAAGATGTGGGTTGATCTATATTTATTTCCTTCTCTGATTTTACATGTGATCAATCACATGATCCCGTCATACTAACATTATTTGTCCGAGTCTAAAACATAAACTGTAAATGAAGATGCTGACACCTCTCCCCTTCCTCCCACTGTACAAAGATGAAGCTAAAATATCTCACCCGAAAGTGCTCGACCAATCAGGAGTCAGTGTCAGCTGTCAATCATGACGTCTTTATATCATCAAATAACTAATTAAAACTAAACTGATCAGAAACACTTGAACAAACATCAGTGTGATAAAAACTATCTGAGATGACAGAAACCATCTTTGACGAACATTTATTTTACGTCTACTTTGATTTTCTTTTTTACTTTCGCCCATGTCTGCTAACATGGAGGAGGTTTATGACCTTTACTGCAGCCAGACACCAGGGGGCGATACAGATGATTTGGCTTCACTTCTGAGCGCCGTCGTGTCGTCAATCTTTATTTATAGTGCATGTTCTGACCACCAGGGGTTCAGTTAATTTACCTCTGTTTCTCCGGTCATAGTTGTCTGTCATCTCCAACAGTTCGACCTGGTGTTTCTGTTGAGAATCAAACGATGTTCACTCACATAAATAAAATATGGAGAAGCTAAAGAGTGTTTTAGTGTAGAGGTTCAATCTGACTTACCAGTTTGAGTTCCTCGATGAACTTTTTGTTGCGAAGCGTCTTCTCTCTGGCGTCCGCCTGCATTGTGTCGCTCCGCAGCACCAGCTCTGACTCGGTGTGCTGGTTCTGTATCAGTGATGCGGAGGCGGCGGTGTCCATCTTCAGCTCGGAGACGGTGTTGTGCTGCTCAGACAGGACGTGCTTCATCTTCTCCTTGTAAACCTGGACATCAACCATCACACTGAGCGTCAGAGGAAAACCTCCTGATCATTCTAAAATTGTCATCATTTAAAAAACAAAAACCACGTTTATAAAATAATACAAAATGTCTTGAAATATTGTGGCACCAGAGGACAAACGTGCAACTCACACTGATCTCCACTCGGTGGCGCTGCTGAAACTCCTCTCTCTCCCGGTGTCTTTGCCTCAGCACATCCTTCACCCTCTCCATGTCTCTCCTGCAAGTTTCCCAGACTGACTGGTTCTTTTCACTCTCCAGCTTGAAGATCCTCTTGTCCTCTCGCACCCGCTTCAGCTCCTCACCGAGATGAACAATTAGCTCCTCCATCTGTGGGGTCAGAGTGGGAGCTCTTCACAGTTCTTAAATAAATCATATTTATATCCACAAGAAAAGTGTGATATAATACTACTACTAAACATGTAATATACATGTATATGTATACATATACGTGTGTGTATGTATATATATAAACAGAATCTCCAAACAGTGGAGTCAGTTCTAACAGTTTGTATCATGTGATTTAGTCTGAAGCTAAAGCTGTAGCCTTGTTAGCATTGTTAGCTTCTGACCTGTTCCTTGGACATCTCTGTGGACTGACTGACCACCACCGCAGAGGACTTCTTTTTCCCGGGTTTCTTTTTCCCGGGACTCTTACTCTTACTCTTAGCCTTTGGTGCCTGGAAACAAACAGATGTTTAAACACTGATGCTAAGCTAACATGCGCTAATGCATCATAAAGGAAACAATAGAAACTTCACTCACCATCGCAGTAAGGACAAGCTCAAATCGTGGAAGCGGTAGCTCGTTGAACTTCCCGTGTCAACAGAATCTGCCACTGCAGATTCTGTTGCCAGCTGCCTTTGATGCCAAACTGTTTAGAGGCAGCTGCCTTTGATGCCACACATTTTTATGGCAGCTAACGCTGCTGCTAACTGTTAGCTAATGGCTAAACCAATAGCTAACCATAGCTAACATGGCAGCAGATACTTATCTGCTGCCATGACAACACTGACCATCTTCTTCTTCTTTTTGTTTAATGGCTGGTGGCACCTTATGTGTATGGTGCATTACCACCACCTACTGTGCTTGAGTGTGGGTCAGTGTGTTGGGTCTGTGGAAATACATGAATAAAAATTATAAAAATAAATCCTGTTCATTGATCCAGTTTTTGTAAAAACGCAAACTTTATATTTCCCTTCGTCAACACTGAACAGATTCTTTAGGTTTAACCATACAGTCTATGGGTTTATGCATTGGAAAGTACTGAGTATGCTCACTAACCTGGGAATCATTGTGTAAGAGTGCTTTCCCTGTGGTTGTGAATAAATGATTGGATGGTTAGATTGAGAGAAAGACACTGTTACTGATGGATTTTTACTTTTCTCTCCTTTGTCTCTCAGTCTCACCATCGGTCTGATAATCAGCCTGGTGATTCTCCAGGTTGCTCTGGTGCAGATCTTCTTCCTCCAGGACAAAATGTCTCCGACAGATAAAAACAAACCTCTGGCTCTTAACAACAGGTGGGTTTATAAGTGGGCGCCATAAAAACATCAGATGGATGCAACACTAAAACTCAGATCATCTATTTGCCTGCAAATACTGTCGAAAGAGGAAGAGTTGGTAATAAAGCAGTAGATTAAAAATGTAATATTTAATTATTTGCTGTGTTATGTGGACTGGCTCAGGATAAAATGTGATGACGAAGTCCTAAAACTTAATTTCCTCACTTACATGGGTGAAAGAATAAAAAATCCTTCAGGTCTAAGGGCCCATTCAAACATATCACAGGTCAAAGTTTGACTCCAGGCAAAGCACATTCTGCAATATGGTATAGTAATAGTTTAGTGTGTGTGACTGGGCCCTGATTCTGTGGCTGGTTCAGATGAGTTTCATTCACTCTGCAGTGGAGACAGACATCACAACAAGACACTACAGCTCTGTCTGATGGTCAGTATTCAGAGTTAAGGTTCTACCATTACATCAAGGCAAGTCTGAAACAAGAGGTTGTGTAGTGGGTTGGTCAATGCTTCTGTGACAACAAAAGGTGAATACTACATCAAAAACCCAGGACAGGCTAATTTACAATACAATGTGCTCCACAGGGAGTGGTCAATCCCTTCAACACCTCTGCCAAGGTGATGTCTC
This sequence comes from Hippoglossus stenolepis, assembly GCF_022539355.2. NCBI lineage: Eukaryota > Metazoa > Chordata > Actinopteri > Pleuronectiformes > Pleuronectidae > Hippoglossus > Hippoglossus stenolepis. Next base: position 11,697,470 of record NC_061484.1, on the reverse strand, counting down.
CATCATTCCACATTTCAAAGGCATCTTCCTGGGAAAGTCTGATGTCCTTGTCTGTGACTGTGTCACTCTGACACGTTGACACTTTAACTTCCTGTGGCAATTGAATGATTCTGAAAGTAGAGCCACAGTTTTACACAGGTATCTGTTAATTCATGTAAAAACGATTTTCTCACCACAGAGCTTAATGTCACGTCGAAAAGCAAGAACTTGATGATGATGCATAAAGAAAATATCAAGGGAAGAAATTAAACTGAAACTATTTTCTTATATGCAAACATTAGTGTAAAGTGGCATTAATGAAATTATCGCAATTCGCAATGCGGAAGATCCCTTCAATGACCCTTTGTCAAATCTTATTAGAACAGTGTAAATCTGTATGGTGCAGTACTTTCCTCTCCTCCTCTTCTACAGGAAGGCGTTCCACTGCTTCAACTACTTCTTCTTTTTCTACAACGTGGTGATGGGGATCAGCAACTGGATCTTGAGGCTGCTGTGCAGCATCGTTGTAGGAACGTGGCTGGTGTCACGCATAGACCGAACCATCATGCAGAGAGGATATGAAAGCATGGATGCCGGTGAGATGAAATTCATTCCAACACATATACACAGTCTCTGAGGTGCTTGCAAAACATCATCCAGTAGATGACAGTATTTCACAAAGCATTGTCATACTGTGACAAGTAGTAGGGTGGGCTTAGGAATATGTCAGAGAAGCTTTATATAAAGCAGTCAGTGTATATAAATGTATTACTTTTTAATGTGTTTGTAGATAAGTGAGATGGTTAATCCACAATCCAGTCAATTAGCTATCGTTTCCTTAATTAAGCATTTTCCTAAAATATCTAAGAAAAAAACAAATATTATAGACACATTATATATGTTTATATATATACCTATAAACATGACTATTGTAAATATACTATTCTGTCTCATCTATGGTGTGTGGCTGTAACAGTATTTCCCCACATTCCAGGCTACAGTACTTGGATTGGGATGATCTTTGCTGACCACTATCATAACAATCCAGTCATGGTGTGTTTCTGTCAGCTGCTCGTCTCCAACAAGCTGGAGAGACACAAGGCTTCTGCATACTCCACATTCAACAACATGCCATCTGGTCAGTGTGTGTGTGTAGCTATGACATGTACAATCCACTAAATAACTACTGCTTCAATCTGTCCACTAAGATGCACCAAGTTTTCAACAAAATTGGGATTCCCTTTAAAAGACCTGGCACTTATGTTGATCCGAGATATAATTAAAATATTTTTATTTGTGCATTTCTTTCCTCATTATCTTAATTTCCAGTTTATTAACCATTTTTTGTAGAACCACCTGTTAACAGTAAGGCCAGGAGGCACTGGATGTTGTTTCACACTTTGCTGAGAAACCCTCATCTGATCCCGCTCAGAAAGCAGCACCTCTCCTCATCCTCGTTGTTACGGACATCTTCATCTCCCCAGGCAGACATGCTGGTGCGGGCTTGGGTCATGGCCTCACTAACGCAGACAAGCCAAGTGGAGTCACAGTCCCTGCCAGAGGTCATAGTCACTCCATCAGAGGACTGTTGAAGAAACATTTCCATTGATTCTTTTTCATAAAACAAAGGCTTGAAATCCAAGATTGTACATGAGCCCTTTTGTGGTGGATCACCATGTCGCTAAGGGAGTAATGTGCTGCTTGTCGTCTCACAAGGCAAAGGCAGAGTTTATGATTTTATTAATTAATTAGAAACATCTGCTGGAAAATACATTAAGTCAAATTTGAACTGTTGTATTGTCTATATATAGTCAGAAGTAGATGTGAACCTTTGTACATAATCACAATAACTTTTTATTATAATCAGCTGCATCACACAGATATTCTGGGTATTATTTGAGGTTTTTGCAATACAGATCTAACTGTATAGCTTCTCTATAATAATAATAAACTTTATGTGTAGACAACTGTTAAAAATTTACATTGCAAAGAGCTTTACCGTATAAAACAGACTCATAAAATCCTCACCAAATTAAAATAAAAATCATCAGTTTTTAAATGTAACAGGGAAAACATCTTGACAGTGAATGGGGAATTTAAAACAAATACGATCAGGAAGGTGTTCAGATAAAAGTGTGTCTTAAAAAGCAATAAACATTTGGTGTCTCTTCCTGGTCTCTGCAGACATCAGGCCTGTGCAAACAAAAGAGGATAACGAACTCTTAGGAAGCTTCTACTGTGCATTTGAAAGTTGAAAATGTGGATATGTTGCACAAACAGAGGGAAATAAAAATCAAATTGGTAAAAGTTACATCATGGGACTGTAAAATGGATTTTGAAGTCGTTTTTTGGAGCCAGCTCAAGCTTTCCACATTAAATGCACAATTCACAGAGGCTATATTTCAGGGTTTGTGCGGCTATATTAGATGTTTGAAATTTCCTACTGTACTTAAAAGCAGCAATTGCCGTTCAACAAAGATAAGATCAAATCAAGTATTTTCGGTATTTGACGTAACTCGTTGCCTAAACGTGACGGTTTTATCTCCGTACATGTTTATTGTGTAGATTTGAGGAACACGTGTTGAATTTAAATCATGAATAAATCTGAGTAACCGGTAGTGACCTTGTGAACGTGAACGAGCTCGTGCTTGCGGAGGCTGCAGAGGAAGATTCACGTCAGTTCGGAAAACAAGTCGAAGTTACAGGTAAATTACACATTGAACAAAAAACAATAGTTCGAGTTAATGTCGTTCGTCACTGCGGGAAAATTGTCGAGCTCTTTGTACACGTCCAACTGTGAGAAGACGAACACACGTGATTCACTGTTAGCTACGAACCGCGGGCTACAAGCAGCACGACAGGCGCTTAGTCGTGGTTAGCCGCGGTTAGCCGCTAGCTAACGCGCATGTTGTTCCCGCACCTGCCATACAAGTGAGCGCTGAGACGTCGCCTGTCTGCGGGTTCACACCGAGGAGCGACCGGGGTTTGAGTTGAACTTAGCACAGAAACTACACCCGCACCGCGCAGGTTAGTGGTTTAAAAGCCACCTGAAAGTCTCCGGTTGAAAGTGAATGAGTTTGTTGTTCGACCATCGTGGCCGTCAGGACTGTTTGCTCCTCCGCATGTTGTTCCGCTAACTTGAAAACGAACTTCCACATGGTAGGCAGGCCAAACAATTAGCCCTTATAAACAGGATCAATTAAAACCCCAAGGAGACAATACTTTGAGCACTAAATAACATTATTTCAATGCAACATGGCTAATTATATATACATGCATTAGTACGTTGTGCTTAAAGCGCACGGTTTTATGTCATCAAGTCTGTTGGTTTGCATGATTCTCACATGTTTTTAAATTGATTCATTAATGATCAGCTGTAATTTGTATGCATTGACCTTTCCAGACTGTAAATCACCTCAAACTCTGGAGTGGAAACCCTTCACTGGGGCTCTTATTGTAGTGGGTATCTTCTCAATTTACCAAACAGCTTTAATAGATTGAGTTCATATAATTATTTAGATATGTGTATGTATGTAGTTTTAAAATATGTGTATACATAGATATGTGGATAGGTGCATGTATACTGTGTGTGTGTATACACAAAGTAGTCCTTGTTTTTTGGAAGTACTGGAACAAAAGTGTATGTGTTTTAAATCCCTGTATATGATGATTGTACTTACGAGTCTGAAATAAGTCTAAACTAAAAATATATTTGTGTGTGTGTACAGTTTTTCTTTTCTTCCATTCCCTGTGATTATTCCTCTTCCCTGAAGGAAGCCTAAGATGTGCTTGGTGATCTACAATCTTTGTTTTTATCAACTCTAAATAAATAATTGATTAAAAAATAAAAATCTATATATTGGTTGTAGCTCTGACTGAAATACAACAGAACCCAATGACAGAACAGCAGAATGTTCTGGAAGCACAATTATGATTCACGTCGCTTTAGGTGTTTCTGATTTTAATTTCTGTGCTGTCTCGGTTTCAGTGTGTATCCGCCAGGATGTCGGACAGCGAGGCGATCCACAAAATGTTGCGGTCTGTTCTTCAGTCCAGCAAGGGTGGTGTGTCCATCAACAGTCTCCAGTCAGAGTACCGGTCACTGTGTGGACAGAACATCCCGCTGAAGAAGCTGGGCTTCTCTGAACTGGAGGACTTCCTCAGAAGTATCCCCTCTGTGGTCCAGTTGGAGTACCGCATGGGTGAGGTAAGTGCTGCTTTTGTCATTCACCTTGGCTTACGGCCACTGTTTCACAAAGTCTGAATTGGTTTGACTAATATTTTTGCATCCTTGCACCTCTGCAAATTTTGCTAAATCCTAAGCAGTGTTCTGACTCTCATGGGAATACATTTGTCTGTAAGTGTAATGAATGAATCTGCTTTGCAGCTGAAATGCTTTGCCACAGTGTGTAGAGAAACGGCCCACATTGCTGAGCTGGTGGCCAGGCAGAGGAGCTCCAAGAAATCCGGCCGCTCCCAAGTCGTCAACTGCAAGATGAGATTCAAACCCTCCAACCCCCTCATGCTCAATTGTAGGAGACACTTGTTACTGAATAAACACAAATTGTTTATTAGTTGAAATAAGATGCAGGGACGTAAACCTCCAAAAAATGTTTCTCATCATTCATCAAACAAAACTCTTATCCCTCTTTCCTTACTCTCAGTGAGGCCGAGGTCCTCCCTCCGCCAGCCCTCAGCTGGTGGTGCTTCCAACTGGACATCAAGTCGTTCTCGGGGTCACGGTGGCTTCAGAGGCTGCAGTGCATCAGGAGACTACAGGTAGAAAGACAATATCAGCATTAAAGATTTGTCGAGACATGATGAGCTGTGGCTACACTTAAAACTTGGTTGGACATCAGCCATTCAGAAATATGAAGTGATTGGTTGTCCAAAATATCCTGTAATGGAGTATTGTTTATTTATTCTTCTAAATATGCTTTGTCTTGTCTTGAGTGTATTCTAAAACAAAAATACTAAGTTTCTCTTGCATTGTGTCCAAACATCAGGCAGCGGGACCAAAGGTTAAGCTACATCACTCCTGTCGAACACAGACAACCTGCTCCTCAACCAGCTGTGAGACAGTGTGTCCTGCCTGACAGGTGAATATACACATGTGGACAAACCTGCTAAGTTACCATGTTAACTGCCTTAATGAAACAGTACTTGATGCTAAAATATTACCATGGACAATTATTTTTGTGTGCGCATCTCATGTTCAGTCTCCTCATGTGTCACTCTCAAAACAATTCACAGACGAATCTGAACATATTTATCTATTTGGGCTATTGGACTATTATATCAAGACATATTATTAATATTATATTGCAATACAGCACTAGATAAACCCTGTATTGGCTTAATCTTGTCTCTAGAACTGTAGTACTGGCATTTGCATTGACGGTGTTACTATGAAAAACAAAAAAACACTGCTTTGTTGCCAACAGGAAAGAGACCAGCTTTGCAAACTGCCAGAAACCTGAAGGTAAGTCAGACCCTTGTGATTTAGATCATTTATTTCACAACAGTTTTACGTCTGTAGATCTGTACACTGCTGAGCTATTTTCCACATGACCCTGGGGAAGGAATTACAGAGCATATTTAAAAATAAGAATCAGATTAACAACCAGGAAAATTGCTCTGCTGCATCTCTTTAATGTTTTATTTCCTTTCTTCATTTGCACTGTTTTTCCACAGAGAAGCCCCCTGAACAAGCTTCCAGACCAAATCTATCCAAGGTACAAAAATATCGCTGTATCTCTGAGCTTTGTCTCTCATGGAAATTACTTCACAGCCTAGGAGAATTTTTTTTTTATATTAGGCAAGGAAATTGTAAGAAGAAAATATATGCTAGACGAATATATAAATTTTCTGTTTATACAGAATATGTATCCCCACCCGATTCAGTTATGTCACAGTAGATGTTTTCCATAAACTCTTTTAAAGGCACCGGTACCTACAAGGCCGGTATGTACCGGAACGAATCACAATGCAGATTTCTGTGCCGGATTTCAGTGCCTGAATTCTGCACTAAAATAGTCGCTCTGCTTACAGGCAACATAAACATCACTGCAAGTGTCTAGTTAACATTCTATTTCACTCTTGTGGCAACACACTCTCACATAGGTTAGCCTACAGCTAGCAAGTAGCTAACTCAAACTTGAATCGACAAAAACAAAATACCTTAAGATAAAACACTGGAAGTGTCTCAGTATTTCACGCAAAAAGATTTTGAGACATGCAGTGTTTTTTTAAATTAAAAAAAATCCTAATTTCTGGCACTGTTAGACACTGGAACTGTTTAAAAGTATTGATTTAGCACCAGTATTGGCAAAAACACAAATGATACCCAAACCGATTAAGGAATTTATTTTGCCAATTGGTTTACTGTGTGTTCATGTTTGTACTAAACCAAAAGAGCATGTGGATATGCGTGTAGTGATAAATCATGAATTCTGTCCATGCAGTCCAGCCTGTATGACGTGCGGCTGATGCAGAGCAGAATAACTCACCTTCTGAAGAAGTACTGCAGTGGACTGTGGATGTCAAAGATATCAGAGGTCTACAGTAAAATGTTCAGTCAGAGTCTTCACCCTCAGGTGCTCAAAGACCTGGAGAAGTGGACACACATCTGTATGGTGAGATGATTACGCATCAACATGTTTTTTAATTGTGTAACTACAGGCCACCCCTGTATATTCTTTTTAGATTAGTTCATTAAGAGTCTGTTTGAGTATCCTTTTCATTTTATATTTTTGAAAGTGGTTACTGTGATGCATTTGAATCAAATCCAATGTTAAGAAACCAGGTTCTGTCGCGTTTTTGTATTTGTCTGAAGAGCATGTTTAATACTTGAATTAATGTTTTATTGTATCTACATATTTCTTAACTTGAGAAAACATTTATGGTTGCCCCAACTTGTGGACATAGTTTGATGATTCAGAATTGTAAATAGCTTATATTTTGTCCCACAAATTCATATTATACAAAACCTTTTTTAGGTAAGAGTCAGAATCTTTCCTTCTTTCCCTTATCTTCTTGCTCATGTGTCCTTCACAGGTGGAGCAAACATCCTGTAATAACCGAGCTGACAGGCTGGTCTACCCCCCTCTGCTTCAAACGCTCTCTGTTGTCCCTCGAAGTACCGCCAACAACACCCCTCTAACATCTCCCACTAACTCAGAAGCCAGCACCACACGAAATTCTCCATGTCCCTCAACACCTGAAGAACCCACCTCTTGCTCCAAAAGCCCTTTAGTTCAGCCCACCTTCATTTTTCCTCCCCAACCTGCTGCTGCCTCTTCAGGCAAGCAGCTCTCCTCTGTCACGTTGCGTAGCCCTGTCCACAACCCAGCTCTTGCTCCCCAAATACCCCCACGTGCCAGTCGTGCAGCCAAAGAATGTAAAGATAATCACAATATAAGAACTACCCAGAAGAAAAACACTCCACCTGGTCATGACATTTTACCCCTTTCGAAGCTCACCTTGTCCTCTACCTCTGATTCTGCCCCTTTCTCAACAACTTCTGCTGACACTGTGTCGGCCGAAGTGCGTCAGAGAATAAAGGAGCTTCTGACCAAGTACAGCCAAGGTTTGTGGGCCCATGCTTTGCCGAAACTGTTCATTGAGACATATAAGACGCCATTTCCTGAGAATGTTCTGGACCACTTGCCTCTTCTCCTGGATATGTGCTCTGTGGAGTACCCCATACCACACGACAAGAACAGGGTAAGTGAATACGATGGCACTCAGTGTACCAGATATCACACATTTTACAAGTTAATCCGACCTTATCTTAAATTATTTGTATACATTATGTCTGTCATTAATATATTTCCATTTGGCCAGGCCATCCTGTATATCTCAGACAGCACAGACATGGAAGCCACAGACGGACAAGCAAGGCAGCAGTGCAGTTGTCCCTTCCCCTCTGGTCTCGAGGTCCCGATGCCCAAGATTACTCCCGGTCTGCCTCGTCCCTCAGAGCAGTATCCCTCTGTGCTAGTTACTGATGCTAAAAGCAGCAATGCTGTCACCATAAGGTAGGGCACACATTCAGATTATTGGTACATTTCAAATTTTTAACATAGGGTTCACAGAAAAGAAATGTTTCACTCACCAAACATTTATTTTAATTGCTGAGCCATGATACAGTACAAAACCTTGCTGATAAAGACACAATACATAACGATGAATAAAACAACCCAATTGTTTCTATTTTTCATTTACTATGTTGATATCAAAGCATAGTTGTGACGCTCAACCCTCGTTTGAATGAAGGCACACTCCTGTGAACCCCGGGGGCACAGTGTCACTCATCCAACTTTATAATAACCTGCTGAATTCATTCAACTCTGCCTCGCTTCTTCTGCAACAATGAAGTTAAAACACAGTGTTGTGTCATAATCTGCAGGAAGAACTTACCTGCAGGAGTGTGTGTGTGTGTGTGAGCTTGTCTCTGTCGCTCTTCACACAAAGTGATGATCACCTTTTATTTAGTTTTTATCGGTAGTGTCGGATCATGAATCCGGATCGTTCTGGATGTGCGCGTCACATTACATTATGTCGTGTGTGGCAGTTAAACTGCATTCCTGCAAAATGTTGGACTTTTTTTCAATACTTTAAATACTTAATACTAAATACTAATAACTTGTGATCAGTGTTTGTTATTGAAGTGTAAAGTGAGTCAGGTCAGTGGAGTAGTGATGGCTTATGATGATAATCATAATTGTGGTGCCCCCTTTGGCACTTTGTGTTATGCGCATGGAGGGAACTACCCTGGTATTATGTCAGATTATTACATTTATATTTGAAATAATTCACAATATATCACATTAACATTTCTGGCATTTTTTATATTTCTACACATTTACCAACACTATCAGGTTCACTAGGCTATACAGAAAACTGTAATTAGTTTGGTGCAGTCTCAACAATGTGAAAACAAATATGAGCCATTATTTTGTGAAAGCAATGTCAATGTGTGCTGCCTGCCATGCATATTGTGATAAAGCTGGAAAAAAATGTATTCTGTCTGTTCAGGTATGTAGGCGAGAACTACTCCAATGCCCAGGAAGCCATGGAGGATGCGATGTGCTCCTTCTACAGCCAAGGCTCCACCCACCGCCCTCTGTCTAACCCTCTTGTTGGTCAGCTGATAGCAGTCAGGGGAGAGGGTGGAGACGAGTTGGCCAGAGCTCAGGTCACAGAGGTTATGGCCCCTAACAAGGTCAAGGTAACTAATCCTTCAGTTTGTTGGATGAAGGCATTCTGTAGCTACAGCTCGGGTCAGTGTTTCTGTATCAAAAGAGCTCTTGTTTGTGTCTGCCTATCAGGTGTATTATGTTGACTATGGCTTCTCTGTGGAGACGAGTGGGAGTAATCTGCTGGAGCTGCACCAGGATTTCCTCTCTCTGCCCTTCCAGGCCACTAATGTGAGACTGGCAGGTACATGCAAGATAAGGAATTTACCTGAAGACTTTTATATGTCTGATGTCGGTGAAAGCCCTAAAGATATCGCAGGAGAACTCTTTCTCTAAATGAAGGACAAAACATTTACATTGGTCAATACCATATAGTTATAAATAGCCCTGAATTGATTACCTTTTATCTCCCTTTTCTTTACCTTCCTCTGATCAGGTTTAGAGACTATCAGCTCCCACCCACTTGTCCAGTCCTCCCTAGATAAGTTGGTAGTTGGGAAGATTCTGCTTATGGAGACATTGGAGCCGTGTCAGCAGATCGAGGGGCCTTTGGTAGTGTTGTACGACACGTCCCAGGATGATGACATTAACATTAACTCCACCTGCCTCAAGAGCCTGCAGGACAATACCATGAACAACCCTCTGACTGTAAGTTTGATGAAGTTATCACATGTGTAGTAATGCCGAAGTACAAGCTTCCTTTGTTTTTGTTGTACATTGAAGACAGCCCTAACCCAGCAAGTGGTGGTTTTGTTCCGTTCTTATATTATTTTGTCTTATGCTTTAGTAGCCAAAAATGTGTTTATAAGAGCTCTGCATTTTTCATTTGTTTTGAATTAAACCAGTAACTTGTAAGTCCTCAGTGACACACAATTTTGTTATCAACCCCCTGCTGTATTATCTAACTCTACTCTTTGTGTTGCCTGTAGTTGCAAGTTACCCAACAGGACATGTGCGTCACAAAAGTGAGTCCAGATGGCATCATCTACTGCCAGCTTCCCTCCAGAGGAACAGCAAAACTTAACAAGTTACTGGAAAAAACAGAGGCCTTCTTCATCTTCCAGGTAGACGTCACAGTACACAAATATCTCATTTTACTCCTGCACCTGTGTTGTGGAACATTTAAAGTGACAGTATAGTAGCTGCAGTCTAGTTTTCTGGTGTCTCTTTATTGAGCTTCTTGATGCAGAGAGAGGCTGTTTCAGGTCATGATGACACAAGTCACAGGTTTGAATTTACTGATTCGATACTGTTTGAAATATCCTAACTGTTGTAAATTCACTGAATTACAAAGCTTTCTTTTGAAGAAGAAATGGTTCGTAGTACTTTATAAAACCAGACCTGTTTGGTGTTATCTACACTGTTTGTTCAGAGTAGGCAGACAGAGGCTGACAAACAAGGTTGTACATTTGTCAAGATGAGAAAACCATGGATGACTTTATGTAATTCTCTGACTCAAGGTTGTATCAAGTTGTAAGAAATCACTGTTTTGCTTAGCAGTGTTTATCAGTGTCTTTTGTTCAGGGTTTTACACGTTTTGTGTTTTCAACTCCAATTTTCCTCTTTTAAAACTGTATGTCTACATGAACAACAATATTATGATATTAACTGTAATAAAACAATAGTCTGAATAAGATGCTGTCATCTAAACAGCATTTTCTGATTATCTTAACCCAAATAAGATATCACTCAGAATATTTGAATTAAGACATGTGGAGCTTTGTGATCTTAGTTGCATTATGTGGACATGAATGTGAATGGAATATTCTATTAGCAACTCATTAGCAACAGCATTATATAAATATTGTCCTATTGTGAATAAAATCAAAGCTTAGAATATTGCTGTCTTTGTAAACGTAGTCACTGTAATTGTTCCTACCAGATGACGTCTGAGTCCCTGGTGTCCAGACCCTTCAGTGGAAAGTTCTGTCTTGCCAGCTACAAAGGAAAGTGGTCCAGAGTCGAGGTAAGATCAGAATCATAAAATGGGTTAATATTGAAATGTATTAAAATAAACCCGTTTATTTCTTTGGCTCCCACTCCTGTGTTGTTCTTGTTTTTAGATCACCAACATGTACAACAACAGAGTGTTGGAGATCCTCTTCATTGACTTGGGGATCCCTGCAACTGTAGAGGTGACTGCTCTCCGAGAGATTCCCCCTCCTTTACTCAAAGACTTCACCATCATCCCACCGCAGGTCAGTTATTGTTTTGGGCTGTTGTGGTATGTCCACCTTAAACCAATATTATACTATTTTAGCATAAAGTAACGACCATGCTGCACAGAGCTGGTGACCTTCAGCCCACTCATGTTCTTCACACCTTTTTCTTGCGCTATGTAGTGTTGGTGAGCAGGTACAATCTCCCACAAGAAGTGCCAAACCGAATGACAGTCAGCGGCTTTAACTGTCAGAATCCGGTCCAGGAAGTTTTAAAACGATGCTGAAATGTAGGTCATTAAAAAGATGTATTAGTAATTTCATACCAGCGATAAAGAAAGATTCTTTTAAAATAACAAGAATTCTGCTTGGAGTTTGACATGTTTGTTATTGACAGCAGTTCTGTTTGAGTATGCCAGACATCATAAGGAATATACATTGTTCGGTAACCACTTGGACTCAGAGCCAAACAGAATTATGTACCAGCAGAGGGTGCTGTTGCCCACCAAAACTTACATTGTTGCTTTAATCTCCAACCAATGCAATGGCTGGAGTAGCATTCATTCCTTGATTTAAACCTTCTGTCAATAGTACTTAAAGGATAATTCAGCAAAGGGCATCAACAAACTTCCTAAAGATCCTAACACTGTATAATGTTTGATCTCTCCAGGCTATCAAATGTCGTCTGGCTGACCTCGAAGTTCCAGAGGGCGAATGGAGCCCAGAGGCCGTTCAGTGGATGGAGGAGGCTGTCATGAGCTCTGAAGACTGTAAAATGAAGGTTATATATTTAACATGGTTAACAAGTGAAGCTTACAGCTAAGTTAGAGTTCAGTTATAATCTAAATATACACACTTTGCGAATTAAGTTTACGAATAAAGCCATGGTTAAATACTGCCTGATAGACGGGAGCTGTAAGGGCTCAGGTTATGGTTGGCTTCTTCAAGGGAGTGTGAACAGTCATGCTGACCTCTAGAATCTTTCTGACTTTGTATATGCCCCATTTCAGATCATGAAACTAGACAAGCACAAAGGGGCACTGCTGGTCTATATGTACCTCTTCGTCGGTGTTGACAGCCAGGAACTGCACAAGAGCATCAACCATGAGCTGGCTCAGTCTGAGCAGTGGCAGAAACTCACCACACAGAACAACTACACAGTCACCAGCAGTAACAAAAGCATGGATACAGGTAATACTATACAGGGGCTAGTACTCCTTTTTTTCTTTGTTCTAACATGTGAAATTAAAACATTGGGGCAGCGACACATTTTTTATTGTTTATTATTTGTATTTAAAGCACAATGACTTTGAAATGAACTCTCCATTTGAAGATGTTTTGCATGTACTTGTGTTTACCTAGGTCTCGATGTTCTAGTAGAGAAGTTGACTCTGAACAGCTCAGTTCCGAGCCCTTTCGTTAAGACTTCAAACCAGCCTTGCTACGAAGCCGACTCCTCGCTCACAAATGGAACCACCAAAAATGGGAAGCAGCCACTTCCATTGCCTCCTCTACTGGAGCTTCCCCAGGTGTGTGGAGGGGAACAAACCATATCTCATTCATGCTCAACATTGGATACGTATATAAAAACGAACAGAGCATTCTGTCAGTACTCTGCATTCAGTTTGTGCCTATTCTTGTACATCTTCTGAAAGCTTACGGATATGAATGAACCAGACGGAGCTGCGCGTGTGCGCGCGCGTGTTTTGGGGGGTGCAGTGTAGCCAATAGTTCAGGTGAGACGAAATTAAGACAAGGGGATGAAATTTCAACAACGGTAAGTGTTTGAGAAGAGTCCTCCTGGGCACTAGGGGTGGGAATCTCTTGGCACCTCTCAATTCAATTCCGATTCAGAGAGCTATGTTTGTGTGTGTGTGCGTGCGTGTGTGCATGTGTGTGTCTGCCTGTACCTGTGCGTTGTGCACATTTGAAAATGTTGTGTGCCGAACGTTCAGTGTTAAGCGCCACTTTGAGACAAAGCACGAAAGAAGTTTCAAAGATCAGGCAGACAAGGGAGAATCGATCAAATGCGCAGTGTCCAGGTATGAGAAGCCAACTCTCTCAAAGTCTTTGAAGCAAGCTTTTGCAATTCTGAATGAGTGTGGTTGGTGGGGTTAATGACAAACTTATTATTGCAACCATAATGAGATAAACATGTTTCTTTAAAGTGTTGTTCTATATATAGCCAATATGGATGGAATAAAATGACATGTCTGTTCGAAATATTAATGTGGTTCAATAATAAAACTTAATATAAAAAAATGTTGATGGCACACTAATTAACAAGAAAATTTTACATTGGCACTTATTGTCAAAAAGGTTGCCGACCCCTGCTTTAAGCCATCTATGCAGAGTCGTCCACATAGCGATGCATCGGAAAAAACATAATTTCCTCACCTCTACTGGACACAGGGATTTACAGCCGCCTTTTCAAGTTTCTTTATCAAAACCTCCTCCACCGTCACAATGTGTGTTTTTGTCAGAACTCTCAACTCTGTGCTGCCCTGTTGAGGATGTACTGCTTAATAGTTTTTAACGGACGGCTGTTTTCCTCTGTAAAGGCAGCATAAATGTGCCTTAACTGTCCCTCCAAAAAATAAAGGTCCAAAATGCCATGTGGTAGTAAACACCTCATTCTCTTCTTCCTGTTCTTTCAGCCTGGTCAGAACATGGATGTGTTTGTGCCGGTGGCCTGCCACCCCAGGTACTTTGTGCTACAGCCATGGCAGGACCTGCATAAGCTAACGGTTTTGATGGGGGAGATGATCTTCTACTATAACCAACACAAGACCACTACCCCCACACACATTCAGAGAGGAGATTTCTGTGCTGCCAGAATAGACAAGAAGTAAGTGATTTAATGTGTTTTTAGTTAATGCCAATGTGATTTGTAGTTTGTACCTTACACACATGGCTCCTGCGAAGAGTGTGCTCAAAGAGTGTGTTTGATGTCCATTCATCCATCACACAGACAATGTTGTCATAGTAACATCTTTTTAAACTTGTGTAGATCTCAAAGTTAAATTATAAGTGCTTCTGTCCAGTAGATAATCTCATTTGATATTGGAGACAGCACATGCATTCGTTTCGGAAGGAGTTCAGGACTCGCCAAGAAAACACTGCAGCTCTCTTGTTTTTGTTATTGTTTTTACTCTAATGATACAACATGAAACAGGGACTGGCTCAGTTTACATCATCTTCTCAGACCACCGTCTCTCTTTCCCAGCTTGACTGTCGTAAATCATTGCTCTGACTTCGCGGGTAATCAGACCCGACCACAGACATTGAGAAAACTTTATAGAAAAAGCCAATTTGTCCTTGATTGTCTCCTTTACTGTTGTAGGTCCTAAAGAGGCAGCAATATTAAGATATGACCGTTTCATAACCAGTTACAAACTCCTTGTAGGGGCTTTAATAGCATTGACACTTTCATGGGAGGAATACTTTGTTGTAGGCTAATGGATTCTCGTGATTGGTGCCTGAGCATTGCTAGTTGTGTAAATCTCTCAAAAACAAGATACTATTGTTAATGGTTGATTGTGTTTCAACAGCTGGCACCGCGTTCAGGTGAAAGACATTCTGGCCAACGGGTTGGTGTCTCTCTACGAGCTCGACTATGGAAAACATGAGCATATCAACAGCAATCTCATCAGGCCCCTGATCGAGGAATTCCGACAACTGCCTTTCCAGGCTGTCACTGCGCAACTGGCAGGTGAGTTTGAATGTAATAGTCGTTGTTTGGCTGTTGCATAGACAGTCAATAAAGATGGATGACGCATCACTACTTCCTCCAACTTATCAGTTAAGAGCTACCTAAAATTACATAGCGTCTTTGAGAAAAATGTATTTGACGTGTACTTTGACTTTTGAGTTTGGTCCCATGGCCCATCTGCTATCAAGAAGGGGGTGGGATTTATGACCTATACTGCAGCCAGCCACCAGGGGGTGATGGAGAAGTTCTGGCTTTACTTTTGGGGGGCTGTCATGTCTTTGATGATGCTCAGTCTATGGTCTAATTTTATAATATTTTATTTATATGTGCGGGATAATGCCATGAATCGTTTTTAAATGTGTTCTTTATAGTCAGAATTAATTACTTTTCAGCCCTTGGGATTTCTCCATAAGCATTTATCCAACTCTCTCTCTCAATTATTTATTACTCTATTTCTGAATTTTAAATAAACTGTCCTCATTAAATGCAAGAATCCCTGGCTGCTTCTGTGTGGGATCTATACTCTATGTATGCATGTTTTGTTGATTTGTTGCTCTAAACTTTACACGGTTAGTTTGCTCTGAATAAATGATTGTTTTTTTTTATGCGTCTCAATGACCCTTGGTAAGACAAAGTGGAGCATTTTGTGTCATCAGCCAGATCACCGATACCCAGATGTTAAGCTCAGTATCTGTCCACATTCAGTTGTATCTCCTCCTGTTTGTCCTCCAGGTGTGAAGAAGCACCAGTGGTCAGAGGAGGCCTCCATTTTATTCAGAAACCACGTGGAGAAGAAAGCACTGGTAGCCCAGGTGGTGAGTGTGCATGAGGGGTCAGAGGTTAAAGGCAAGCTGAGAGAGCCCCGGTTGACCGTTTATCTTGTGGACACAACGTTGGAGGAGAAGGACCTGTGGATTCACACCCTCATGGTCGACATGGACGTCGAGCTGTCTTCAGCTGCGTAAGGAGTCTCTTCAAACACGGTTGGAAATAAATCAGTTATCAGACTCCGACTACAAAACTATACTTTTTTTTTTTTAACAAGCCACTGTTTTTGATGGTCCTATAATTTTCTAAAATCTGAAAATCCTAGGAGACTTTTATAGCCAAGTGTTTCACCACTTTCTGGATCTTTCTGCCAATCAAAGAATTACAAAGAGCCAAGGCTCTTGTGAAGATAACACTGAGGTTTTTGTTTTGCTGAGGAATAATTTTCCAGACTTTAAGGACTGACAGACTTCCTTCTAGTTAAGTCACCTTTGTGTTGCATGTTATGTTGTGACTATATGACCTCATTTAATTAGTTTTTTTGCTGTGTGGTTCATTTTGCACTTTGTTTTGTGTACATAATAATGTGTTTTACTAATCCAATTCACTTGACTTATCTGCACTTGTAAGCACAACTTAATAACTCTTTAGTTGTTAAAACATGATTGGAATTGTTCATCTTGTGTTACTTGGCTGAAAAAAATACTTCTACTGTTTGAAGTTGAAAAGTTGTTCACAATGTGTTCTAATAAACATTCGAGCGGATGAGGGTGTACTATGACTGAGCACTTTAAAGAAGGTTTTGTCTCCACTTCCTCCCACTATCCAGTAATGGAGCCAAAATATCCTGGATATGAATGTTGCCATCTTGTGCATTTGAGCCAGAATCTGTGCTGTAGTGATCGGGGGATGGTGAGGTCCTAATGATACACACGCTCGAGCAATTGTCAGTCTCAGCTGTCAATAATGAAATTTTACACCATTCAGTAACATGGATGAGAATTTATGGTTGAGTTGACGAGTGAAACACAAGCATCTGATTTCTTATCTTTGAAAATCAGTTCGTCACCAAGACGCAATGAATCCTGGGATAGTTTGGGCCAAAAAGGATCAACCTGTTGGAACCTTCGTTCCTCAGGATTGAAAAGATGCATTTGTTGGACGCATTTAAAGAGCCTTCGAAGTGAGACAATCTAGTAATTTGTGCCTCTTTGATGCAATCGGTCTTCAAATGTAGCCTCCGAAGGATGCAGTCCCTGAATTGAGACACAGCATTCGGCTGTGACCTTAAGAAAGCTTACTTACGGTGCATTTGCAAAGTTTCCTTCCTACTTACTCAAAGCACAATGTTTGTTCTGTTGCTGCATTGCTTGATATCCAGCAGAATTAAAAATAAAATTGTGTCAGTTGCTTAACGACTGCAGAAATAGCTGGCATACAATGTATGAAAGAGTAACGCAAGAAAAGTAAATCTTGTATATGAAGCCGTATTCAGACATGTCCTGCGGAGGATCTCCGGAGAATTGGGTACACATGAACAAAGCAGCAGGAGATTCTTTGCTCGGGCGTGTATACAACAGCAACGAATCCCCTTGTCCCAGCATTCAGGCGAGGGGGTGATGCAGAGACAGGATGTAATATATTAATTTAGCTACGGAGTTCATGTGTTTTAGTTTACAGCACATTGACACCAGTGTTGGCTCTTATCACAAAAAGCTCTTTTGACATCTTCGTCGGTGCCTTCTTCGTGTATGGCTTCGCTTTCTCACCCAGAAATGTTGGTTTTCTGTGTATATATATATGTATATGTATATATATATTTTCATTTGTGCATCTGTTGCGTGTTATAAGCGTCATAAACCCCCCACACGCTGGTGGTGAATCCTGCGGAGGATCTCCAGCTGTTTTCTCACATCAGCTCCTCCAGACTTCTGCAGGTTTTGTACTAGGGGGGCCAGGCGGTGGAAGTCCACAGAAACTCCGCAGGCGCTCCCTCGGACATTTGCATTCACACAGACACCTCCAGAGTAGAGTGCATGTCTGATGGAGGGGTGGGTGAAGTGTACGAGTCCAAAAACACGGTGTAAATGATGCTGTTTCGAGTCAAATTTGAATGTCTGGGCTTACAGACACTTGGATGACATCCCAGCAGCAGTATGGAGGCATGTTATGTTTTTTTTGTGTTTGAAGAAGTGGTCACCATTTACTTCCATTGTATTGGATTTGGTTGCAACGCGGTTTATCCCTGAGACTCCAAAAGCGTTTTGTGGACTCAAGCACTTCACCCACCCCTCCATCTGCATAGTGTTGAGTGGATAATGAGTGCATTTTCATTTTTCTGTGAACTATCCCTTTAAGATGCACACAAACAGTGTTAAAGCAGATTCAGTTTCATTTTATAAAAACTATAGACTAAATTCTCCATTGCAGATAAACCAGGTAGGATGAACACAGTTTTCTAACTTCACTCTGCATGCACCATAGATTGTTTATAAAAAAGCTCTGCACACAAACAATTAAAAAAAGTGACAGTACATTGTAGAATTGTTTGAGGAGGACTCGCTATTGACGAGGACTAATTCTGAAGAGGTCCAGGAGCATTAACACAAGACAAGAGAACGGTACAATCCAAACGGGCAGGTTTACAACGAGCACTGTCCGAGTTAGATCAAATATTGGGTGACTGTGTGTCCGATAATGGGCTCAGTTGCATTTCGTGACATCACTGGAGTGACAGGGCAGCCGCATGTGGGGTGAGGAGGAGGAGGGACGATCTCTCCCTCTCTCTCTCGCTCTCTCCCCCCACAGAAGTTTACTTTGCCCTTTGCGGGAGATGAGTTTCAGCCTCCGCAAAAAAACCCTCCTGAGAGTCGAGCAGCGGGGACGGGGAGGGAGGAAACTGCTGGGAACACGCTGAAATCAGCCGCATTCAAGGATTTATCCGCGGGGCCCTGGACGGTGTCTTGTAGCGGGACTCGGTCGGAGCTCTCCCCGAGCAGCGCGGCTCGCAGCGCGGCTCGCAGCGCAGCGGACCCTCGCAGGGCGACTGGAGGAAACCATATCTGGTCAAAGTATTCGTTGCTGTCACCCGGTGGGACCGTCCGGCTATAAATAGCGCGGGAGGAGGTACGGAAATAAACGCAAAAAAACGCACACTCAAACTAGTGCACATCACATATGTGCGTGCAAATAATGGAGCAGGGAAAGAGTTTGAAAAGGAGAGAAGTTACAAGTCAGTGAGAATGGAGGAGCTCTGTGGAATATCAGGAAAAGTTTTTATTATGTTAATGTTTTCTTTCCTTTTGTTTTCTTGGCTGTTGGAGACGTCCTCTTAAAGTAATGACACAAGACTTAATACAAAAAAACCTGCACAGTTACTTGGAGTCATGCTGGAGTAATGTGTGAATTTTTCTTTAATGACCAATTTGATAATTTCCTATAGTTCATAATTATAATAAATTACTATAATCTGCATTTGCAGACGCTACCAACTTTAGTTCAACTGTAACATCTAATAAAATAGTTGTTTTAGAGGTCAAACATGCCGTAGCTGTAGACAATAGCCTGTCTCCTACGTAGTTCATGGCTGAAGTGCTGTGAGGGGCAGCAGTTGTCCTCAGGCTGTTGCTCTTTGTAAACTTTCATTAGTTGGTTAGTTTACATTTTTTGGTCCAGCATGCATCTCTCTCCAGGAGATGATTCCTCACTCTTTAGTCTTGCAGACCATCTAAAACCTGCATACATGCATCCATTAGTCTATTCATGATCTCTGAGCTGAGTGATGCACCACACGAGCAGCTAACCGGAGACTACGCTCTGATTCAGGCTAAAACATTGTAACACTTTGACCTCTGCAGAATGCACAAGTGGACTAACCTCAGGTCCCAGGCAGCAAGCCGAGCTGCTGGGCCTCTGAAAAGGTAGATGGTGACATACGACTCCACGCTGGTCCTCAAATTGGAGACTTAACAACACAGTGGCCTGTTTTTGATGAGTTTATCGTCCTTGTAAATGAAAAAGAAGGGTTGATTTAAGTTTTCAGAAAATAATATTGAATTAATTAAGTTAAATTCAGTTTTATTTGTGAACAGACTTTATCACAAGGCACTTTTCAGAACTAGAACCGTTTCCAATGAGAAAGCACATGGTGAGTATTGTGGCATCCCGGTCTGTTTGTTTGTTTATTTATTTGTAACCAAGATTACAGAACTATAATGTATTTCTAAGAAACTTGGTAGAAGGATTCAGTTTGGGTCTGAGGAGAACCCATTCAATTTTGGTGCAGATCTGAATTGGGGCTGATCCAGGAAAGATAGTTACGATAATGTTTTTCAAGGTCTTTCTTGTTTTCTTAGAGGATAATCAATGGATGTTGTTCAGGGGACTGATATGATGCAGCTTGACTGAATTTAAGGGGAGGGTTGGGCTATTGATTTAGTTATCTGTGCTAAACTTAAATCTACCCAGTAAGTGGACACCCTTATTACTGTCAGAGCAGAAAACACACACACACACACACACACACACACACACACACATTATGCTGGAGCTTGTCGCTGCCTCTGTTTTATGACATGTGGCTGATGGGGGCAGGACAGTTGCCTCTCAGCTGTTTTCTTCTGTGCCACTTTTGAAACCAGCACAATTCTAACAACTTCAATCCTGCACTTTCAACGGGGCACAGTCCCAGGAAATGAAAGATTATCTGACCCACGCTCCAGCTAAGGATCCCCCTTCAACCCTGCAGTTATCATCTGGTTAGAGTTCCAGGGGATCTTAAGAGGGATCTGGAGTCTGTAGCTTTAATTCAGTTTTATTTTGTGTCGGAATCTATAAAAGACTTACAGTAGTTAAAAGTATACAAATCTTGTCAGGGTCAGTTCAGCTAGTTTAAACTCCTACGGTAACTGTGTTTGACAACGGCTTAGAGACGGCAGCAGTTTTACGTGATCTGTTCATGTGCTGCTCCCATGCAATTTTTGTCATGACGGTGTAAGCTGTTTGGAGACATTTACCAGGGAAGGCGTCCGCTGTGCTCTCACTGTGTTTTATGTGCCAGCTATAAGAGCCACTCGGGAGTTCATTGGGGTTTATGTTTAAATATCAAACCAAAGGATTTACAAAGAAAATCGCTGTTGAAGCAGCTCAACATACACAAGTATAGCTGCGTGTGCAGTCGCCACATTAAACCATGCGCTTGCAAGGTTTTACCCTCATCTGACTGGATGAGTAGTCGTGCATCAGTGTTGCAGTTCGAGGTGACTGCAGGGGTCCTGGTTTAGGGGCCAAGTCAAGTGTTTATGACTTAACAGGGAACATTCAGACTCTGGTCATCTCTGCTTGTTCATCCTCTCTGCCTAGTGAATGTTCTCGGATGAAGCAGGAGCTTGTAAACCTTATAAATACAGACGCAGGTCTGTTAGATATCATCGGGGCAGGTCAGCGTCTTCCAGCAGACTTGCAGCGTTATTTGGAGTTCGGCCCAGTTCTTCATCTTTGGTTTTGGAAACCTGTCTTGTCATGAGCTTAAGAGAACAAAAGAATGGCACGCTTGACCCTACCTTTTAGGAGGGTAGCCAAAACACACTTGCTGACATACTTTAGATCAAAAAGTAAAGTTTGCAGTCACATTTGTGCAGCTCGACTGCTGGATTTCTTGCATGTCAGTTCATTTTTAAACTCCATCTCAAACTTTTTTCTGCCTAATTTGAGTTAATTCTCATCCCGGCATTGGAGGCTCGCTCAAGTTATTATTAGTCTTGTCATGTGGGGATCTGTCAGCGGCAGCTCACAACTCCTTTCAAACCCTGACCCAGAGTTGTAAGAGACCTGGACTCGGGGGCAAGCACGTATGACAAGTGTTTGGTGATGTGACCCACAAATGTTCCGCTGCAGCTCACCCATCATCGATCATCTGGTCCCACGGCCAAAACTCTGTCCTGCCATGTAGAGAGTTACCGTGAGAGGAAAAACGGATCCAGAGTCTCTCCAGCTGAGACAGAACGTAGGAGAAAAAACACATTTCCGCACAAGATATTTGGTTTATCCCGGCTTTGACTTTTAGCCTTTTGTGCAGAGTGCTTGGAGAAGAGAAGCAGAGCTGCATTCTGACACTGCGTCATGGCAGAGGTCAGAAACAGGATATAAAACTGGGAGGAAATAGAGGATTAGTTCAGACGGACAAAATGACAAGGGAACAGGTGCAAATGCGTGCTGGTTCAAGGTTTGTCTGCTGTTATAATCAAATCATATTTTATTTGTTTAGCCCATATTCACAAATCCCAATTTACCTCATAGGGCTTAACAACCTGTAGAAGGAGCGATGTCCTCTGTCCCTGAGCCTCGACTAGAGTGAGGGAAATCTTCCAAAAAATCTTTTAACATGGGGAAGAAAAACGTAGAAACCTCAGGGAGAGTCACAAGTGTTCTTCTCCCAGGACGGACAGAAGTGCAATAGATGTTGTGTCTAACAGATAATAATATTTTAAAAACATTAATGAAAAAAGAGATTAAGGGGGTTCATGGAAGGCAGAGCAGCAATGACAGCTGTAATGATAGAGGTGTGGTCAGTAATAGTAGTATATGTGGGCAGGCATATTGTCTTTGCAAACAATCTAGCTGTAATCATAATCCACGATCATGTGGCCACAGCCATGATCACGTCATGGAAATTGTCCATGTATATACTGTGGTAAAACCCATCAGTGGTCTGTTGAACTAAGGTAAACAGCTGGTTTGTATAATATGGCTTTTCTGCTGTTAGGTACGTCATTGCTGCCTCACCTGACGTAAAGTCTTATAGGCCTATTTCTTCTTTTCAAACACATTTTCACGACACCTTCTACATCATCAACCAAGGTCAGAATAGCCATATGTAAGCTTTTACTGTCTGGCCTTTTTTCAAAGTGAATATTAGAAAAGTTACAACTCTCACAACATAACTTATTAAGTCTTAGTCATTATCGCCTGTGAAAAAGTGTTTATACCTAAATTAAGGCCTCATTGCCAACTCACAACAATCAGACTTTTTCTTGTTTGTTTCTGGTTTGAAAATATAAACCAACTCCAACTCACAAAATCAAAGTATTCATGCATTCATGACCTATTTTGCTTTACCCTAAAGGATAGCATGTGGAGCTGGATCCAATCCCAGCTGCCAATGGGTGAGAGTACATCCTGGACAGGTCACCAGAGTGTTGCTTGACTTGCAGATCAAGATCAAACAACCATTCACTCTCACATTCACACCCACGGTCAGTTTAGAGTCCCTAATATCTGTTTCACACCACAATTTGCCGGTAAACGCAGGTTTTTTAAACTTGGATAAACCTGCTTAAAAAGTCGATTGAGTCCTTTCCTGTTGGCAGAGGAGTTTGGCTTTCTGTTTTTCTTCGTCCGGTGCGTCATGTTCGACGTCACGAACGCACCATAAACTGAGGCGGCCTCTAATCTCGCTGTCCTTCTAAATTACCGTCCTCACCTTGGTGTCATTTCCCATCACTGCCGATTGGAGCCAGAGCTACTGCAGAGTCATTAGACCCGGGAGTGAAGGCCAATTGTATCCATTCTCATTGCAGTCAAAAGGGCTTCATTAACCTAACCTCAATCTGGGTGTCTTGTTTGGACTAAATCAAATTTCAAAAATCTTTCCTCCTGAATGTGATGATGTGTTATCGTAAATTTCAGAACAATAGTGTTACATCATCAACAAAGATAAAGACAAACATAAATGAGTTGATTGGCTGCCTCTCAAACGGTTAGATGACTTATTGTAGCGTTTGTCGTTTGATTCTGAGAGCCGTTAATCTCTCTTCACTCTGCCTCCTCCAGGTCTCGCTCTCTTTCCCAGGAGCGCCGCAGGCACTCGGCTGCCTTCGCTCTCATTTTACCCCTGAGCTGGCAGTTATTGAAGTGACTTTGGTCAAGTTTTTACAGCAAGAAGCAGCAGCACTGACTTGATGCATGATTAGTATATAGCACATCTGCCATTTTGTCCTATGCCAGTCTACAGCCAATATCTCTGACCCTTTAAACACTGTTATTCCACCATTACTCTTTTCTTATTAGCTTTCTCCATCCACAGCCATATTTCTTTGTTAAGACTCCTGATCTACATTTTGTCTGTTCGCGTGGAGGGGTCACTGAGGGCAGGGAAGTGTAGGAATGCCTCTCATATCTCTGGGTGTGTTTGTACAGTGTAAAATTAGCATGGCAGCTCTGAATCTCATATCTCAACACACAGCTCAGAAATCTAAACCTTGCAAAAAAGAAAACATGCCAAGATATCGTGTTGATTTGCCTGAATGCTAATGTGACCACATTTTTACATTTATTAAGAAAACACAAAAATACTATATGCATAAAATAAACAAATGATAAAATCACTACGGATGAAAATAAAAATAAAAGAATAATAAAAGGTTTGCATCCGGTTTAGGGGACAGATCCAGAAAGACTTTAACTTTCTCTAGCATTGTGATATTTTTTTGTTGATTTCTCAGAGAATAATTCATGGATCTCAATGAAACATATCAAGCGTTTAGGGGAATGATATTTATGAGTGCAATTTGGTCCAGATAAAAAAAAAAAGCCAGCTTTAGTGAATTTAATTGTGGTTTCATCAGGGGACTGTTGGGCCTTGGTGGAGTATGTCAAATCCCTTGTCTGTGAACATATACTTGACCTATAAAGCAGTTTCTGGTCCCTGAAAGTCACTCACTGATTTATTGTCAGAAAATCCATGTAATGACAACAGTTTTAACTTTGTGTATGTATGTGTGCCTACATTTCATGTGAATCTGTGTCTCCAGGTGCGCTGTCCATCATGTCGGTGATGAGGAAGGAGATGGAGAAGTACAGGGACATAGACGAGGACGAGCTGCTGAAGAAACTCTCAGAGGAAGAGCTGCAGCGATTAGAGGATGAATTAGAGGAGCTGGACCCTGATGTAAGTTTACAATATTAAGTCCGTAAGAAGCTGTTCCTGTCACTGTGTTGTTGTCAGGGGAGAGTTAAGCCTTAATAGTGATCCCTAAGGTAATATACTTTGCATGATGCAGTCTGTCACAGCAGCTTCGTGTGTTTTCATCTGAATGGTTGTTAGCTGGTCATTTCAGTTTTAAGCCAGTCAAACTGATTCGTGACAAACTGTGTAATGCCCTGGAACACAGGCTGTTATGTAAATAATGGTTTCACTGTGGTACTTCACTGGCAGCTGATGGACAGTGCTTTGAATGCTCTAGATAAAACCAGAGTTTCCAGAGTCAATTTACATGCAGCTTGTTGGCAGCTGGTTTGTCAGTGTTTGTGCTCCATGTGACCTTTTGGCTGGTATAATCAAATAATAATAATCAAATTAAAGATTGTATGTGGGTTCACACAGTATTTTTTACAGTTTAATACAACTGATTATCTAGCATAATGAGATTGTATGAAAAGTTAGACCCACAATCAACTGTCAGTTTTATTGTGGGTCTAACTTTTGTAGAAACTATACATTAGTTTGAGGGTGAACAGGGATTTTACCAGAATCATAACAACTGGACTAATCCAGGAATCCTCTGAATTTTAACATCAAATAGGATTAAAGCAGTTAGGGATTTATACAGCACATACAGGTACTGTATACAGTACAGCTTTATTTTAAACTTTTAGTTTTGGTTAGAAAACCAACCAAGTTTTCATAATCGCTTCTTTGTTTAGGATATTTATTCAGCGAAAATTCTAAATTAAATGGAATACTTTTCGTTTGTGGACTGTTGGTTGGACAAAACTGTGTCAAATTTGGAACTGCAGAATGGCAGCTACATTTTTCTTTGCTGTTTTCTGATAATTTCCCCCAAAATTGTCAAGTGATCCAGATTAGTAAATCCTGAAAATAAAATGCAACTGAATTATATATTTTATAAAGGATATTTGTTTGAGCATGTTCGCCAAAAACACATTCACCTACATGCACATGTTGCAATGTTTCATGTGGTGCTGTAAACTTTCAAAGAAAGTAATTTTTAGTTTTTGTAACAATAATAGTATTCGATTCCTGGAAATCATCCTGCGACCCTCCATCTGTGGCTCACAACCTCCGGGGGGGTCCCGATCCCTAGGAACCACTGATTTACAGCATTAGTCTGTTTTGTATGTGGTGCAGTTCATGGGAGGCCAGGTTAGGGTATCATGGCTGCAGTCATTGTGCTATAGTTGGTACAGTTCACCAGTTGTGACTGTGTTTAGATTCTGTATATTTACTTTCTTCACCATTTGATACTTCTAAAACGTATACCTTCATACCCGCAGTCATGCGTCATGGGTGGAAGTGGTGACAGCAGCTGTAGTAGCCTTCTCATGAATTCTCCAACAGCTCATAAAGAGGCTGGATTCCCCCTCAATGCCAAGGGGATGACTGGTAGGGTATAATCTGCAGGGCTCTGTGTGTGTGTGTGTGTGTGTGTGGGGGTGGGTGGGGGGTGGGGGTGGCAGTGAGTGCGTTTACCTTGTTTGTGCCTGTTTATGAGGGAAACGTGTTACACAACAGTGAAGTGCCCCTTTTCTTTCCCAGCAGGGCTTTACGTCAGTTCCTCTAAGTCTGTGAAAAAGCTTTGTCATGTGGGACAAAAAACACAATGTCTGCCAGCTGCCCTGTGATTGTAGACAGATACATGTTTTATGAAAGATAAAATTGTAAATCACCCAGATAACATTCTGTGGACATATACTGTACTACGTCACAGCTAATGTGCTAGCAGTACAACTGGATCTGTGTACTTCAGACATCGTGGTCACATCCTTGTGGCTCTCACCTGTAATCTGTTTTGGATACAGTTTACAGGTATCCAAAACAGTTTTGGATCCCATCTCTAATGTCCTGTTTTAATCTGGAATAGGATAATGCAAGGGTAGCATTTCAAATTAAATCATAGAAAGTGAAAACCTTGTCATTTTTCACTCCACACAAGCCTGCGCTTAAAGCAGTACTATGTTGCTTTTACTGAGCAACGGCGCCCTCTGCCGCCACACCGTGGTGATGAATTATGTTGGATGTTTTTGCAATTAAATGATTTTCATGTTGAGAAAAGAAAGTCTCTTGACCGTGACTTGACTGTGACTGCGTAGTCCCACTCACTGAACTGAAACATAACTTAACGGTGGATATTACCCTTGTTACCCGGTGTCCTGAACCAGAAGAGTTGCGACTACAACAAATATACCAAACTCTGTTTAGAATAATTCCTGATATTTCAAAAGTTTCCTCACTAATTATCGGAGATAGACTCATAATGACTTCTAAGCCTTTTAAACTTACCTACAGCTCAGCATTATTCTTCAACTTCAGTCAGTGGCACCATCCTCCCTTTTCAAATCAGTGTCCCATCAAACTATTTTTGAAGCTACTATTTTAAGCTAAAAGGTTGCATAGTGTAAGTGTCAGTTTACGGCCCTCAACTTCACTGTTTTCTTGTTACAGTGACTGTATTTTCTGCAATGTGTAGCTGGGTTGCTACACTGATCATAATGTATCTGTCGGTGGTGATGGTGACCAAACCAAATCAAAAAGGAGAGTTAATATTGGATTTATGTTCATCAGGTTTACAGAAAGTCAAAATAAAATGCTCATGTTGCACAGTGTCTGTCGTCTAAATAGCCAACTCTTCACTAACAACCTTCCCATATCAAGGTTTTAGATTGATTTTTTTCTCTTCTGCTGGTTTTGGGGGTTTAAATTACACATTTAAACAGAAAACGTTGTCTTTTTACACATCTGAAAAGTAAGCCCCTGTATCTCAGACCAGTGCTCACACACGTACTGTACTGAAGTCCCAGTCATGTGCTCGCTGCCTCTGTGACGCATTTAGTTGTCATTTACATGACAGCCATTTCTGTGAGGCAGTGTGCCTTGTGTCTAAATGGTGCTGTGTAAATAAACGTGCCTTGTCTATAGATCACCACTGTGGCCTGTGAGAGGAGGAGAGAGATAGAGAGAGGGGAGGGAGGTACAGCAGGGGGTGATATCAGAGGGAGAAAGTAGAAAGAGAAATACAGTTAGAGGGGACAGGAGGATCTCATGCTGGGAGTGAGTGTAAGAGGCCTGTTATCTGTAGCTGATAAAACTGTGACATAAAAAGCTTGGCAGTGGTGGTGTTGATATACCCTTGGCTTTTCTATAAATACTACTGTAAGTCACGTGAACACAGGGGGAGCAGGTTTATTCTACTTCTATAGACTTTGTAAAAAGGCAGTTTGAAATTTAATAAATTGAAAATTGTCAGCTGTATTGTAATGATTATCCTTTTGGAAGCTTCTGGTTAAAGGAGGGAGACTGACGGCAGATGAATTAAGAGCGAGAGGCAAATGAAAGAGACATGGAGTCATGAGGACAGAGAGAGGAGTCTCTGAGTGCTGAGGGGACAGATAAGATATGAAGCTTTAAGTGGCACTTCTAAAGAGCTGGCTTTTAAATGTGGCTTTGGAGTGAAAATAACTTGGTATGCACCAAAGCTCTGGGAAACGTCTTGGTCCTGTGTTGGAATAGAGATGTGGGAGTTACATTAACCAGAGCAGAGATACTGCAGCATTATCTCTATATCACTCTGTTGTATACTTTGATGCTCTCTGTTGTATTTTTGTTAAAATATCTTAAATCCTTAAAAATGTAATGAGAGTAAGACCATATCAATGTTGGACATACAATAGTACTGTTAATGAATACCTGCTAAATGTATTAAGAATTAGCGTTTACTCTCCCATTGGGGGTACATGCTTTTAAGGTATATTTTAATCTTACTAATTACCAACACCAAGGAGGTTACGTTTTCACCACTGACCATTTTCTGGTTTGTTGCTGAACGGATTATCATGAAACTTGAGGGAAGGATGCATCGTGGGTTGGGAAAGAATCCATTAAACTTTGGTGCGGATCCGGATCAGGGGACGAACCCAGGGCTTTTTTCTTTTTCACTTTATTTAACATTGTGACATAGGGTGTTTTCAACATGTTTGTGAATTTCTTTTGAAATAATGCAGAGATCTTTGTTGAAAAAAATCACACATCTGTAGAGTGTGAATATCTATGAACCTGTGAAATTTGGTTTAGATCTGGATGATGATTTGGATTTTGTGTGTCAAAATAAGGACTTTTAAGGGGGGGGGGGATTTTTATTCAGTTAATGTGCAGTAACAAACATTTATTTCAGCTGTATCAGAGAATGGGTATTTTGTCTGTGTTAATGTAAACAGTTTGCACAATATTTCTGTGTCCATGGTTTATGTATCTGATGTCAATGTGCAGTATGGTGAATAAGTGGCCTAATCAGCCTTGGCGGAGGTATGCAGTGGCAGGGTGCCCTCCAGTTACTAATAAACTCCGCATTTATCTTATTTAATTATTTATTTTATAAACTTATTGTCATAGAGAATTGGCAAAATATAGAGAGAACACATTAGATCATATTGCATCATGTCATTTTTCATATCATTATTCAAGATTACTGTTTCAGAGTAACGTTGCGTAGCGAGGAAGAAATACTGCACTAATTTGACCTTTAATGTTTCGCATTAAAGTTGCAAAGTATTGGATTTAACTACGATGATTAGAAGAAATAAGTGAGACAATAGAAAACAAATTCATGTGCCAGTCCTTTAAATTATATAAATTCCTGTGCTGGTCTAGAACGCGTTGTTGCCGGCTGGGATGCGGCAGAAGGACCAGACTAAGAAAGCTCCGACGGGGACGTTTCAGAGAGATGACCTCCTGGCCCATCTGGAGAAACAGGCCAAAGAGCATCCTGACACAGAAGACCCGGTTCCCTTCACAGGGGAGAAGAGAGGTGAGAAGTGTCTCCTAATGAATCTACTTAGATAAAGAGGTGGTTTAAAAAGCACTGTTGATATAAAGTGAACATATGACAAGAAGTGTCAACACTGTTTGGGTCCTTTTGAATATTGAATATGTATGAGTTTATATCTGAGTTATATGACTCTCTACTCTTTCAGATGTAGTATAGGCGCAAAACAAAGTCATGAATAGATAGTGAATCCAAAGTATCTTTGAGCAATCAGAGGTGAGTGATGGATGGTGAGAGATACCAGTCGTGTGAAACTAGAAGGTGTCACTGCTGTCACTCCCATCATCATCATCCTCTTTGCTGCAGAGGAGGAAAGTGAATTAGTGATGTCCTCTTCTTGCTCAGCAGCTGTAACTTTACTACCAGTGACCAAGGTATTCAAGTACATCTTCGTCTTATGCTTCAGCCAATAAGCAGCAAATTGAATCATATGAACGGTGTGGACATTTGCAAATCTCTCTGCGACCACTCGGTAACAACTGCATGTTTTCGTTTTGCAGCTGCCCTCTTGCTCACCCAGTTTGCTTCTAGCTACTCACTTTCAGAGTCCGACCGATTTATTGGTTGGCAGATAAAAATCTGTCAATATGAACCTTTCACAAATGTATCGGTACCTGCGTTCATGTTTGCCAAATATGCACCGATATCAAAACTTTAATCTCACAGAATAATAAATGCAGACCTGTGAAAAGCGTTCATGGCCACATTCAAGTCAGAATTACGACTGGTACCTGATGGGGCCGGATAACTTGCAATGTTCCACTCATCTTCAACCTGAGCAGAGGTTCAAGGACATGGGACCTTCAATAACATGGGAACATAAATTGTCTCCAGCAAACACTATAATATTACAATTATGCAAAACGCCATCAGCTCAGGTTAAGGTGCTCGTGATACTGGTCTTATGAGGTTTTATGTGCATTAAAACTGTGTAATAATCATGTTGTAGGAAAAGCCTTTGTGCCTAAAAAGAGGGTGGACCCCATCTTAGAGAACGTGACTCTGGAGCCAGAGCTAGAAGAAGCTCTAGCGAGTGCTACTGATGCTGAACTGTGTGATATTGCAGGTAAGACACACACACACACACACACACACACACACACACACGCGCACGGCCACACACACCTCCATACACATCTCCTCACAGAGTCCTATATTTAGGCTTGTAGATTTATAAGGTCATTTTTACCTTATACATATTCCATGCACCAAAAATATGGGACCGGTTTTAGTTTTTCCTGTTTCATCTGTTTTCTAAAGTTTAATGTTTAAAATACAAAACTCTAAACCTCCTAAAAAATTAACTTATTAATTAAAAAGAGTGTCTGAATGAGACTTTGAATAAACTTTACTTGTAGAGTTGAATTTGCTGAAATGCAGGTTGAATCTTGTTCGTCAATAATCGGTGTGATCACATCTTTTCACTTTTAACCAGCCCCTTTTTAATCCACTTTTCCTCCATCTAACTCTTCTCCATCCCCTCTAGTACTCCTCCCACCTCCCCTCCACCCTTTCCCTTCATCTCTCCATCAGTCCCTCCATCTTTTCCACCTCCTCCATCCCTGCCGGATCTCTTTGTTTGCTAGCTGAACACCACTCGGGGTATATCTGTAGACCGCACAAAGCATTTGCATGGGGTGATCCTATAGTCCGCTGTTATGTTCATGTTGACAGCTTGTGTAGAGCCTGTGTAACACATTGAAGGCAGTGTTCATTACTACTATGGTAAATATTTTGCTGCATGTACAAACTTCTGTCTGTTGCCATAACATGTCTATGAAAGACAATGTGCATTAAATGTCATCATGACGAATCACTTTGTGTTAAAGGTGCTGAGGTCTCTATAACCTTTGACATAGCTTTTGACCATCACATTCCAGTATTATTTAACATTTAAAATCAAGAATAATGATAAAAAAAATATCATGTTTTAAGTCAGTTAAGATATAATTATTTTAGTTGAACTATATTAGATAAATACCAAGGAGGTAATGCTTTGCCCCTGTCTGTTCATTTGTTTGTTGTTTGGTTGGATTGTCAGAAGGATTACACAAAAACTACTAAATGGTTTCACATTTAGTATTTTAGGAGCAAGAAAAGTATCTGGGGTGGTTGAGGGTAACATGACAAGTTGTCATATAGAGAGCAGTAGCCAGCCAACAGAGACCAGGACCTCAGCTACGGCAGATACGCCACAGCTGGTACATGTGTATTATCAATTCAACTTCTGCACCTCAAACCTCACATCATACGACCGCATGATTGGTTTATTTGATAGACAGTGTCCGATTTTACTTGCTTGTGATGCTGCAATTGCTTTTAGCATGGTGGTCACTGTATGGATGTAAGACAAATCTGTTGACTCTTTTTTCACTTCATCCTTCTTCTGTCTTCCAGCCATTCTGGGTATGCACACCCTGATGAGTAACCAGCAGTACTACGAAGCCCTGGCCAGCAGCACCATTGTCAACAAGCAAGGCCTCAACAGTACATAAAGACACACAGACACACACAAACACACATGAAATCTGCCAGCGCTACCAGCTTTCTTCACTTGCTTCAAACACAGCCTCATCTGGTGGGTTTTCCAAAGAAACAAGTCAAAGTAGCCTGAAACGCAGCAGATCACTCGGCTGGTTAGAAGGAAATATCACCTCATTGTGGAAAAATGCTGAAGTTGGATTTGACTTGGGTTAGAGTCAAGTGAAATGATATCATCTTGGCAGAAAGTTGGTTTGTTTTACCAAACATAATAGGCTCACTCTTTCTTTGTGTTGCACTTCTTCCATGCACAAATACAGTTACACACATCAAAACCGAGTAAATAAGCAGATACAGCCAAGTTTGTATTGAGACATTGTCCTAAAGACCCCCCAGGAATATCACTGATGATTCACCTGTACATACTTTTTACACTACACATTAAGTTAATACAAATTCAGGAATTAATAATAAATAAATTCAATTCAATTAACTGAAATTTAAATTTAAAAAAATGTATAAAATCATATGTATTGTATTATATTACTTAATTGAATTCACATGATTACAATGTATCCAATTAACTTAACAAACATAATTAACAAAATAAATTATGGCTTTGGGTTAGACATCTTAACTTAACTTAACTAATCTTAAAAATCAGAAGTTGCCAATCACACAGGCGTGATCAAATCATTGGCTGGTTTAAGACGTCACAAGCCACATGTAATAAATAAAACAAAATGGCATGGGATCCTTTTAAAAATGGTCAGCATGTGTAAAATATATGTGAAATACATGACACATAATAACTGGATTGAAATATGCAGAACCATGGTTTGTGTTGTTGGGCTTTGTTCAGACATTCAGCTGATGCTGTTTATGGTGTTCAGTGAACTACATGTAGACATCGGGGAAAGGACTATATGCTTTTTTTTTACTGGGTCCACAAAAAGAGTGTGTTCTGTAATTCTGCTGTGTCCAAGGTGTGATCCAGTGCACTCAGTATAAACCAGTCCCTGATGAGGAGCCCAACTCCACTGACGTAGAAGACACCCTGCTGAGATTAAAGAGGAACGACCCTGACCTAGTTGAAGTCAACCTGAACAACATCAGGGTAAGAGCGTGTGTGTGTTTGTGTAAATATTATGTTGAGGATAACAAGGTCTAATATGAGGTTGTATATCCAAACTCTATATATATTCTATATTTCATGTATTATATAAACTATTTTCGATTTAATGATTTTATAGAATTGATATACAACCATTTTTTTATAATTATTTTGCAATCTGAACTTTAGTGCATAAATTAATTTATAATAATGAAACACAACATTTTATTCTATAAAATATGTGCGCCATTTCATGAAAAGTGTTGCTATATTATGACAAATTGTATGTGAAGACCATACATTCTATTGAAGGATAGATCATAAATGAGTCATAGAGCTTTGGTTCAGCTGTAATGTTTCACTGGTATTTCCTTCTGTTCACAGAACATCCCCATCCCGACTCTGAAGGCGTACGCTGAGGCCCTGATGAAGAACACTGTGGTGGAGAGGTTCAGTATCGTAGGAACCAGGAGCAATGACCCCGTAGCATTTGTAAGTTATAGCTGTAACATTCTTATCTCCCAGTAGGTGTTATACTGCTATAACACTAAGTCTGTCTTTTACCAAAAAAAGTGTCTGACAGTCTATACTTAATGCAAATCCTTTTAGCCTTCAAAACGTTGCTTGGCCCAAGCAGCCTTCCTGTGTTTGTTATTGTGATAATGACATATATATATTGTATAAATGACCATATTTTCATCAGCTAGTGCAGTGCCCGTTGTAAACCTGCCTGTTTGCTTGGCCTGTGGTAATGCTCCGGAGCCTTGTCTTTAGTGCTCACTAAGGGATAACAAAACAGGCCACCAATATACTGTAACAGAATTTTATATATACTGTCTATGGAGCAGAGTGAAGTAAAAAAACAACAACTTTGTGTTCATCCTACCCGGTTTACCTGCATTGAAGATGTTACAGTCAATGTATTCAATTAAATCAAACGGAATTGGCTTTATCACATGCATGTTGCTTATATGTGTTTGAATTATTTACTCTATTCATACATATCATGTTGGCTATTTCAACATAAAAGCTCTGTGATTCAGCTCAATATAAAGCATTGCAGCAATAAATTGTTGTGCTTTTACTTTGTAAACAAAGAGGAAGTGATTCTATGAATGTTGGTGCCATGACAGAGATCAGCACCTGTGAATCCTGTGACTGTGTGCCAGTCAGATATGGTGAAATAAAAATAATGAAATTATCAAAATGATCAGGTGGCGATTTCAACCCGTGGTTTGATCCAGTTGTCGAACAGTGGAACGTAGAAGACATGTTCAATTCAACACAGCCCCGCCCCACTGACCGCCACTGAGCCTGTTCATTCAGATTTGATTAATATTACATTAACAATTCACATGCAAAATCTGAAGCTGATAAGATGAACAGTTTGCGAGATATCAGTTCCACAGACAGAGCCCTAACCCTAACCCAAAGACTAGTTTGTGGAATTAGTAGGTAGATGGGTTACAATATAAGTGAGGTTAAATCTTCCTAATAACTTGTGTTGCATATAATCACATTACCATTTACTAACTAATAAAATATATTCATGAAAATCATGTAGTGTCATAGAGACCATTCATGCTGATTATCCCTTATTTCAGTGACCCAGTAGCAGGATTTTAGAAAAATGGCTGCGACGCAATGAGCTGCTTAAGGTTTGTAATGTGTTGTGGTGTGTTTCTTCAGGCCCTGGCAGAGATGTTGAGGGTGAACACGACACTGAAGAGCCTCAACGTCGAGTCCAACTTCATCACGGGGACTGGAATCCTTTTCCTCATAGGGTCACTGCAGTATAACACCACGCTACAGGAGCTCAAGATAGACAATCAGGTACCAACACACCACTCACTTGCATAGAGTACATGCAGACTCCTACACACTAACCATGTAGAGAAATGTGTGTGTGGGTGTGTGCCAGGTCGTGTACACAGACCATCTTTGCCACTTCAGTCTAATGCGCCTAGATTTCATAGTGATGTGTCATAGTGCAGAGTCGTAAATCTGTGACTCACTGCTCGCCCATTAGTTCAACTTGTTAAATGATTCACAGATGTTTTATCTTGCCACTTTCTCTTGCGTGTCATTAACTTCATTTGGCTCCATGGTTCGATTGGTTGAAATGATACAAAACCGAAATTTTAAAAAGCATGTTACCCCCCCACTGCTTCATCCTCTGTTATCACATCACTCTGTTATCTGAAGTGGTGCTAGCATTCACTGAAGTGGTGCTAGCATTCATTGTCTCCTCCAGCTCTCTACCACAAATCCCCTTTTTTCCCCACCACTATTCATCCATCTATTCCTGTCTTTCCTGCTCCATCCATCCCACACTTTCTCCAAACTCCAGAGCCAGCCGTTAGGCAACAAAGTGGAGATGGAGATAGCCAGCATGCTGGAGAAAAACACCACGCTGTTGAAGTTTGGTTACCATTTCACCCAGCAGGGCCCGCGCCTCCGAGGCTCCAACGCCATGATGAACAACAACGACCTGGGTTAGTCACAAACACACAAACACACACACACACACACACTTGATGGAGACGATGCAGCCCTGAGCCTTGAAACCAGGCACATGAACACATACCAACAGATCTGGGAACATGACAAAAGTCCTTTGGCCTGACTCAAACGGATAACATTTCAAGTACAAACTGTATTTGATGACCGATTCACCTCACCGTGCTTTAGTCAATTACATAACTCGTACACAGTGTTCTGGCAGCGCTAGAGTTGTTATGTGCATCAGCGCTGACACTCTATCTTCACTACATCTCCTTGAGTTCTACTTTAATCAGACTCGAATACAAGTATTAGGGTGATATCATCAGCTAAAAAGCCCCAGCCAATCAAAACAGTACCTTCCTGAGTGATGACATCAGCACTAAGAAAAGACTGTTTGCATGAGAGAGAGGAAAAAATGAAACACAGTGGAGCAAATGATTCTTGCACATGGAACAAGATATTTCAGTTTTTGACCTTTCTTATTAGGCAAGATTATTTATTAAACAAAGGAGTTGAGTTAGTTAGTATGTATTGGTTGGTATTGTGTTAGATTGCAAGGATGCTGCACCAATAGTGTTTTGAACAGAATATCCTCAGAAGCTGTTTTTCAATGAAGACCAGGAAATGTCCGGAAAATTGGGTATTTTCCAGGGTTTGCCTTTTAATATTTGAAAAACGCAGCAGGAGGTTGTCTGGGTCAGACGCGGTCACAACAACAGGAAAATGTCCTGAATATTCAGGTGCCTGGCTACATCATGCAGGAGGCAGGACATGACATATAAACTCTGCTGAGGAAAGCACAGCGTTTTCGCTTACTGGCGTTGGCCCTCATCGCTAAAAGCTCTCAAATCTCGTTGTCTTTCCAACTTCACATCTTCGTTGGCATCTTAGATGTGTGTGGCACCTCTTTTTCTTAATGAGATATTTGTATTCTTGCAGTTTTGTTCAGCTTTGCGTTCTTTACATGTTAGAAACATCATCAACATGCCCAAGTGCTCGCTGTGAATTTTAGACGTTTTACACGTATTTCTTTATTTTTCAGGGACAGTGCATATTAACAACATTTCTGAAAATATGCCAGTTTGCCACAGAGGCAAATTTTCATCTGTAGTCCCTGGGCAAGCAATAAAAGCGCATACTTATACATATTTGTGTGTTTTTATTTGCTCTTCACAACCAGTTTCAGATTAAAGAGTGAGGATGCGTTTGTCCTTCTTCTCCTCAACTACAGGATCAGGATTAAACTGGGAATTAATATCACATTTGGGTTCAGATTATGTTTTTGTGAGTTCCTGATATTTTCATAGTCTGCTTGTATTGTGTCTCAAACCATTGAAAAGCTGCATGGAAGTGTCATAATGTGTCATGGTTTTCCCTCCCCCTCGTCATCTTTAAGCCCGGGTTGTCAGGTCCGAGTCGGACGGCTCCTTCACCCTCACTCTGTCTGTTCCTGAGCTGGAGAGGGCCTTTGGGAAAAAGTTCAAGTGCAAGACTAAGTATTGAAAGACAAGAAAAAAAAGAAGAAACCTTTTGAAACACAAACACGGCACCTTTTGACTGCTCTGCCTCGCCTCTCTTCTGCCAACATCTCCTGGTTGTTTTTCAAACCACCAGAGCTGCTGCCACCTCCTCTCATGCTCCTCTGAGGGATTCTGCTGCTTCTGCACAGCACCTATCATCACCTTCCTTCTTTCCTCTTCTGGTCATCTCTTTGCAATGACACACTGCCTCCCGTGTTTCAGCTGTCGGAATGATACGATTTGTTGCCAAAGGTTTCCAAGAAAGTGTAAGAACGTCTGATCAAAAAGGAAAGAATATTTAATGTTAATTAAGGTTTGAGCCTTGACCTTCCGTCCATCTGTTCTTCTGAGAAGAACACCTTCACAGTACCTTTCAAATTTGGTGCAAACATTTACTTGGACTCAAGGATGAACTGATTAGAATGTGGTGGTCAAAGGTCACTGAGGCCTTTTAATTTCTTGCCTTTTGAAAGCGATATCTCAAGAACACACTGAGGGAATTTCTTCAAAGGTCAAGATCACCGTGACCTCACAAAGACCTTTTTTTCGCCCTGTGAACACGTTATCTTAAGTACACTCTAAGATTATCCTTTCAAATTTGGCACAAATATTTACATAAACTCACAGATTAACTGAATCTGTGTGGTCAAAGGTCATAAGATCAAGGTGACCACACAAAACACGTTTTTGGCCTCTTGAACATGATATGCCAAGTCTGCCTTTAGGGAATTTCTTTACATTTTAACCCGTTGTCACTTGGACTCAAAGATTAACTGATTAGCTTTCAAGTCAAAGGTCAAAGGTTACCTCGTATTATTGTGAATGCAATGAAACTGCACTGGTGGGCGGAGAGTTAAAACAACAGCGTGGCTTTTCTAGTTGTTCCTGCACTGTCAGGAGAAATTCTTCTTCCTCTGCTCGGCCTCTTTGCTCTGCTCTTCTCTTCTTATAAATCCTCTTATCAAAAGATGGATTACCTACTTGGCAAACAGGGAAAATGAGGCAAGTGCCACCAGGCCCCAAACCATGGATGATGGATTATTTAATTGGCCAATCAGGCAAAAACCAGAGTGGATTAATCCAGCACTACTCTTATTACCTTCCAGCCTATGGCTCTTGCTCTTCTTTCCATTCAGCAGCTCTTGCCAAAGCCATTTCCTTTTGCAGCCACTTGTAAAACTTTGATCCCTTTGTTCTGCTTCCTGAACATTTTCAGTTGCCTCTTCTCTACTTTAGTTAAAGATAATGATGATAAATCCTCTTGGTTTGTTTTTCTAATTATGTCTCCCTTTCTTCCTCCTCTCCTCTCTTTCCTCTCCCTCCTTTGTTCTCTCTCTTCCCTTATGTGTTCCTCCATCCCTCTCTCCATCTGTAGTAAGAAAGAGAAGGCTGGAGGGAGGACCCATCTTCCCTAAGTGTCGGACGAATGTGTAGAAACCAGGGTTACCTTCAATCCCCATGTTCCCTCCTTGACCCCCGTCACCTTTCCGGTGCCTCGTCTCGTAAACAACCTCTGACGACCCTTCAGAAGACCACGACCCCCACGCCGGGTTCAGTTTAGGGTTGGGAGAAAATCTCTTACTGACAGTTTTAGTAGATATTAGAGGATCCAATGGGATTAATCAGCATTGTCCTTATGAGCTTTCGGTGCATGCTAAAAAGAGTAATATTATCTTGTTCTCTGAATTTTGTATTTTGACTCTGGTTTTAGTCTTGGACAACAACATCTACAGCTATTTGTATGAACTTGATCTCATCTTGAATCCTTAAGTATCTTATGAAGTGTCTAGATTTCATATTGAAGGGCTGGAGGTCTGGTTTTTAATGCGCATCCATTTGAGAGTTGATGGGCCTATTTCACAAGCCTTGTTCCAATTGAGCTTAATCAATTATATTATTATTATCAATGTGCTGTAAATGATTTGTACGGTCATCACTGTTGTTCCCAACAGTTTCTGGTGTCTTGCTTCAACGTCAGCATATACATACAAGGTATTTTCTACCAACTTTACACAAAAGCCAATGTCCTTTTTTAGTTTGACAGACAAAACTGAAAAAAAAAACTACAGGAAAACTATAATGTCACACTTTGACCCTGTCGTGACAGTTTGACGTTACAGCCGTTTTCCCTACTCTGTTTGAAACTGTATTTTAGTGACTCATGTCCTCAGACCTTCAGTTATAGACAGATTTGTAAACCTGTGAGATTGTTTCTATATACGGATTATATTTATTTCTAACAGACCTGGGAAAGAGTCAGTATCTATTCAAATACTTGGCATTAATTGGATCCATTGTGCTGGATTGTATAATAAAAACATTTTGCTGTAAAACAAAATGTGAATTTTACACGGTTACATTATCTAGCATTTATATTAGCAGGCTCTACAGAGGGATCCTATTGGCTGTGAATGACAACTGCCAATTCAAGTTTTGTTTACTGAAATTGGATATTCTATGAACCCACTATAAAATATTCTACAAACGACATCTTGTGATATTGAGGTAATTGTGGACGTTTTGACTATGTACCAACTCGTACAGTATTCGAATGGATTTCTGCTGCACTTTAAACCAGGTCTGCTTTGTTGACTGTGTTTGTTTGTTTGTTTTTATTTACTGGAGCTAAAAAAAAAAAAAAGGTGTGCCTTAACATGAAATGATTGGTACTGTTGACTCACTGTTTATTACGAGTTTCACATTAACGTCTCAGTCGAGGTTCGGATTATTTCATGAGTGGATATTTAGACAGATTTAAAAACACAGGGAACCTCTAATGTCTTTACAGCTGTCAGATTACCAAATCCACAGCCAACTATGATAAATGCTGCTGTTTATCTGGTAACAATTCATTTGATTTCTTTTAATTTTAGACTCAACAGCACAATGAGAAAAAAAAAAGAGGAACTAGAGCAATAATGTCGCTTTTTCCAGAAATGGTCTGCACACTGTTGAGATGAGATTTGTCCGTCTCTCCTACCAACAACTGCACCTGACGCGGACTCTCAGAGATTAAAAACAGTCCGCTAACCCACTTAATGTCACCACTACTTTGTTCCTGTTTCGTCGGTGCTGTGGGTGTTGTGTTGTAAACATTTTAAGACAGTATCTGAATGCTGAAAGGCAGCGAGGACTGGGCCCCTGCCACTCTTTTCTTCTGTCTGGTGTTCTCTGATATTTTAGTGCTTGACTCTTGTGTTTTGTTTGATGGTTCACTTCTTTTTTTTTGGGTTGAATTTTTGATTAGGGGAAAAATAAAGCTTGAAAATACAAATCCGACAATGTTCATGTGCTTAAACTTTATTGGCATTTAGCTGGATGTTATAGAGTGCAATGTTCTTCGATTTAGAGACAACAGTGACACGCAGTGGCTAAATGGAAGAAATACACCACAACAGCATAGAGAGTCCATCTTTCTCTACCACATAGTGCCCTCATCATGCAAAGAATTGTACTGCATTATATATTATATATTTTATTAACCTGTAATGATGGTTGTCCCGTTTCCTTGTCATTGTTCAGATTTCACCTGAGAGACAGAATAATATGAATCTTGTTCCCAGTGAAGAGTTTTTCTCTTTCAATGAACGAGATATATGTTTTTTAAAATTATTTATGTCCAGGTCAAACTCAGAGGTCATCGATTAGTAATGTTAAGACTGGATTTGTCCAGCAACATTTTATCTACAGAACTAGATCATAGACTGTATAGATGTAGTCTATGGACAAGGTCATAACTGTAGGTATGATGTTAATGAAAGCCAAAATATGAAGCAATGAAATATTAATTATTGTAACTTATTAACTGTTATACATGTTTTCTTCTGCATTTGTTTGTTAGCACGGAACTTGGTGGAAGGATATGGTATGGGTCAAGAGAGAACCCATTAAACCCATTTCGGTGTGGAATCGGATCAGGGGCCTGATGCAGGAATTTTTGCTTTTGTTTCACATTAACATTGCGAGGTAGGATGATTTTCAACATTTTAGTTGATTTTGCTGAGAATAATTCATCTGCATCTAG
This sequence comes from Hippoglossus stenolepis, assembly GCF_022539355.2. NCBI lineage: Eukaryota > Metazoa > Chordata > Actinopteri > Pleuronectiformes > Pleuronectidae > Hippoglossus > Hippoglossus stenolepis. The sequence continues at coordinate 11,656,170 of NC_061484.1, read as the reverse complement.
TGAATTTAAAAGTGGTTTCATCGTATTGTCTTGATTTAATTCAACTTTAATTAGTTATAAATTGGGGAGTTGTTTCCACTATTTTGTCCATTCTTGGTTAGTTACTCAAATTACTGCTGTCTACAACTTGGGATAATTTTAGTTTCAACCTTTGTTTTGTTCCAGAGTGGTTGCTTCTTTATTCAGACACCATGTGCTTTTTGATTGGGCTTTTTAACAGCTGTATTTCATTCTTCATAATATTCACTATTTACTAAGTAACTGCTATTAATTACTAGGGAAAGCAATAAGTGGAAGGTGTCAACATGTGTGTTTGCTCTGTTCTATTGTATAATGCCACATACCATGACTCTGAAACAGGATCATCTAAACACTCACATTTAATAACTGTGCTTTTCCTACTGTGGCATGTCGAAAGTATTTTGTGGAAAAAAAGAAAACCTAGTAGATCTAAAGCACTAAATGCAAGTTCCTTTTTCACACAGGCCTGAATTTTCTCATAAATGAACACAGGAATCCCCCCCCTGTTCACGGTGGTTTGAAGCCCAAACCCACAACACTGAGAAAAGAGGAAAACACATTTTTAATGTGTGTGAACAAGGTTTTAAGTTTTTATTGAATCTCAGGCAGAAATATACATGATCACCCTTTATTGCTCATGGCATTCCACATCCTAATCAATGGCTCACTGTCACCTCCAAACCAACAATAACTAAAACTGAATCAAGCATTTTTAATGTCATCTTTTAAAACAATCCTGGCTCTGTTGCGTAATTAAATCAGTAGCCAAACTGTAGTATTCACTTTACTCTGTGTTTGTGTGTGTGTGTATTAAGAGAAATGCAATCTCTACCAGATATATTCACATGATCCAAAATCCAGATGATCACATGCTTTTATCTATTCATACACTTTCTCTCAGCATTCTCTCCCGAGTAGTAGATCCTGATAGTAAGAGTATATACTGTAAGCTCTGTGTCTATGGCTGAAAGGTTAAGGTTTTGGCTGTTGTATGAACGGCTACACGGTCATTCTAAATCAAAACCGAGACAAAACAACATAAAATAAAACCCTGCAAATCTGTGAATCAAATTTCCTGAATGCATACATGTAATTCTTTTTAAATTACTGATATTATTAACGGTTACACTGACATGTAGTGAAAACACACTTAAACTCAGGAGTTATTGCCTTAAATTTTTTTTGCATGACAAAGAAGAGGATAAAAGGGAGCAAGGGGCGTGGGTTTTTACATTTTCACATGACAAACTTCTCCAGACAAATGGCATGCAAGACGTAAGAAGGAAAACGCACCGAACAGGGGAATAGAAACATTTTTAAACACTACGCTACATGGATACACTTTGACGTCAGGCGCTGTAGGAGTGCCAGGGACATGGACACTAGGTCTTACAGAGAATGGGTGACACTGTGTGCAAAAGGTTTCACATAAATTTCAGACATGGGCGAACACAAAACAGTAGTTTTAGGAGCACACAACAATAGTCTTTAAATTTCCTTTTTCAAATATGGCTTATCAAGTTATCACATGTTTTGTTACTTTAGAGACAGACACACGGTTAGTATAATAATTTCATATAGTATTCTATGATTGTTTGCCCACCTTGAGGCGTCTCATGTATTCATTCATCTATGTACAAATTGAGTGATCAAGGTGATTATATGTCAGAGCTCTGCAGCTTCGGCAGAGGAGAGAAAAAGGGACTTTTAAAATTCCTCAGACTAAAAGGCTAAACCATCAAACACTGTGTCTTCAGCCCCTCTGCTCGCTGTTAGCTTCATAAGCGTAACTTAGCTAACGTTAACATCAGTCAAGCTAATGTTCACCTGGACGTTGGGTTAGCCTAGCTTAGTCTAACGACTGCAATTCACACAGCTGCTTCACATCTGATTTATTTCCCCAACCATGAAACTTCGATTTATCCAAACACCAAAAAGACCGCAATGTATTTCAACTTCTTTCTTTCTTTTTTTTAGCACTTACATGTGAATGGAAGAAAGCCCTGATTAAAGCCAACCTTGTGAATGTTGCCTGTGAACTAAGCAAGATAATGTTAGCATTAGCTAGCTAGCTAACCTACTTCTTCAGCATGTCTTGTAGTGGGCCTGGCAGGTATTTCATCACTGTGTCCATGATGCTTTCCTCCTCTTCCTCGTCGCCGCAGCCGGCCGGCACGGCCTTCTTGGGTCGGGTCAAGCTGCCGGCTACCGACTCCTCCTGGGCGGCTGCCGCCTCGGCCTCGGCCTCCTCGCGCTTTTTCAAGCCGTACTGGTGGACAAACAGAAATATCAGACTCATGTAGTTGGAGGAATATATTATTGTATTATATATTAAAGTTAGAGTGAATGATGCAAAAAATACAGGTAAGGAAAACCACCATAGTTTGATGGTAACCACAACATATTTGAAAAACTGTTATCCTAAAAATGTTACCATATTTTGTCTAATTAGTTTGCAGGCCACTTGTCAAGTGGACAACACTGATCCTAATATAAAGATGGACGACATGACAGCTCCCCAAAAGTAATGCCAGAGCATATTGATCACCCCCTGCTGGCTGACTGCAGTATAGGTCATAAACACTGCCTCCTCTGTGTTAGTTTTAGGTAGTTCTTATCACACTGACGTATGTTCATGTATTCATTGGTCTGGTTTTAAATACTTATCTGATATTATAAAAATGGGGTGAAATGTCATGATTGACAGCTGAGACTGACTTGCGATTGGTTTAACACATGTATTGGCAGGACATCAATAGCAAGGCTCCATCCTCCAATCAAGCTACTATGCCGACTCTGGCACGAAATGGCAGCATAGGTGCCCAGAATATTTTGGCTTGATTTCTATATAGTGGGTGGAAGTGGAGATGCATTGCCCATCTTTAGACTATGATCGCTACCTGCTGCCTGTAGATCCTTGTTCTAGTGATAGTATAATTAACTTTTAATTGTTCTATATTGGTGCTGGCCCCAGGAATAGTGCTTTACTGGAACTTGATTTTGCTGTTGTGGTCACTCTGGGTATTGCAACTTTGGGGATCATCATGACACCCAGGGGCTCAGAAATCACTTTAAAAAGATGAATACATTTATCTGAATACCCAAATGATTTTGTATGATTCTTCTTTGTATGATTTTTATCATTTCAACCAGAGCTTGCTAGTCCAATCCAGACTCAGATGGGCCCGTGGGCACTATTTTTGGATAGGAATCTCATAATTATGAGAAATCTGATAAAACATGAATGTGTCATAATGCACATACACTCCTACTCATCCATCATCCTTCCTATTGAACTCATCCATTGGACCATTTTCCAGTTCTCACAGTTTGAGCAGCTGCTAACCCTTATCTTTCTCTAGTTCCTGTCTGTGTCTGTCAGCGAAGCAATAACAGAGCAGATGTCTTGTAGCTGCTGCTTTTCATTGTCCACACTATGACAGTGCATGTCAGGTATTTGTGTTAGGATATATATTGGTGGTGCAAAGACACTCCAGCTGTTTGGATTTTTTTTGCATTGAGAAAAAGGGAAATTATTGTTCCCCTTTAACACAAAATATATTTTTTTAAGTATTTCAGAATCATTAAATTTCCCCAAATTAACAGAATATAACACATTTATAAATGTGACTCAGTTTGCTCTGTCTTCTGTCGTTCTGTGATTTGACCGAGTAAAGAGTTGCAAGCTTCAGCTTTGATATTGGCATGTCTCGCAGTATCTGGCACAAAGGGATAAAGCCGTGGAAGACGCTGACGGGAACCTTTCAGTAACGAGCACTTTGGGAGTTTTTCCCCGCTCTTCTTTGTTCTCTTCTGGGAGAGCTTAAGGAGAATCGACGAAGCGAGGGTAGGAGTGCTGCTTTTGGTACCGTCGATTCGCAGCAGTCCCCTTGGACCTGCCCGACCCACAGACTGCCCGTCTTTCACATCGCCTCTACACCTTAGTGGGTACACTGCCAGTATTACCTTCTCAGCCACCCCACAGCCTGACATTTTTGAAGGGAGGAATAAACCAAACACTGTCTGAATGTGACACCAAACACACAATGTATAATGTATATTCCTCTTCATAATACATAAACCTCATATAGACCGTTGCACACAGTTGTACCTAAAGCACTGAAAAGAAAAAAGATCAAGGTGGCTCTCGGATTTCCACCCATTTCTGTCTAAAATTTTAAACTGATCTTTATTAATCATGATTTTGTTCATCTACTGTTCCTACTTCTGCTCTCAGCTCTGTGCCACTGCTTCCTGATCCTCCACTGATCATTTTATAATCTCAGAAGAAGATAAAAATAACACAAAAGCAAATAAAAATAGAGTGATTTCAAACACGGGTCTGTCATACAGAGAGTTTTGCTGTCGTGCAGCCAGAATGTGAAGTGTTTAGAAGCTGCGCTAACATCACAAGACAGAACGGCCCCCAAAGTCATCAAACAGATCTGACGACGTATAAGAAATGTTTGTGGTGAAGGATTTTAGTATTTGCTTTTCACCCCCCATTTAGATTTTCATATATAAGCACTGATTATAAGAAAATTCATCTTAAATGTTTTCCCTGTTTGGCCTTTCTCTCCATTGGTTACTCTGATGATGGTTTGGTATTTTAGTCATTGAAGAATCAAACAGCCTGTCATCTGTCGTTATACCTTATCCCTGATGCCTTGCCTCATCCTTTCCCTCTCTGCCTCCATCTTGCCGTATTTGTCCTTCCTCTCCTCCTCTTGCTGCCTCAGTGCCTCCTGTCGCTCCTCCTCTTTCTGCGCTGCGTCGGGGTCCTCCTCTTCCTTCTCTCCTCCCAGCATCTTGCCCACATCGGGAGGTCCTCCTGAGAAAAGGTGCGAGACAATGAGAGACAGGAGTCACAATGACAGCTGTTACTATTGTTTTAATTAATGTCAACTTATTGAGAATTACCGTTTATATGTTTTCCATATTTTTATTCATGTAAACTATTTTTCTCCTCAAATCGAAGCCTAAACAGTAGCATATTATATTATATATAATCCTTTACATGCTTTGTGTTTCTGTGGGGGGGATTATACCCTCGAGTTTAATACAAATATGTGACTAAACAGTTGTCAGTAGTGTGAAAATAGTTGCCTGAGGATACAGTTACTCATACTTGAATAGTAACAGTGTGCAGTGACAGGGCTTTAGGAAGGCTGATGTCACGACTTCAAATCATCCTATGTAGGGAAACATGGGACATTTGTCACAAGTAACAACATTTCTGTAAACTGTTCTTTATATTTTACTTTTATACATTAACCTGACAAGGAGGTTATATTTTCACCCATGTCTGTTTGTTGGTTTATTTGTTGGTTTATTTGTTAGTCCGATTACACACAAACTACCAATGAGACCTTGGCCTGGAAAGAAAACATTACATTTGGTGAGGATGCAGATTTTTTTCAGATATTCTTTGACTATGTTTTATGACATATACAACAAAGATCTATAATCAACCTTTTAATCAACCAATCAAAAAAAAATCTCAAGTTGTCGTTTGTGTTTATAGAATGCAAACTCCTTTGGGTCAATACAAATCCTGACAAGTTCCAAAAGCAATTGTGAAGATATGACCTTGGTGCCTTCAATCGTAGCTACAGACCTGATGGTTGGGATCCAACAATAGATCTAGCATTATGTTTTCTGTAATACTAATAAACATAAGCCCCTGAATATGTCTTTTATAAACCCTCTTGCTGTACATATAGGTGTTATACGTCCCATAAAATAATGCGTCATGATGCCAAAACGGACAAATGCTGAGTGTTGCTAACCAGCGCCGAGGGAGAAGAGAGAGAACTGTCACCAAGCATCAATAGAAAAGAAGAGGAAACACACAAAGGAGAAAAGCCTGTGGTCTGAGGGATTTGGGCAAAGACTGGAGCATATAAGAAGTGAGGAGGAAAACGACGAGAAGGAAGATGAGGAGTCAGTATTCTGCAGCAAAAAAGACATATTTAGGAAAACAAGGGGAGCATGAGGAGAGGGAGAGAATCTGTCAGAAACTATTGAGTCCAATTAGCTGAGCTGTTCCAGTTAGTAGGATTACCCAGCAGTTTCCGTGGGACCGGAGAGAGAGAGAGAGAGAGAGAGGGACGGATGGAGTGTGACCAGATAAAAAGATGGAGAGGAGGGTAAAAGAGCAGGGAGCTGTGAGAGGAAAACGACAGAGCGTGTGGAAGGGGGAAAAGAAGGTGTGGAAGAAATGAGGTGTAAATGAAAGAGTGATCAAATAAGAGAAAAAAAATAGAAGGGAGGGTGAAGATAGGAGGAAGACTAGGACGTAGGGAGGGAGGGAGGGGGTGGGATGCAGCCGAGGGGCATGTGAGGAGAGAAAGCAAGCAACCAAAGAGGAAAGACAGAGTACTCCTTCAGTCTGCAGCTGCCCCCCGGTATTGACTCATCAGCATAATAAAAGTAAAGTGCAGCAAAATGCGCAGAGAGATAAAAGGAGAGATGGAGGAGAAGAAAGGATGAAGTGGGAAGGGATGAGCGTAGGAGCAATGAAGGAGAACAAGAATGTGTGACAGGGACATAAGAACATAGAGAAACTGCCGTCTGTCGAAAGAGAAAATGACGTTTCTAATTTATATAATTTCAAGTTCTTAATTTTGATATGGTGCATTTTTTGGATCAGATAAATAAATATAATTAGGCCTATAAAAGATCCGGAGGAAAGGCTGAGAAAAAACATGAGGTTTTGATTACCCTTACAACCAAATCTTTTCAGAAATAGCTAGAGATTTGGGAAAATACGTTTTTTATACCACTTTCTATAAATAATAGGCTGGAGCCGGCTATAATAGCTATGTTAACTCCTCAAATTGGTCCATACTACAATCAGTACAAAAGGTGAAGTGTAAATGACATGCTGTGGTCGTGTGGAGGTCATTTTTTCAGTCTTTATGCTAAGCTAAGCCAACAGTCTGTGACAAGAGGGTGTTAAGAGCTTTCCTTAAATGTGTAAATATAAACCACGCATTCAAGAGAAGAACAAAGATGGACGCCTACAGAAGGTCTCGCAGAATTGCAGTGCACGACACCGCAATGAGATTAACATTACACACAAGCAAAGACAAACTAAAAGACATTATTCACATGAATGAACCACTTGGATCTAAGTGAAAGAGACAGATGAGGAAGGAAATTCAAGGAGAAACTAAGATATTCAAAGTAAATTGATGTATGAGTGTTTGATAAACAGCACAGCGAAACTGACAGAGCAATATCTGTCCATCCAACCATGATACACTATCTCCTTCCAGGTGTGAGTGTGTGTGTTTGTAAGGTAGGGAGGGAGGGAGAAATAAAGCTATAGTGCATATACAGTAAGTGCTTCTATATGCACTTATGGATAAAAATAACTGATGGTGAAACACAACTGAGTTCCTGTGTGGTAGAGCAATTGTCTTTACGCATTTGTATGTACATGTCCATAAGTGTGGGTTTGCATATGCACATAATATATGCAAAATATCTGGTGTTTCTTTGCAGTGAACCAGCCTTCTGGATAGCGACTCATTTCCTACTTGAAGTGTGACTCTGAAGTGTGTATATGCAACTTTAATCCACCAGCCACCTTGTTCCATATATATATATATACACACTGTATAGAGATGGCTGGTCTACAGCATCCTAACCGCGTTGCTAGGAAACAGCTTGGAGCGAAATTGAACTGTCATCGGATGATATCGGCAAACTCGGCAACATGAATTAAAAGTGGAACAATTAAAAATCAGTGCCCGCAGCAGAAAAATGGTAAACTATTCATTGATACACCCTTTTTGTCGTGTACACATGAAAGATGGGTGACGTGTCACCACTTTCTCCAACTGTCCAGAAATTGAACTAAGATATCCCCCGATAACAATGCTGCCATCTACTTGGAGCCAGTCTGTGCAGTAGTGATCGGGGAAGGGCAAGGTCCCGCCCAACCAATTGCGAGTCAGTCTCAGCTGTCAGTCATGACCAAAAACCAAAGTTACTGTGAAAAAAATGTGATGTGTACTTTTAATCTTTAGTTTGGTCCATGTCCCATCTGTTGATGACCTATAGAGGAGGAGGCTTCACTTTTGGTGAGCAGCCATCTAATACCTATGATTTAGTCAGGAGAGAAGTGAGCTGGTACAGAGTATGTCAATCAAAATGAATCCTAACAAATGAAACTTAACATATATTGGTTTCTTCAGCAATGTCAGAAAACTGCAGACGCAGGATTCGGGAGCAGCTCATGAGCCGAGTACCTAAATTATCTCTATCAATAGCGCCCGTGTAAACACTGCCATTCAATCCTGTAATTGGAGCAATGACTCACACAATCAGCTAAGCCTCATTGTCAAACGATTGCACAGCCCACAAAAAAACCAACAACCTCAGGTAACTCTTTTACCTTTCACCGTGCCGACCCAAAACAAACTCGGCCTGGTTTCACAAAATCTTATTAGAATACTGAGATCATCTTTGTTCAGATGTAAAACAGAGAGGATCCTGGGAGACAAAGCCTCAAGTTATACTGAGCTATGATCCCGGCCCCTACTTTGTGAGTCATTTGTGAAAGATACAGCAGGGTCCTTTTAAACCAGAATAATTCCATTAAGCTCTCAGGCCGCGTCGAGCTACGTTTGAGTGTTTCTGATTAAAGTGTCCTCACACTTTAGCCCAGCACATTGTGTTTTTGTAGTTGTTGAAATGACGTTGAATATATAAGCTAATAAAAGCCTGTAACGGAAAGTTGACAGGTTGACCTTTAACCTGTTTGTCATGTTTTTGTATAATCCACATTTCAATGAGTCAGAACAGACAAGAGGTCCTTTGTGGAGAAATTCTCCATCATGCAAAGCAAAAGACAGTTTACGAAGATTTGTGGCTTTTAGGCAAAATAAAATGTACAACGTGATAATGACAAATGACAAACCTGAGGTTAAGACCTTTCTGATCACCTCCTATAGTAAATTTTTAGGAATGTTTCCCATGGCAGCAATCTCCTTTTAATTTTGCCCACAAGCTGAATTATATCATGATTCTTTCCTCAATACTTGGACATTGCGTCACTGCTGAGATAAAACATCTTATATCTAATCCCTTTCCTTCTTAAAGTTCTTTGCAAAGTCTTTGTTAAATCCAAAGTCTTGAGGCCAAGGGAGAGAGAAGAGTAACCTTAGCTGACTCTGCCAGTGCCTGAACTTTAGACAGCATCAGATAAACAGCTCTTATCTGCTCTTTTCCCAGTCTCGGTCCTCAGGAGAACCCCTCTCGAAATACGACGTGTTGTGGGAAAGCAGATGTGTGTAAAGATCCAGATTTGGCCTTCAGGACAGAAACTATTGTCTCAACCCAGCTTATTATAAAGCAGGGAAAAAATGTGGCAAAGGAGACATTGGTAGTAAAAGGAGGAGAGAGGAATTGTTGTTCCACTACTTCACTTCTTTCTTCTCTAATTGGTGGCAGTTTTGCTTTGAGTCAGCCTAAATTTCCCTCAGGTGAAACAGCGCTGCACAATTTATCAGCAGGGACCTAAGTGAGGAAGCTTTACATAGCTTTATATAATATGATATAATATAGTATAATATAGTATAATATAATATAATATAATATGACTGCCCTTTTCCAGAAATATATGTTGTTTGTTTGTTTGTAACTTTTGTCATTACGTTTGTAAGGTTTATGCCTTAAGCTTTATTTATAATTTATTCTCTTATTAGTTTCAAAGCAGTTTCAACACAATAAAACCCTTTTCATTATATAATGCCTACATCTAAGTGTATGAGAATGAGCTCCTAATACATTTTTGAAATGTAAATAAGCATTGCAAAGGTAGCTAATACACTACAATATTATGCTTGTATATATTATACATGCTAATTATTTATCTTGTACAGTATTGTTCCTTTACAAATGTAGCAATGCAGCAAACACCACTTTATAGTTTACTTAAAAATGGAACTTAATAGTAGCAAGATACATCTTTAGATATAATGTTTGAAATTTTATTTCATTTTATCGTATAAGGCCTGACTGTTAAAGAAATCTGCATTTAAAGCTTCTGACAGAATTGAAAATAATAATTAAATTACATATAGTCTTTATGATGTACAAAAATAATGATTTAGAGATACACATATTTAAAAACCTACTGTATCATATTTTATGAACACTTAGCAACAGCATATTAAAACAACATAAAGCACAAATGCTGCTTCAATCTGGCCAACACTCATCAGAGTTACTAACAATAAAAAAGTTCAATCTTACCAAGGGTTTGTCAAAGTGAGAGATAAGTAAGTCATGAGTGAGCAGCAACACAGAGGCAGCCATCTTGAATTTGCTCAACAGAGACCTGCATTGCACTGTTGACACACAAGAGGGCAGTTCACGAGTGCCTGATGAAACACATCTTATTGATGAGATCTCTCAAAGCTTCAATGGCAAAGTTAAAACATGCCAATTTCATTTTGTCAGATAGATTAATGTCACATCTTTTTATTCTTCATGGATGATGGAGGAGGAAAGTTTGATCTTTGGATTTCAATGTGTTGTGACTGAATGATCTGTGTTCTGTTCTGCACAGAATTTAATTAACAAGCGGTTAGATTTTGCTGCCGTGTGGCCAGAGTCTGACTTACATGATCAACCAGGACTCTTCTGACGGATTATTTTCAGGTCTCTGCCATCTTGTAGCCCCCCCACTTGTCCACCCCACAGCAATAAATTACAGTGTTTCCACAGATTACCCAGAGGAGCTTGCTGTATCTCTCTTCTATCAGTATAGCATACACAGTGGTATAGAATAAGACAGTTGTAAATCCAGCAGCCAAACACACCATAGCTGCGATAGTGATGTTTGTGTGTTCGACAGTGAAGAAGAGCTTCACAACAACACGACTGATTCGATATGGGTCTACAGACTTTCCAGTCAGGAAGTGGCTGAATGAATTATTCATAAAATCTCATTGTACTGCCAAACATGCATGTGGATTTGAACACGCAAGAAGATGGGGAAGTGTGTGTGTGTGTGTGTGTGTGTGTGCGTGCGTGTGCGTGTGTGTGTGCATGCGTGTGTGCTTGTGTGTGTGTGTGTGCATGCGTGTGTGTGTGTTTTGTGTGTGTGTGTGGTTTTGTGTGTGGCCCTGTGGACCTATCAAGCATGAAAGACCTGATTGCCTCAGCCAATCACATCAGTGCCGCTAAATGGGATTATCTGAACATGGAGGAGATGAGATGCAGGAGGACCATCTCAAGGTGTCCTCGTTTCTATGTCACGTTAAACAGCCCACATATGTTGAAACACGTGCTACAGTAGATGCTGTAGAACCTCATTTTCCCTAAAGTATATCAATCATTTAGTTTCTTTATTTGGGGTTTTACTGTTTTTCGATTTACTAAAACAGCTTGCCACTTCAGCTGTTGTTTCTAAAACATGAGTAAATCGTTTTTTGGGGGATTATTCTTCAATTAATACATTTTTTAATAATTTAATATAATTATTATTGATTATTATAATAAAATAAAATAAAACACTCTATGTCCATTATCATGAAGGACCATGTCCCATAATGCAGCAGTTGAACTGTCATAGAGGTCAGTAGGTAAGATTCTTTTGTTGGTTTTGGTCTTTTATAAGAAATAAGAAAATAAAGAATATTCATTCTCCTTTAATTTCTTGGAGGGTTCAGAAGCTTCATGCTTTGATGGACAGCAATCTCACAGTAACATTAGCTGATTTGTATAATGCACAGCACTGAGGTCAAGGAGGGGTCTTCTCTGGTTCACTGCTTTCCTGTCTTAAATCCTTTCCAAGTGGCAGCAGTGACAGCCTTTTTTTTAAATTGCCTTCTACAAGCACATCATCCTTGCAACGTTTTGCAAAATGGAAAAAAAAAAACAATAGGCTGTGTGTTGGAGAGTGCTACTGTCAGTGCAGAGTCTGATGGGATTAAAAATTAAACAAGTTTGTTTTTACTGAGTCCTTCACAAATCTTTAGTCAGGACCATTCACTGTCTATTTTAAGAGTCATCAGCACAGATGCTGTATTTTTCAGACTGCATATACATTTTATCACTTCTGGTGTCAACCTATAGTGAAATTATCCGACTCACGTCTGCATCTTTATTTATTTTTGTCTTCCAAAATAAGAACGGCCCCTTTTTGATTCCAGTATTTTACATATAAAAAACTAACTTACAACCAATTCTTTTGTCAAACAAATTAAAATGAATGATTTTCTGATGTGAACGTGTACAGTATAGTTCCTGTTAGTCAGGACATCTTTAATGCTGCAGGAGACTGGTTTCACAGTTGGGCAAATCACACATTTTTAATGAGACATACAGTAATACAAAAGTGAAGGTTTTTAAAATCTGGTTATTATATTTAACCGCTGGCTTCGAGGCTGCACCTCTGACTGAATGTTTGACTGGTGCCCGAGGCCTTCTGGGTTTGACTGAGCGTCAAATCCTCGGAATGAAGTCTGCCTCAATTAACAGCCTCATATTCTGTCACACTTACTATACTTCAACTTTTCAGAGTTAGGAAGTGTAGAGTCAGCAGGTTTGGAGCAAAAGCTCGGCCATCTTTGTCACCATGATGAGTTTTTTTTTTATTTGGCGACCATTTCAAGCAATAATTCATGTGGATATTATGAATTTGAACATGAGCATTACATGTCTCCTTTAAGGCTGAAGGTACAGAAACATTTCTTTGCAAGTATAAAATCATTTTTAGAGTCTAAAGTCACAAAGTGACATGGTTACTGTGTGTTTTAGGCTGATAAATGAACACTGCTTTGTGTTTGACATGTTCAGAGTTTCAGTCTGGGACTCGCTGACAGCTGATAGAGGAGCAGACTGGTGGCTGCTGGGATGGGAGAAGTGGCGCATTACAATTTAACAAACATGCAGAGTCTCTTGTGAGAGTTCTCATGGATGCTGGGTAATATTGACTAAAGCTTGTATTGACACATGATGTCGGTAGTGAAGCTCTATACCTGTTTATACTCCAGTCATCTCTAATATAGCAATTTAGCAGTGACTGGTATATTTTGAGGAAAGATCGAGAATTTAATCCATCCTAATAATACAAATGTAATAACCAGAATGAGTGTGATTGCACTCATTGTGGAGCAGCATTTTTTATGCTAACGTTGTGCTGTTGATTTATTTATTAATTATACTTATTTATATTAAGTAACTTCTCTCTACCTGCAGCGCTAACCCACTTTTTATATAGCCTTATTTTACATTATCACTGCAACAGCTGCCGTTTCTCACTGCAGTAGGTTTGTCCTGTTTGCAGGACACATGGTGTGTGGTTAACAAAAACAAGGCACATAAAAGAAAATGTGTCCTCATTTAACGGTAATTTGACAGGCTTTAGGACGCTGCTTTATTTCTGAATCATGAAAATATCCATGTATAAGCTGTTGGGACATTTTTGGAACATGTTGTAATACCCCACTGCTTGAAACAGTGTAAAAAATACAAGCTGTGATGTCATTAGTTTTTTAGGTATTTTAGTCCTGCACAAATTGAAATTTTGAACTGATGATGGCGCTGATGAAAAGATTAAGATTATTACAATCAATCCTGCAGGTAACATGAATATCTGAACCAAATGTCATGGAAATCTGTCCAACTGTTGTAGAAATGTTTTACTCAAAATCATGAAAGTCAACCTCATGATGAAGCTACAGAGGGAAAATTGTATAACAAATTGATGGATCGACCAAATTCATGGGATGATCGACCAAATTACAAAATTATGGTAATTATCTTTCTTTAAAGGATGCAGTGGAAAATATGTTAATCTTCTGTTTTTGCCTTTATTTTATAGTTAACCGTGAAGCCGGACAGGAAACACGGGACGGGACGTGGAAAGCAGGACGACATGAGACAATTGTCCCCAGCTGGAATAAAAAGCGAGGACTCTGGCAGCTTAGATCACTGAGCCACAGGGCCACCCAATAATGCAGTGTAATTGATTTAGGAATATTTCACTAACATTGACGTATTGACTGACAGTCTCTGGCAGCCAGAGTGATAGCTTAACCGATTGATTAGCTGGCTAATTGGTTTGTTTCATTATCTGATTTTTGTCCCCCTCAGGAAGCTTTCGTGATCAACACACTGTCAGCATTTCTGCAGACATTTCTGTGGAAAGAGGTCACTATGTCCCAGTCAGTGAAATTGGACCAAAACCAAAGGACTCCTATATGTGATGTAGAAACGCATTGACAGCAGAAGTCACAAAAGACACAAGTATCAATTGTTAGACACACATATTATCAATATTCTCACTCTCTCACTTTTTCTCACATACAAAAATCTATACTCTAAATTAGGCCTGTGCAGCCTCCATCATTTAACTTGCCTAGAGTTGCAGCACACACACACACACACACACACACACACACACAGTCCTATAGCATCTATAAAATGTCTGCAGGCAAAGTACAGACACACCCACACACTCCTGCAAACACCCGCACTGTTAAATGTACTCCCGATTTCCGCAGGCGGAGTGTTGTAAGACTTCTGCGGAGTACAGCCGGCGCCCCAATGCAATGCAGCTGATTTAAGAATTCAGGGCGCAGACACGAGCCACTGCAAGTATGCAGAATGAGGCAGCACTCGCGTCCTCTGCATCCCAATGAGGAGCCAGCACTGCGCTTCAAACTCCGCGTCCCAGCTGTAACCACCTCTGAAACCTGAACGAGAGCAGCTCAGCATCAAGGTCCCGGCTGACCGACCACGGAGTATGTGCTTGCAGCTGCTCCAGTATAACCGCTGCCACTTTCCTGCCTTTTCCGCTTGAAGCTGTAGCTGACAAGGAGGCTGAATTACAAGGCTATAACGAGGACTAATGAGGGGGCAAATAATCGCTGAGATAATATTCTAAAGGATAATACCTGAAGGCTTTAAAGGACAAAAGTCTCATGTTCTTGGCTCTTTATCTCTTGCCTCAAACATCACCAACAGTTGGCTTCAAACAGAATACTCAATTTGTTTAATAATGTCGTACAAAAACCCCCATAAATCACTGACTTCATAACAGCTATCCTTCTGCCTATAAACGAAAAAAAAGCATTAGAGAGAAGCAGTGGCGGATCTAGGATTTGGGGTCATAAGGGGGCCACAATTAACATAGAGGGGCCAATTAAATGTAAACATCCATACTGATTTAGTAAGGTGCACATTTAAGTCATTCCTTGTTTATTGTTAGCTCTTTAATTTGAGAAAAAAACCTCACACATTGTCATATTTATTGTTATTATTGTGAGTTAGTGACTATTTTATTTAGAAGGAAAAAAAGACTACTGGCAGGATAGAGGCATTTCAAGGGCTAATGAAAGCCCCCCCTCCCCCCCTCTCTGGCCCCACCTCTGGGTGAGACTTTGGATATAAGAGGTTTTCACTAGACAGGTGCATTATTAGTATATGAGTAGACCTACTGCTCTACTTGTGCTGCTGCTGCTCGTGACCTTCATATGCAGCAGTCCTGACCTTGTTCACTCAGGCCACAGAAACAGGTCACTCTTTCTACGAGAGTAGAAATGTCGAGCAACAAACCAGGAGCAAGGTTTCCGTCCTCCTCCTCCTCATTGTGGCAGTGTCAAAGGACTTGGCCAACAGGATGTCTTGTTTATTTAATAAGTCATGACTTTTTGCCCTGAGAGGTTTTTAAAAGATGGATGCAGAGAAAGAAAGAGGGAAATCCTCGCTGATATTTGAAGTGTGGGTGCAGCTCGGATGGATTATCTATCGCTTCCCAGTGTCAGCACCCACAACTACCAGGCTACAGTATAGTACTGGAACAGCACTGCTGCCTCTGGTGCCGAACATCCCCTTTAAATCCTTTACACTGCAGTGCTGTTAAATCAACCTCCAGCCCGGGCAGACTACTCACCTCCCATCGCAGCTTTCATTACAAAATTCATGATGAAGCAGTTCTGTGTTCTCTTCCTTCACTGGTCACGTTTTCAGGGATGGACCTGCAGCCAGGGGACACAATACAAAAGCTGTATAACTGTGTGGACACCACTGTTAAAACATTCAGGAGTTTGATGGGGCAGGGAAGAATGAAGACGATTGATAAAAAAGGCAAAGGACTCCCAAAACAAATCAAAACCTTCATATACCCGAGTTGTATGATCTTGAACACTCTAAAAATGTGATCACCTTTATTCCAATGAATGAAAATGAATTAAAGTGGCTTTGCCCTTCAGCTCCAGCCCGTGGACATGAGTTTTACGAGGCACCTGCGCCCTCAATTTACGATCACAATCCATCTTGTGGGGGTTTATGCTGACATTGCCAGACTGTTCGTGATGTATTGTCATGGAAATAACTCCAAGAATAAAAATGTAAAACAAAAAAATGAATTGTCCTCACAAAGTAACACAGATAGGGGTCAAAGATGATCAGGTGCTTTGTGTCAGTACATGAACCTCACACAATCGAGCGTTAATTTGCAAGAGAAAGGGGAATTTTTTTTTTATAGATTCTCTGCTTTCCTACAATGTGTATATATGGCTCTCGTGTAAATACATAGACATTATGGCATTTTATTCTCATCTCTTATCTGTTCTTTTTCTCTTGGGATTTACTCTGTGATGTACTCAGGACCGCTCAACTGTGAATTTATAATAACTTTACACAGAAATTGACATGTTTCGATCAGATTTCCGACACCGTCTTTTGCTGGGGTGCTCAGTTGTGAGTATGGAAGTATAAAAAAAAACATACATTATAAAAACATTTTTAATATTTCTATCATTTCTGTAATATTTCCATGGGATTTGCATGGTTCTAAACCCAGTTCATAGCGACCTACTGCACTTAACATTTTTCATGACATACTTAACACTGGTAGTTTTGCTGCCTTTTGCCAACATCCCTGTGCCATTGCAGAAAAAAACATCGTTCATCCAATCCATTATTATTATTAGTAGTAGTAGTAGTAGTAGTAGTATCAGTATTATTAGTATTATTAGTATTATACTTTTTTTCATTCGCCCAAAGTGCAATCGGGCAACAGCCGAGCGTCTTTAAATCATTTCCTGGTTCCCTTCCTCTTCTTCACCCTCATCATCATCATCATCTGCAGCAGCAGCAGCAGCATCACTTTCCCCTCACGTGAACCCTTTAACTCACTGCACCTGCATGCTGAATCTCGGCGCTACATGACAGTATTGTACACTGCGTGTATTTCTGCACCCACCGCATCCTCCGTGCACGTACACTGGATCAAATAGACTGCGTTAGGGAAGCATCAGCATCTTGCACCAACAACCTCCATCCCGTCCCGTACAGTAAAAGCCGCACATCGCCCCCCCTTCTTGTACGAGCATCCTTTACCTTGTTATGATCCTCCTCCCAAGTCTGTATCCCTCCGGAGAAGAAGAAGAAGAAGAAAAGGAAAAAGCGTCGTCGCAGGGTCACAACCACCTTTATTTTTCCTGCCTCTGCGGGATGAGGGGCAAACACAAGTTGTGTGCGTGGACGTGGGGTCGGTATGGTGGCTCCTCTCTGGCTCTCAGTTTGCGGACATGCCGGTTGTGTCAGAGTCAGGCTGCAGCGGCGGAGGAAGAGGCTGTATTCCTGCAGGAGGAGATGAGAGCATGCAGAGGGAGAGAGGGGGAGGGAGGGAGTGCATGAATGGAACAGCACCCTGGCAGAAGGCTTGTCTTTAGTTTCCGACAAAATGCACAAAAGATGAAACATTTGTGACGCTTTTTTCAAGCGCACATGAATTACTTTTAAAAGTACAAAATGTGCCCTGGTAAACAAAATGAGTAAGAAAAACATCCAATAAGTATTTTCATAAAATTTGAATTTACGTCATCCCGGTTCTTCTTTTACCATTTACAAGTTAATCTAAAGGATCCAAAAGATTCAAGATATATTCAACTGTCTCCCGAAAGAGATTTTTCTCATAAAAAAAGACTTATTCTGTGAAAGTGACATGTTATATGCAGATTTTAAACATCATAATTAGATTTATTTTGTCACCATCAGGCCACAAGCTGGCTTATAAGGTTGCAGGGTACGTGCTGGCAAATAGTTTCCACAGTCAGCAGATGCAGAGTAATATTACAATGGCACTCAGTAGAGCGCAAACCTCCCCCAAGGCCCAAGTAACCCTAACGTATTCCAAATTGTACAAACTCATTAATATCAGACGCCTAAACGTGTTTGATTTCTTTTTTTCATCAAGATCCATGAATTATTCTCGAGGAAGATGGTGCAAAACGCCCAATCTTGCAACAAAAAGACCTGGTTCTGCTGCCTGATCTGGATCCATACCAAAATGTAATGGATTCTTCACTGACTCATACCGCATCCTTCCACCAAGTTCCGTAGAAATCCGTCTTGTGGTGTTTGTGTAAACGTGCTTATAAACACACAAACTAACCAACAAAAGCAGAAGGACAGCGGTGTTCATTTGG
The DNA here is from genome assembly GCF_022539355.2 of Hippoglossus stenolepis. NCBI lineage: Eukaryota > Metazoa > Chordata > Actinopteri > Pleuronectiformes > Pleuronectidae > Hippoglossus > Hippoglossus stenolepis. The sequence continues at coordinate 11,637,691 of NC_061484.1, read as the reverse complement.
GGTCATGTTCTCTTTTTTCTGCTCTGGTTTGGTTTTTGCCGAAGCTGATAAAACCATATGTAGTAGTCCACTCTAGATGCTGTGTTCGGTGCTGAGCAGGCGGTGTAGAGGTTGATGAGAGTGAAGAGGGCTGTAAAAACCAAAACCACGAGCTGAAAGACACTAAATATGGTCTGAAGAGCTGAGAGGAACTGAGCTGAGTCGGGTGATCTGTGGGTTTGTCACTTCGCGTACCTTTGATTTGCATCTAGTCATTTAGTCCGTTGTGGATATAAAATATTAATTATAGCAGTTTTTCCAGCTGGTTTGAAAAATCTCTCTGGGGAGTAGCTGACATGTTGTGCTTTGTCTTTCAGTGTTTGCAACAAACATTTTGTCTGCTTCTTCTGTTCCCCTACTTTCATTTCAGGCAGCTCTTTGTGTTGTATCCATAGATAACTGCAATAAAATGGGTAGATATGTCAGTCATGAAATGGCATTGAAAGATCATCTCAACCCCGCTTTTCCAAGTGACAATAACAAGGCTCTAAAATAGTTATAGCAATAAGAGGCTTCAGGTTTGTGGCAGGTGAAATCAGACACTTGAGATAATTTGAAACCTTTTCCTTTCTTCTTCATCTGCAGGGATCTGTGGTGAAATGTCAGCTGTCTCAAGATTTTACTTGAAAAATATTTACTTGGCAGGACGGAGAGGATTCTGCTGATGCTACAGCTCCCCAGGGAAGTCAATATCAGATTCTATCATCCTTTCCTCTAAATGGTTGCATCACCTGTTGTATTTTTTTGCTTTTGTTTTTTTAATATTGCAACTTGGGTTTGGACAATCATTCCAAACTGTCAAACTTATCATGATGCAAATGATTTGCTGGGGTCAATATGGGAAGTGATGACATTGGTAGAAATCTATGAGTGTTAGCGATGTACACGAACAGAGGATCACGGAGATTCTTTTAAAAAAAATCTCCAACACTAGAAAACAATACTCGGCATTGGTCATTTGTTGTAGTCATATGCACAAACAGAGCAACACGAGCAGATTGAGGGCAAACATAAAAGACTAAAGAATATATTAATCACATGAACCTAACCTTGTTTCTGATGATACTCTCAACCTCTTGCTCTAAAATAAGCCTCCTTTGTCCCTGCAAATGCTTGCAAAGTTCTTGCTTTTATACCATTGCTGCACTTTGCACACGTAGTGAGTCGCACAGGGCGAGAGCGAGAGCCACCAGAGGGCCGAGGGGAGCTTAAACTGCTCCCATCTCCCATCAATTAATCAAGACCTAGGAGGCTGTGTGGCTGTGTCCAGTCAACACACTCTGGCACAGGCATCCATCACCTTGTTTGTAGCCCAGAAAGGCTTTGAAACAACAGCAGCAAACTTGGTTGCGGGTGCACACCCACAAACACACACACACTTACACACTCTGTTGTTGTCCTCTAACCGTCCACCATACTGTCATATAGTTTTGTTTATTATTTGATTATGCCTATGATTTATAGTCCCCTGGTTTGAAGGTCAGACTGGGCTGTTTTTGTTCTTGACCCATATTCACTGTGCTATTGTTTCAAGTACAGTGAAAAAAAATGTTCACATCCATGCTGTCTCATATTTATCCCATGCAGACCAAAGCTTTCAAACCAAAATGCAGAGTTTACACTAAACTATTGTGGTTTTAACAGCATTTCACTCTGGGCGTCTGTGGACACTTAACACTTTGAATAGCACAATAACAGCCAGGTGGTAATCAGACACCCGGTACTGTGACTCATTGGGTATTGGGAATTTGTTTATTTTGTTCGTCGTTGATCTTTTTTTGTCACTCTCACAACAGGAATTCAAACGGCTGTATTTTCCTTAATTCTCTGTGTGCATGTGGCTTCCGTCCAAGTACTGAGTCACCATGAGCATGTGCCAAAATAGAAAAAAGTTACCGATCTACTCCTGAGCTACTGGAACGAACACACTCTGAATACACTGAGCCGGTGCTGGTGTGGCAACCTGTGAGACACACACAAACATGAATGCCATTTTATAACTACATTAGCATTTGATACCCAAAATATGTACGGCTGAGCTCCGCAGGGACTGGATGCCATTCCAAAAAGGGCAAATTAACATATCACTGCTGTCACATGAAAACACTGCACTGGTGCTGGTTTCCACGCTCTCCTCAAGCTGTTTTGAAGTTAGGTTGTTGCATATTCTCTGACATTAACAACACCTTGCCACCATTCGGAGGAAATGTAATTCATGTTAAGGTTGAAAAACATCACATTTTGGAGCTAACAACTTAGAGCTAAGAGCAGCAACGAGGCTAACATATAGATTGTATGTAAAGATGGACCACGTGTCTCCACTTCCTCCCACAATGAGGCCAAAATTTATTGCATAAGAAAGCTGCCATCTTGCTTTTGGAGCCAGTAGCATCCAGAGGATAGTTTTTATAGAATCAAATAACTAATTAAAACCAGCTTACCAGGAAAATTAACACTTCAACATACGTTGTGATAGAAACTACCTAAAATGGCAGAAAGCATTTTTGAGAAAACATAATTTGTAATTTGACTTTCTCGTGTGGTCCATGTTCCATCTACTAACATAGAGGAGTCAGGGTTTATGGCATATACTGCAGCCAGCCACAAGGGGGAGATTGAGACACTTTGGCTTCACTTTATGGTTGCCGTCATGTAACTTCAATATGCTAACATCCTCACAGAGACAATGCTGATGTTTTGAAGGTAACATCTTCAAAAAACTCTTTTTACTTTTCAGCATGCTAATATTTGCTAATTAGCCTGAAAAATTGAAGTGAATCAAAACCTGCATCCTGCAGCCATGTTGCTAGCATGATTAGCAGCAGTGCATCTTTCACACCTTTGCTACCATGACCCTAGAGAAAACGATAAAAATTAAGAACCAATAGATTTGAGTATGTTTGATCGAATTATATTTGTAATCAAATAGTTTGGTGAATTCCGTTAATGGCCTCCAGTTTGTGATCATACGAGACTTAAAGCTTTAAACTCCTTACAACAGTCTTAGCTGTATTTACATGTTCGGTAGCAAAATTAGTAACAAAAGAAAAAAAAGCTGTGTTTGGCCTCAGGTCCATATACATGCTTACATCTGACCTGCTGAAGCCATCTCGCCTGCTCCAGTGCTCAATACTGATACAGTAATCAACCCTGGACTCCTTTCTTCCATCACAGCTGCTGTCAAATGAAACGTGGATTATGTTGCAGGACAGCAACTTAGTGCTGCTGTGCCATTTCTCGAGGCAGCATGAAGCAAAACAAACGATTGATGTGTCTGCATGAGTAGATTCTCAGTAAATAACCTTTGGAAATCCTCTCACTGTGCCTTTTAGTTACAGTACCCGCCATTAGTAGCACAACATATAGTGTAATGTCAGCCAACATTTGTCTCTTTTTATTATTTTCCAATCTATAGATGATAGAAAGATCACAGAATGTGTGGTTTTAGTATGAGATGTATTCTTTCAGTCACATCTGTACATAACAGATGGCCTGTTTTGCTGACACACGGCCAGCTGTCCCACCTCTACTACCTCTGAATCATGAAGTATCAACTACTGAAGCATGTAGAGGGATATGTAATTAGTCTGCATCAAATCCTATTCATTGTGATACAATATGCAGCATTGTACACAATATGTAGCAATGTGCTGGCTTCAGTCCTGCATATAACAGAGCCCCACCCTAAACTGTTTTTCTATCAAACATTGGAAAGAAAGATAGATCATGTAACTGCAGCAGATGTCTTCTTTTTCTGCGACAGCTGTCATCAGTGTACAATTACTGCATGTACACATGCGGAGAACCTCGTGTATGTTGTTACATGGAATTGGACACAAATTGGACAAATGAACCCCAAGTGAGACCTACAATCCCTAGTTCTGGAGGCCTTATATGTTAGGCCACTGTGTCTAAGGGCTTTTTCGTACCTACCTTGGTTTGTCCGGATCTTCTGACTTTACAAATTTAGTCTGAGCAAAAGAAATGGTATCAGTCCGGTAAAATGAACCATGGTTTGGATCATTAGCAGCGTGAAAACATTTTCTTGGATAGGTTGGACTTTTGGACCAATTGTAGGAAGTTGCTACATTATTAAACAACAGAAGAAGAAAACGAGGCGGCTCTCAGGACTTCTTTTAGACTTCGCCTCCAATGATATCATGTTTGAACAAAAAGGATGTTCATTTTGCTGGTTGATATTACAGTGGCAACAAAATTAACACGCCGACGTCAGACGCACACCCGGCTACAAACAAATCAATGTCAGTATAGATGCAGTATGTCATACAAAGGTCTTTACTCTGCGCCCAGAATTGCAATGTGAAACAAAAACTAACTGGATCCAATGTAATTCTAATATTATTAGACATAATTTGGAGACATAATTTGAATCGTAGATTACGGGCTCCGTCCTTCAGATGAACCCTACCCATCACTGACTGGATGAACACACTGGACACTGCAAGCAGGGCTGTCATTGATCTTTGCTTCTTCGCTACGAAAGATACAAGAATACAAACATACGTTCTTGAAACAAAACTCACAGTGTTGCAATATCCTCACAACAAAATCTAAAAATGTTTGGATTCAATGTCGTTCAGAACTGCTGTGCCATTATCAAACCACGATGGTTAGACATGCCTTCGTGTTTTTCTTTTGTGTAGGTGTTGAGAGTGGCGACGTTGCATTACATCAAATAGATTGTTTCCCCGTTGGACAGGGTCAACTGCAGGACGCTAGAAATTCTTGCTGACACTTAACATCTGTAATAGGAGGCGCCTCCTTGATAAACCTTTATGACATCCCTGCTCTCACCCTATCCCCTTGCAGACTCAAGCAAGTCTCTTAGTTACTGTCCCAAAATAGCTCAAAGGTTTTATCCACTCCTGGGTGTGATAAAAGGTAGCTATTATGACCTGCACAATGAACCTGTGTGAGCTACCTCACAGCCAGAAAACAGTTTTATGATCTCTTTGGTAAATGCGTTATGTTCGGTTATAGGATATTTCTCTCTTGGTCCGAATGAAACTCCTCCGTGAATCAGCACACTGCGAGGTGAAAGAGATTTCATGCCCTGGTGATGTCTTCAGTGACTTTAGTGTCTGGAAAGCAGAGGCACAATATTCATACTTTAGAGTGCAGATTACAATATTAATGTTCTCATTCTCAATTTATTCTCAGGCTTTTAGGGCGTCATTATAGCCAAATTTGCCATTTTGCTTTACACTGTATCGTGGGTCGTATTCTTCCATCTGAAGGGCACGGCGGCCTCTGTCAGGCTATTCTGTGAAGTCAGAGGGGAGGAGTCGTTAGCTTAGGGTATTAGTCTGCTGTCCATCATTTCTGCTGCGCTCTGAGGTCCCCGGAGACACTGGGAGAACGAAAGGAGGAGGAGGAGGCGAAGGGAGGGAAGGAAGGAGGGGCGAGGAGGAGGCAGAGGGATTGCGTGTAATTGTGTGTGCGTGTGTGCGTGCGTGCGTGCATGTGTGCGTGCGTGTGTGTGTGTGTGTGTGTGTGTGTGTGGGTGTGTGTTTGTGTGTGTGTGTGTGTGTGTGTGTGTGTGTGTGTGTGTGTCCATCAACCCATAGAGGACCTCTGAAGTCCCAGACAGAGGGAGGTGTGCACTGCTGCAATGCGTAAAGGCATCGCAGCTTCACGGCCTCATGCAGTCGGCACACTGACTGACTGACTGACTGACTTGAACGGCTGACTGACTTGTTGACAGACTGCATCAGGGATTTATACCATTTATACCGTTTCCTAACAACCACAGGTGATGCTGTCATTCAGGTCCATTCACCGTAGTGAGATATAATCCTATAACTAAATTTTGAATTAAGTTAATTACCACAAGAAAATCATGTGGTGTGTTTTGTTAGAACCCAGTTGCTGGGGCTAGATTATTAACGTGGTCAAGGGACAAGGCCCAGTATTAATAACCTTTTGTGCCGAAAAAGAGAAAAGGCAAAGAGTTTAGTATTTTACAAGAGCGCTAATTGACAAGAAAAGTGTCAATTTCATGACCGTGTTTCTAGTTCTGCAGCATCTCATTTATAACATCTTAATCAATTATCTTCTTTGGGTCTCCCTTATTATTTAAAAAAAGGAACTTTGCACATTCACTGGTCCCTTAATAGGCGACCCATAGGAAACAAAGCATCGGATAATAGATGTTTTGTTTCCTGTTCTTCATTTAAATCTTGTAGTTAGAAAAGTATATTCTCCTCCAGAGAAGCTATGTGCTCTATTCTTTTATTGTCATTTAGATGCATTTACACCCGGAAATTCTTTGCAATAATGGAGGATATGTTTATATCTAGACAGGTGTACTAAATCAAGACCAATTTCTGCACTATTACATTTAGCTTTTTTTTTAAACTCCTGCAGCCTTCAAAATGAGTTGAACCATATGTTTCATTTGTAGTTTCATTTTTCATGTTTACTGTGAATAACATTTGTCCTTACTAATATGCATGTGGATTTTGTTCACTGTACTTGTGTGCTGACGTTTTTTGTGCAGTTCTATTGAGTGTGTTGCTTGCAGAACGACTCGTTAATTAAACATGTAAATCCCCATTATTGGAGTTTCGAGGTTTTCACTCAACCGTGACACCAGCGCTCGCCATATTGTGGTGTCAAGAGATCATTCGCTCCCCGAGGTCCAACAGCATGGCGAAGGAGCTATGAAGGAAGCAGCTCAGTGTGACAACTGGAAACCCTCCAGTGTGAGGAGACGACGCTCACTTGTGGGTGAAAAAGATAAAGAACGACGTGAAAGAGTGCAAAAGTGTGAGGTTCCTGCATGTGCTACACTGAATTTCCTCCCTTGCCCTTGATAAGTGGGACAAAAAGGGAAAGGAAAGGGTGCAGCTTCGGGCCCAGCATGGCTTCAGTGCAGAAGGTGTGCGAGGACATTAACCACTGTGCCGTCTGTCGATGCAAAAACAGGACTGGGGCTGGACCTCTCGGGTTGCATATACTCGGTTTGCCCTGGTGGCTGCTCTGTCCACATCTTTGAACTGCAGGGTGTGAGCAGTGCACATCCCCATAGCTGTACCTGTATCTTCCCCTGTACCTGTCTGAAATAGGAATGAAATACTGCAGGAGGCTGGGCCCCCCACTCTCCTATACAAACACATTTGGAAAGCATCCAGAGTGGAGCGCATCGTGCCCTAGAAAGCTAGTGCAGTAGAACTGTCACGGAGCAATGCAGTGAGGAGGGGAACGTGCCCGTTAGACGGTGGGAGCCGGATTCACACACCACCCACCACACAAGCAAAATATGAGCATGAAAGGTATTGCAGTGGACAGCCAGAGCAGAGGGTTAGATTTCCTCTGAGCAGATTTATGACACAGTTGAATAAAAGCTGTAATAACGCAGCTGGGACCATCCTGCCCTGGTAACCCTCATGGGAGGTCAGGAAAAGCTGCTGTGACCAGAATTTAAAACTATATCTGTCTGAAAGGATAAAGAATTACATTTTAAGATCTCGATCATGGTGCAACGTGTAGCCAGTGTATTCACTTGTTTTACTGAATATAAGTCGAAACCACGGTGGCTGAGACGTCTCACACAAGCACAATGCAAAGGTAACAACACAACTGCTTTGTGGTGTTGTGGCTTTTGCATTTGTGTTATGGCTTTTGCAGTTGTGTTCTCCATTAATGCACTTGTGTAAACGTCCCTGTACTAAACACTGTTACAGAGACTTTGTTATAGTATTTATTGGACACTATAAAACGTAGAGACAGAGAAGAATTGATGATTGCACATCAGTCGATGGATTGATCCTGCAGCTCATCAGCTTTAAGCAGCTCAAATTACAACATCTGCGGTTGTGTCCCAAATTTAAAATGGCAGTGTGGTCAAAGAGCAGTGAGTGTGAGCTATCTCACAGACTGCTGTGAATGCTTACATTAGCTTATTGTGACAAAACGATACTGCCCTCACACAGCCACCCACCAGGGGAATCTGAAAGAAGCACAAAGAATTGGATCAGGAACAAAGTGTCCAGTTTGCCCGAGGAGACAAACTGCAGTGGAGACAGTTTCAGAGCAGCTCTGACAGGTTGTGCCTGCCTGAAAGTGACTTTCTCTTATTGTAGAATATACTGCACTGAAATCAGTTACACAAACAGACGGACAGATCAAGGTTGTCTGTACTTTTATTATAAAAGGAACATTTTGTATAGTAAAGGATAAAAAGACCTACAGAACTGTAACAAGGTTTGTTCAGAGTAAAAACTGCCCAACCAAAGAGAAGAAGTGGTTTTCTCTTCATTCTGTCGAGCAGCAGAAGGAAATATGACTTTTACCTTTTCAGCCTAAATCCAATCGTTTCATGGTTTCACAGGGGACACATATCAGACAGGACTTCAAAATGCAGACCTGTGTTAGAAGCACACTGGAAGTGTCCAACCAGCTATTGTTTGAACTGAAGTCAGAGAAGAGAAGCTGGATTGACTGCAGAGATGAACAGAAGGAGAAGAAGAAGAGCCAGCACGGAGAGGGATGCGTGAGATATGAGAGACCCCACCACCACCAGCCCCCCACCCCTGCTCTTAGAGCGTTAACTTTGTGTGTGTGTGCATCTTTGCATATATGAATATGTTTGTGTGTTTGTCCACTCCCATGAGCATTGGGGTGTGAGTGTGTGTTTGTTGGATGCTCAGTGGAGTCGTTCTAATTAATAGCCAAAAGAGTTTGGCTGTAAGCAGAGTTCCTTAAATTAGAAAACCCTCTGTCGTCGAACTTGGCAGGGTGAAGCAGTCACATTGGCACCCATGTTCCTCAGAGTTATAGCAACAGTATGTTAAATATCTTTACAAAAAGTGTATGTGTGTGTGTGTGTGTGTGTGCTCATTTTTGTTACCCCTTTGGGACCTTTTCTCCAGCATAAATACTGACCTTGTCAGGACCAGTAGAGCTCATGGGGACCAGAGCCTGATCCTAATGAGGTTGAGGTTCCTGGTTAAGGTTAGAGGTTAAAACGGTTAATTGTGGTCAGGTTAAGGTTAGGGTTAGGCATGAATTGGTCGTGATTAAGGCTAGGGGACAATATGTTCAAGGGGTTGAATAGACGCAGGCAGAGATATATATTTGCCCCTGTTTTACATAGAGACCCCTGGATTTAGGGTAAGTGGACAAGGCAGGTGGTTAGGATGTAGAATTAAAAAAGAGTAAAAGAAAATCAGGTAAGGCTGTCCCTAATGAATGGAAGTCAATGCAAAGCCCTAATAAGGATCGGTAAATATATACTCACACACTCTATACAGCCCAACAATGATAGAGATGCACTGACAGAGCAGTTTTACAGCATGTCTGGCTCCCGTTCAGATAGAGAGGGTACGTGTGTGTACCAAATATGAAAATGCAGACCATGGCTTGGGAGTCTCACTCATGTTAAAATATAGAAGTCTGGTGTAATTCTTGCCTTTCATTTGGGGGAGTTACAAAAAGAAAAATTGTGCAAATGTGGAATATGTTACACAGCAGGGTGGCCAAGAATTTGTTACCAATTTACATGGATGAAAAAAAATACGGGGTCTAGTTGTTACTCCGAGTTATATAACTTCAGCTCCCAAGAAACATTTGAGGTGTGGTGCGGCTTCCTACTGTCTTTTTTGGGTGATAAAACGTCTGTAATTCTCTACAAGTTAAAGGGAAGGAAACGGTGAGATTTGAAATGCAGGATTTTTACTTCTAGGCTAATGGAGTTTGATGGCAGATGGTCCAAGATGGTGGTTGAATGGTCACATGGAAAATATATATAATATATAATACTTTCATGTTTTAACTATAACACACACACACACACTATTGCTGAGATATACAAAACATGCCACCCACAGTCTCTCTCTGTCTCTCCTTTGAAACTCTGTAAAATGACTCCCTTCTTCCATAAGACCATGAATCAGTGTTTATTGATTATGTTTTATGTCTTGTCCCTGACACACACATACACACACAAACTGCTGATGGGGTGAGCTTTCCAGTGCAGTGGAGCTCCGTGAATACATTATACAGTATGTACACTCAGAGGGGCCATGCATATTTGATGGCTATAAAAAGGTGAGGCTGGGGGAGAGTTGTGAAGGCTCTGCTCATTCTTTAAGTACACACTTCCTATTCCCACAAAACTATGCAGCATTATTTAGAATAGCACATAGATGTTTATTACAAAGCACATAATGAGGACATTTCAGGTAAAAATATATATATGTTTATGATAAAAGACAACAAAGACAGTGGCGGTGCTGTCATCTTTTTGCTCTTAATCAAAGTTTCACCCTCAAATAGTGAAATCAGTGTGTGACCCATTGTGTCTGGTGTAAAGCTACCCGATGAATGAAAAAGCATTTCCCCTTCGTCTGAATGACTCGGTTTGCTCCGGCTGAAAACGCCCATGCAGCCTCGCCCTGCTTTACGTGTGACTTTGCAGATATGATGTGTGTCCTTGAAAGAGACCTTGGCTGGCATTGCAGTCATGATGATTGCAGAGAAACCGGCACGCTGGTTATGCTGCTGCCCCTCAGTGGGCAATATAGAAAAGTGCACCCAAATGCAGGAGATTGCATCATGGGAGTTGAAAATCACACGTTTTTATTCTGAGTGTGAAGGTATAGAAATCATATAATTCAAATGATTGTTATACCTACTGAAGTTAAAAACATGCGTTATATGATATAAAGCATGTTTCTAACTTCAGTGGATGAGGAACTGATGAAAACTAATTTTTATAATAAGTCTAAAAACAGCATGTGTGATGGAGAAGTGAAACAGTTTGTTAGAATTAGAAACTCACAACCATGGTGTGACTTTTACAATAATTTGTCGTTTATACTATAACTCAAATGTACAAAAATATTCCTAAAAACAGCACATCTTCCAAACCAGGAAACAGGTCAATCTTTTTGTGAAAAATATTTCCTCACACTAGCAAACTTACTGGCATTAGTCCCGCTCAGACACAAAACTCCTGCCAGGGGTTGGGCAGCTCACAGGAACAAAAGATACTTGTTCTTTTGCAGCTTTAACCTTCCCCTGAGGGATCATTTAAGTGTCTTCTGTAATCTACACTGACTCTAAAATGGTGTGATGTCAGAGGTTTGAGGTGTTGCCTGATGGTGATGGAGAACATAATATAATAATAATATATAATATAATATAATGGAAGAATAGCAGAACCCTGTCCCATCATTTGGCAATGTGGCGTCGCTCGAGTCAACAAAGGCATCAGTGGTGTCAAAGGAATTGGTGCAAAGTGATAGCGCCTCCTCGCGTTTATCTCAGTGAATAAGAAGCTGGAGAAGAAACAAAGTCACAAATACTCCTTTAAAAAAAGCTTTTTATTGGCTCAACACACACACACACACACACACACACACACACACACACACACACACACACACACACACACACACACACACACACACACACACACACACACACACACACACACACACACTCCCTCCCCTTCACAGTATCTCCTTATCAGTGATGCAGCAGGATTGTGTTGAAAAAAAAGGTGGTGGCCAGAGAAAGAGAAAGGGGCAGTACATTCAAAGGAAGTCAGATAAAGCGGTGCGAAGCAGTAACAGTTGATAATCTGTGTCTGGATGGGATTTTCTTTATCTACTGTGTTTGTTTGCTGTTGTTGTTCTGTTGCTCAGCGTCGGATGGGGGGGAAATCCTGCCAGTTATCACACAGCTCTAACTGCAGTAATAAGCTGATCTCTGAGTGAGAAGAAAATTCTTTACCCTGTTGCAACATTCAGGTGTGTGTGTGTGTGTGTGTGTGTGTGTGTGTGTGTGTGTGTGTGTGTGTGTCTGTGTGTGTCTGTGTGTGTGTGTGTGTGTGTGTGTGTGTGTGTGTGTGTGTGTGTGTGTGTGTGTGTGTCACGTGTGGAGGGAGTTTAAGAATGAGGAAGAAAGAGGCCTTGCAGGTACAGCGGGGGAGGGGGAGGTTGGCTTTTTTCCCCCTCATTCTTTTTAAATCTTTGTCCACACAACCATTAATTTACAAAATGTCTCCGTCCAGACGAGAACAAAAGACAAGTAAGAATGCCGGGCCAGTAGCTGGCGATAAAGTCTACATCAGCGATCCGTCTACCAGAGAAAAATATTGTGAACATGCTCAGTGAGCTTATTGGATGAGCTTCATATTGTGCATGCTTGAAATAAACTGTGACATCATCATTGCTTCCCTAAGGCTCTGATTTACATGAACACATGGATACACAGAAACCAATTATTCAAATCTGCAAACTGTCTGCATTTGTGAGGACAGGGCCTTACTCTGTGCCGTAGCACCACACCTACTTTATTAATTTATATTGTAGACTTTTAGGGCCCATTGGCTTCCTCTCTTTGGAATCTGAGGCAATCCATCTGGCAAACTCCTTGCCCTCTTTTTAATCTCTATTGCTTTAAGGCACAGTATTTATGTGTACTTTCTCAGGACTTGTGTTCTGGATTCATCTTTTTATTTTTATTGATCTATCTTCAATCTAGTTCTGATCATTATTCAACCTTTAGAAATCTTAATTTCACCAAAGCACCTCTAGGACACATAAAAGCTGTACAAATTGAAGTGTGACGAGAAATGCAGCTTCGGTTCTGCTGCTGGCAGAACCATGTGACTGTCATAAGTTGTAGACTGAGTGTGTGTGTGAGTGCATGTCACACATTCCCTGTGTTTTTCTGATTTTAGCAGCAGTTTTTGCTCGATTGCTTTGTAAACAAATTGTAATCTGTGAAATCGTCAAAAATCCACATTTACACATTGACTTTAAAATCTTCATGTTGAAACTCATGTGAGTATATTTCATAGATGAATAAAGCATCACAGGAACAGCTGACCAGGTGCAGTGAAGTGAGGCCCATATTCTGTGCATCAAAATGCATCAGTTCCTTCTGTCTGCCTCTACGGCTGCTGTGAAACGGACTCCTGTGGACGTAGGAGGAAGAGAGGGCCATGCTTCGACTCTCATATGTTACAGGGTACAGTTTCAGAGGGAGAAGTTTGCAGTTTCACATTTGCACAGTAGAACACTGGATTTACGTGTTAAAATAAGCCAGTGAAGGAAAGCACAACACAATACAACTGAGAACTAGATTACACCAACAAACAAGGTAAAAATGGAATTGTCCAGGTAAGGAAAGGTAATGAGTATTAATTAGGTAATACTCCCAATCTATTTATCTTCACATAACACAGGAATGCTGTAACTCAAATACGAATTTGTTTTATTAAATAATTAGGAGGTTATATTTTATTCAAGAAAACACCATGTTTATTTAAAGTTCATCAGAAAAGCCTTAGTCTGTAAATTGTCCATTGACAAAAGGTGTGTCTGTGAATTTCACATCAAAATAAATAGACAGGATAGTAGCGGGTGAGTTGTTGTGTACAAAAGGATGTGCAGTGTTTGAACATGTCAGCAGAGACAGCAGCCAGTCCTGCACTGCAACGTCCCTGTTAAAACCCCACTGCACTGCCCCAGGCCGAGAGTATCCTTCATGTCTGCACACACACACACACACACAAACGCACACACACACACACACACACACACACACACACACACACACACACACACACACACACACACACACACACACACACACACACACACATATAAATAGCTGTGTTTGTCTGATATCTCAGGTCTGAATGGAAGGAGGAAAGGAGAGGGGGGAGATAAAGTAAGTGCATTTCAGTCTCTGTGCACGTCCTACTGCGTCACAACCACACACACACACACACGCACCCCCCGCTTCTCTCTCTCTTTCTGCCTTTCTTACTCCGTTTCACACTCAACCTCAGTCGTCAACTCTTCTAAAAAACTTATTTTTCCCCATTCATTCTTAACTTTTCGTTTTTGTTTTCTGTCTTGAGGCAAAATCCCCTCCTCCACCCAGCTCTCAGGACTCCTCCAAACCACAATGACGCTGTCAGTTCTTATGCAACCCCAGCCCTGGTTGTGGGGGAAATAGCCCTGCAATGCAGTGCAGTTATAAAATAGCAGCAGGAATTATGGGGGCTGCAGCTGAGACGAGAACACTGCCACTTCCTGCACCGTTGTGTGTGGTTACACTGGAGCTGCTTAAAAAAAAGCACTGCTTCATCCTTAATGCACATGTTTCTATCTAGAGTTCATACCCAAAAAGAAGAATAGGTGTTTTATAATATTTTTCTTCAAGGTCAGATCAGTGTGATCTCATTGCAGGGCTGTTTTCAGACACAGTACATCTCATTTACATGGTTCATATGTTCTCACCATATACCAATAATAGTATATTTCTTTAAATATATTTTTTAAATATACTATGATCTTTAAAAAAACACATGATTTTTTACTTAAAATCCTTGCTGATTGGTTCTACACTCCACTAGGCTACCCACAGCGCCATCCAGTGGAATGGCGTTGAGTGTCTCCAATTCTGTCATTGTGTTCTCTGCATAAACATCTAATAATTTAAATCGAGAGCATCACGTTTTACATAAAAAAACGTTTACATCTTTAAACATTGCTCAGTGTTACATAGTTATTTACACATCTGCCCTGCACAGATGTGTGAATATGCTGATGTGGGTTTATCTCCTCCCCCTCCTCTTAGATGACGTCAGCTACACTACATTACTGTGCACATTTCTCTTGTGTTCACCGTGCCCTGCGTTGTTGCCAGGTTTCCTCGCGTAGTTCACCATCAAGTTTGTAAAGCAACACCGCTTCCGTCCAAGGTTCAAGAAAATAAGAGCTCAATAGACAACCCCCTTGTCACTTTTCTATTCACTTTTACTTAGTCCTCTCATCCATAGCCTAATTAGCCTGTGATGTGACTGGGAAGTCAATGGGGTGCCAATATATATAATTAAAAAAATAAAACACTGAGACTATAATTTACACTACCGTTCAAAAGTTTGGGGTCACCCAGACAATTTCGTGTTTTCCATGAAAACTCACACTTTTATTTATCAAATGAGTTGCAAAATGAATAGAAAATATAGTCAAGTCGTTGACAAGGTTAGAAATAATGATTTATATTTGAAATATAAATTTTGTTCTTCAAACTTTGCTTTCGTCAAAGAATGCTCCATTTGCAGCAATTATAGCATTGCAGACCTTTGGCATTCTAGCTGTTAATTTGTTGAGGTAATCTGTAGAAATTTCACCCCACGTGTGATCCAAACACCTCAAACTTTGATTCGTCTGTCCATAACACTTTTTTCCAATCTTCCTCTGTCCAATGTCTGTGTTCTTTTGCCCATATCAATCTTTTCTTTTTATTGGCCAGTCTCAGATATGGCTTTTTCTTTGCCACTCTGCCTAGAAGGCCAGCATCCCGGAGTCGCCTCTTCACTGTAGACGTTGACACTGGCGTTTTCTGGGTACCATTTAAAGAAGCTGCCAGTTGAGGACCTGTGAGGCGTCTATTTCTCAAACTAGAGACTCTAATATACTTGTCTTCTTGCTGAGTTGTGCACCGGGGCCTCCCACTTCTCTTTCTACTCTGGTTAGAGCCTGTTTGTGCTGTTCTCTGAAGGGAGTAGTACACACCGTTGTAGGAAATTTTCAGTTTCTTCGCAATTTCTCGCATGGAATAGCCTTCATTTCTAAGAACAAGAATAGACTGGCGAGTTTCACATGAAAGTTCTCTTTTTCTGGCCATTTTGAGAGTATAATCGAACCCACAAATGTGATGCTCCAGATACTCAACTAGCTCAAAGGAAGGCCAGTTTTATAGCTTCTCTCACCAGCAAAACAGTTTTCAGCTGTGCTAACATAATTGCACAAGGGTTTTCAAGGGTTTTCTAATCATCCATTAGTCTTCTAAGGCGATTAGCGACGTTTCCACCTAGAATAGTCATTTACCACATTAACAATGTATAGAGTGTATTTCTGATTAATTTAATGTTATCTTCATTGAAAAAAACAGTGCTTTTCTTTGAAAAATAAGGAAATTTCTAAGTGACCCCAAACTTTTGAACGGTAGTGTACATATGATGACTTGACATGGGTTTGCTCTCTCAGTGCTGCTAAGTTTGGATCAGTCTTTTTGTGAAAAATATTTCCTCACACTAGCAAACTTACTGGCATTAGTCCCGCTCAAACACCAAACTCCTGCAAGGGGTTGGACAGCTCGCAGGAACAAGAGATACTTGTTCGTTTGCAGCTGTAACCTTCCCCTGAGGCATCAAGTTTCTTCTCTAATCTAAACTGACTCTAAAATTATGTGATGTCAGAGGTTTGCGGTAGAGCTGTGTTCTGGATTCATCCTTTCATTTTTATTGATCTATCTTTAATCTAGTTCTGATCATTGTTCAACCTTTAGAAATCCTAATTTCACCAAAACACCTCCAAGACACATAAAAGCTGTACAAATTGAAGCTTCCTTTTTTTGGAACCTGAGGCAATCCATCTGGCAAGCTCCTTATCCTCTTTTTAATCTCCATTGCTTTAAGGCACAGTGTGTATGTGTACTTTCTCAGGACTGTGAATAAGAAGCCGGAGAAGAAACAAAGTCAGAAATACTCCTTTAAAAAAAGCTTCTTATTGGCAGTTGTTTTCACACAACCACAGACATGTTTAGGGGACTGATATTTGTGCAATTTGGTCCAGATCCGAATACAAATCCAGATCCAGTGGATGTAAATGTGGTTTCACAAGGGGAGTGTCAGGCCTTGGCGGACACGCAACTGAGAACCTTCGCCTTGTTTGGTTTTATTGTGAAGGTCCAACGCAGGCCCATCCGGTGCAGTTGCCCTGGCTCTTGCCGGTCTCGGTCTTGTGATGTTCAATGTTCTCAGTTAACCACTGAGGAGCCGGAAAGGAAGAGACAAGACAGTGCGTGTGCCCACCGATGGTTTCAGCTCGCAGCGCAGTGTCTCCGGCTAATTCAAGGTGAGTTCGAATCCGTGCTAACAGCGTGAACTGTGGGAGGGGCTGGAAACGTGCGCTGACTCGACTGTGAGGAGGCTTCAACGGCTAATGTTAGCTAACTTTACTCCTTCCACCCACTGTGTGTGTGTGAGAGAGGGAAACGTGTCCCTAAGTCTGACCATACAACTGTGTGTTTGTGTGTGTTTGTGTGTGTGTTGGTTTAATTCCCTGTCCTGCTTGTAACGGGACGAGCGGCTCCTAGCATAACACTGTAACCTCGGCTAAAGCCAGAGCTTTGTGTAACATGCTCATGTTAGCTCAAACAGCCCCTCGCTTGGACACAAGCAACTTAAATACTAAAGTTTTTAAAACACACACACACACACACACACACACATCCGGCTGATGGTTACTTCACGTGTTTGTCATAAACCGCTTCAACTTGAATTTAAACGTATTTGCCACGTTAGGAAGATGCTCACGTGTTGCAGCAACTTAATAACAAGCAGGCACTCTCAGTTTAAAACACAGTGGATTCCTGGAGGTATAGCTAGCTAACTATCCAACTGCTAAACAGTGTTGTTTAATGTTAATGTTTAAACGTTAGCTTGTCATCACATAGTTAAATGCAAACCTTTTATTTTGGCATGTTTAGCACCAACCAGCAGCCCTTGCTGTGTTTACTACATAATGCAGTGATAACAGCCGGTATGAATGTACTGTACAACCAGCCCACACCACTCTCAGTTAATCCGGTATCCTCCATCATCAGGTGGTTCCTTACTTTGAACTATTAAGATGTACCAAATGTCTACTTCCTCACAAGCATCATCTGATGACATTGACAGTTACGTGGCACATCCTCGTGTGTCCCTCTGTAAGGTGTCTCCTGTTTATGACGCCGCAACCCACTTCCTTCATAAGATAAATAAAACAGATATTAGTCATGGTTACTCTACTCCAGAGATCGTATTTAACTTAAAAACAAGGACGTTTAGACTCATTAAAACACATTAGTTTCAGAGAGCTAACTATTGTTGTACAGCTACTAACTAATATAAACAGTCTTAGTTTCCTTTAATGTTACAATGTTATCTTATCATCACATAGTTTGATTAAAACCTTTTTATATTTGGCGTCTTTGGCATCACCCATGCAGCATCTACTCCTGTGTTTAACACATGTGACTTGCATCATTCCCAGTTAATCCAGTATAACCCATGATATAATTCATCACCTGGTAGGGCCTCATGTACAAATATTTAGAAATGCAACGTGTCTGCTTCCTTATGAACGTCATGAGCAGTGATGTGACACATGTCTCACTGTAAGGTGTTGATTTAATGATCCTTTATTGTTATATCACAACCACAGCTTCATAAAACAGACATTCGTCCTGCACTCCAAGATAAGATATCATATTTAACTTAATTTGATAAAATACTGTGTCAAATTGAAAAAGTTGTCAGTTGCGGAGTATGTCCTTCCTGCCCCCCTTGTAAAAACTGGATATTGTCTGAGTGAGCCCATGTAAGAATACAGTAGGAAAATTCACAGCGGGGCGAGTGGGTGTGTTGATGATGTTTTTAACATGTGACAGACGCAAGACTGAAAAAAACCAAATGTATAGAAATATCTCAGGACGGAAAAAATAAGTTCCATACTTTTGTTGTGAATGTGTCTGGGCCTGGCAATCTCCTTCTGCATTCTACATATGGGAAAAGCAAACTTTTCACGTTTGAAAGGAACTCAAGAGATTTGTCCTAGACAACCTGAGAGGTGTGGATGTACGTAGTAAAGTAACATACCAGAAAGATATGGTTCAGATCTGGCAGCTGGAAAGATGGAATTCAGTTTCCTGGCCTTAATAGGGACACTGAGTCCATCTCACAGCTTATTTTAAGATACCTGTATAGACAGCTCTAGGGTCAGTAGGAGAAATAAAGAAAAAGACTAATTTGGGTTGTTGTTCCTTATAACTTGGTTCGGAGAACTTTAAACTTGCATCTCACATGTTGGTAAACCGGTAATTCAACCTTGTATACTGTGTTGCCTCCCGAAGGTTGACGATTCAAGTCGTCTCAGTCAACTAAGTCAAGCATTTGTCGATTAGTTTTTTTTGTCCTTTGGGCAGCATTTAGTTGAGGAAGAAGTTGCAGAATGAGTGCTCCTCTTTTTCATTCTTTCTCTGGGCTAAAATCATTCCAGTACAGTTTCAATAAAGCAATGCTTGTTCATTTAGTCGGTTATAGCGCGAGTATGATTTACACTGTATGAGTCATTTAATGGTAATTCTGTGGAGAAGCAGGTTGAGCGCACAGCCTCATAGCCCGTCACTATGTTTGCTCTTTTGATGATTGACCCAGAGTTTGGTTTGGTTTTATGTGGCATTATCTTTGTCTGATGTGAACCACGATGTCACAACTGTGTCAACAATGAGGCTAGTTTACTCAGTCCATGTTCCATTCTGGTGCCCACACTGCCATCCCCCCCATGTCAGACACAGGCTTAGAGAACGGGTGCTAAAAATCCCCTTTTAGGCCTATTAGGTTTGTGTTACAATACAGTATGTTTGGCTATTATTGACCAAGGCATCTCCACTGTCCCTTTTTAGTTAGGATATAGGGCTGCAACAATTGAAACTTGTATTCTCTGGAATGAACAGCAGAAGGCGACTCCACTAGATGCAAGAATAAGTAACTTTCTGTCGACGATTATAAGAAAATGACCTGACTTCTTACTTGATTTATAACATCAGTTAACATTGTCATATGGAGGTTAAGGCCTCAATCATTAGTTTCAGGTCTTTTTCAATACAGCATGATGTTTATTGTTAGGTTATGGTCCCATTTGGTTTGAAATAGATGATCAAGTATGGTATGCATGTGTGGTTACTTCAGGTTAAAAAAAAAAGAGGATGGTAGTGGACAAAATGATAAACTTGAGGCTTCAGAAACATTTGACATAACCAATGGAGGATGTCACGGTGGGTTGCCACTTTGCTCAAACTAAGGCTTTTTATTTTTGATAAATCTGACAATCCCAGTTTCCATGGGGACATTTTCAGACAAACAGACCAAAACCCACAAATTTATTGTCGTAAAGGTAAAATAAAACCAACGATTCCTCATAACCAAGAAAAACTAATTAATTCTTAATTTTTTTCCTCAAAAATTGCCTTAATCAACTAAAACTGCCACAAATGTCTGTCAATCAGCTCTTCAGTGAATTAAATTGTTTCTGCTCCAGTTTTAATGACTCATATATTTTGACTTTTTACCCTGGGCGTTATTAATCAGAGACTATCAAAGAATTTACACAATGAGTTCACCTGTATTTCCATTTCCGTATGTACACAACTTTAATTTGCAATTCAAATGCAGAGAGTATACAGATACAATGCATCTGTAACAAAAGACAAACACAGACACTCTTGAGGGACCCCATGGTCATTACAATGACCAAAGTGCTTCCAGCTGTTCTTCAGAGTGACTCACCCAGCTTCTTCCCTCAGGGCAGCACTCAAAGATCATGACTTTTTAGCACAACTGTGCCAGAGGAGGCAGCAGGAAGAATTCCCCTTCAGACATGCAAACAGCGTTCCTGTTTTCAAGGCCTTCAAGCCTGGATTCCTTTTGTAGTCTGCATTTTATATTACTCTGAATGTCAGTGTGATTTTCACCTGCCCCTTTTCCGTGATTTCTTAAGAAAATTTATTCTGTCTTTATTGAACCAGGTTAGCCCCACTGAGTTTAAGCATCACTTACAAGGGGGAGCTGGTTAAGAATAGCAGCACCACAGTTACATTACATTACATTTCATTTAGCTGACGCTTTTATCCAAAGCGACTTACAATAAGTGCATTCAACCATGAGGGTACAAACCCAGAACAACAAGAATCAAGAAAGTACAATTTCTTCAAAAGAGCAAAACTACAAAGTGCTATAAGTAAGTTTCAACAGTAAAAGTAATTAACAGACAAACACACAGATTAATAACCTTAAAACTTGATCATAAACATTTGCACAAAGACAGTGTGCACTCAAGAAAATTTACAAGAGATTAAATTAACTTGTTCAACTTAACTACGTTTTGAAGCTGAAAATCAATCTGTAAATTATTATGTGCATTAGGTGCCCAAAACCTAAAAGCTTTCCATCCCAAGTCAGTCCGGACTTCAGGAACAACAAACCACAAAATGTCCATAAACCAAAGATTATGACTTCTATAATTACAGTTTAAAAGAGAAGATAAATAGGTTGCCTGGAATGGTTTTGTAAAAATACATAATACAACAAAGTTACCTTGAACTCTTCAGATAAATGTGGGAAAGCAGAAGCCATAAGGTCCCTGAACTCGTTGATTAAACAGAGGACACCAGATAAAGTGATTTAAGGAACATATGAATCAGACGTGGTTGATGCAATAGGCTGAATCGTGTTTGTTATTTACCGATTTGTTTAAAGCTGACCTCTGATCAAGGTGGACAATTTAAGTCAGTGGAGACGGAGATTTTCTGACTAATAATGGAAAGCATGCAGACTATAGGACATTGTGTCACCTGAAACATTGAATAGAGACACCTTTGTCATGCTATGAATGTGGGCCAGGTTGACCTTGTGTTGTTGTAGCAACCTAAAATGTGGCTTTGTTGCATCTCTAGATTTTATCTGCAGGTTCTGCTAATTCCTAACGCTTTCTGGTGCGTACACTTTGATGATAAACATGATAAAAATCTAGTTTGATTTCATTCTTGTGTGAAAGAAACCTTCTGTTTCCTGTACCTTTTTTTTGGGGGGTAGAGGTAAAAGCAAGGATTGCAACAAAGAATTCTGAGAATTATTTGCATCGCATATTTCCTCTGAAGCATATTGTTTCTGTCATTTGTCATCTCGGTGATAGAAGCAGTCATAGATTTATGAGGGCTTTATATGATGGCTTTATATGATGTTTGGCAGGAGGTTGTTTCAGGATGTTGTTTCTTCCATCCGTTCAGCTAACTGTGTCTTTAAGCCAAACGGACCCTCCCGAATCTGGCGCAGCTCCTCCCCCATTGTACGTCTGTGTCACCCACCCTCCTCCTCTTCCTCCCTCCCTTCCTTCTGTGCTGCTTGATGGCTCGTACATGCCCTCCTTTTGTTGACTAATGCGGCAGGGCAAAAGAGAGGCATTTAAAAAAAGAAAGGGGATTTGAAAAATAATAAAGGGAATCCACAGACGCGTGGGATGGAAAATCATCCGGGATCTTTGTGCACCAACCCTCATGTGAGTCAAATGGCCTTTTTTTCTCTTCCATCTCTCATATTCTCTGTCTTCATCCTCCGTTTCTTTCACACTATCTTGTATTACCTCTCTTTTTATTCTGTATATTCAGTATGTCTGCCTCTATTGCAGTGTCATCCCTGCCTTAGCTTTATGCATGCGTACCTACCCCCATACCATGATGCCGGCTGCTGATGCTGTCTTGTGATGCTTGAGTGGAGGCCACGGCGTGCTGAATGAGATGCAGGCTAAATCATAGGACTTAGTCCAAGAAGGGTTCATTTGTGTGTGTAAGCTGATACATGAATGTTAAAGAAAAGCAGAAAAGAATCTTAATGTTGCTTTTATTATGTCGTACTGATATGATGGACATTTGCTCTGTTATGCTAAGGTCTTGTACCCTACATTCATAGTAGGTTTGAACTTTAATAGGACATGGTCTAAATATTGTTCTGATCTTCCTGTATAACTCATTTCTAAATATTTAAGAAACGAATAAGACGACTAAAATGTGGAATAAAAATCTAAAACTGAACAGTAGCACTTCCTCAGAGGAAATAATAGAGGAAAACATCAGCCCTTACAGTGAATGAAATGAATTTCCTTGAAGATGCATCAATGAAAATGTTTTGGAAGCAGAGGGAAGATTTTATAAAGCTCAACACAACATTCAAAATCGCTATCACAGTTTTAAATACCTTAATATTTTTTACATAAAGGGTTTTGAGCTGCTTTAAACCCCACTTTTGGGTTAAGACAATCCACAAGCTTCTGCTCCATGGAATCAATTAAAATAAATTAAATTAGAGAGGCATGCCACGCCCACAGAATGCTAGCTAGGCTAAGTACATTCTGCATATGTCACCTCCATTTTTTACAGTTTGTCTCGTTTCATATTTTAAATAAGTAATGTATTTCATCTGATTACAATGAAAGAAGTCGTAAAGAGTGGCTCTGTTCTGTTGAAACAATGCCGTCCCTATATAAACTGTACAAATAAATTGTAAAATGACATGACTTACAGTAAGTAGCTGTGCCTGTACACTAAGCATTTGTCTTTCTGTTTTGGAGAGAATACAATGTCTTATAGCATCATATTAAAAAGACATGTATCCTCAAAAGTGATGATTTTTTAAGAAGATATAGTGTTTCTTTACACGGATTTACACCCTGAGAGTCTCCTGCATACGTGCCCTGAGACTGGGATCTTTGCCTATAACAATATTTGATCAACCCTCACTAATCATTGATGGTTATCTGTTTGACAGCGCATGACGCCACTATTTTCAGTGGATCACCAGCCCAAGACATCGGAGACACAGAGACACAGCACATGTAATTTTGCAATAGTTGAAATCTCAGCAGGGCTTTAAGCAAGTATTCAGCTGTGTTGATTGTTGTCTTTAGTACAGTCAGAAGATAATTAGTTCCTATTTTGCAACCTGTTGCAATGAAGACACACAGTCATTTTCATAACAACGTGGTTGTGTGAAAGTAAAATGTACTTTAATGTTGATTTAATGTCATCTTTACCTTGGAGTGTATGAAGACTTTACTGCACTAATGTGGTGCTTTTTGAAGCGGGTACAAATAAGAATACTGAATTACATCATGGATGAAATTCTAAGCATTATGACCGTATGGCAGCGTTCTCTGTGCAGCTGAAGTCACATGATGTAGCACAGGCCTTTTAAAATATATTTGTGTAAGTTGAGATGTTCTTTGCTCCTCTCTGATACAGAGACTCCTTTATTTGGGTTTTCTGTCTTTCTGAGTATACTTGGACCCATAATGTTTGATTGTGCTCCTCTGTGTGGGTGGCTCAGTTGGATACGTTACAGCAGAACAAAGTGTCCATACACAGCAGGCATTGATTCTACCTTTACTATTCATTCCACTGACACTAGTCTACTAGGAAATGAAAACTTCATGGAATTTAATATTTGTACCACAGTGGGATCGCTGTTAACCCTAACCCTGCTGAACTCTGCACCACGGTGATAATTTTTATCTCACTTACTACCACCACTTATACTTACACCTGCACTTTATATATACTTATCATATATACACTACCTACTTCTATTGCTGCTAGTCTTGTATCAATACTGTTCATATTCCATATCTATTTCTTACTGTACATATCTTATTTATTTACATATTCCACTTTACATATGCACATACAGTTTTTTTGCACTTCTGGTTAGATGCTAAACTGCATTTCGTTGTCTCAGTACTTGTGCAGTACCTCTGTGCAATGACAATAAAGTTGAATCTAATCTAATCTAATTTAATTTCTCCTGAACTTTATGTTGGTTCATTCTCATGTCACTGAACTCTCCATTTGGCTTCAATTCCCAGAAGTGCAGAAGAGTGAAACTGAGCTCAGTCAGTAACTCGATCAAACCCCAGAGGTTGTTTTTTTTGTTGGAATTCCAAGCCGTCAATCCACTCAGGAATTTGAGGTCCCTGTGGTTTACCAGACCGCCTTGAAAAAGTATTTAAGTAGTTGACTTTCAGTACTTAACTAGGCAAGTGCAACTGTCATAATGCATCCACAGCAGCAGAGGGCAGCATGTATGCATGTATCACTGAGAACTTGAACACTAACTACAGTTTAAAATAGCTGGATGAGCTATACACGGTATATGAATGATCCATTGTGCAGTATCACTATAAGCTATAGTTGTGATTCTGAAGTGAACACATCCACAACAGAGTCTGACACAGATAATTAAACCCATGGACATAAATGCTGGGGGGAGAGCAGTTTGTCTGCATAAAAATAACAACAGTTACAATATAATTCTGTCATCCTACACTATAGTTTTAATAGGCTATTATTATTATTATTATTATTATTATTATTATTATTATTATTATTATTATTATTAACAATAATAATTATAAAATAAAATATTTAATACTAGTTCTACTGGGTTATAGAAAGAATGATAGAAGGTTAGAGAAAGAGCAAGGCTGAGAGAGAGAGGTTGAAAGTGCCAAGGAAAGAGCGCCACATACAGTTCTGCAATGAAGAAATGGTAGAAAAAGACTAAGCTCAAACTAACCTTATATGTTATTATGTAAAAGAAACCACTAATGAAACTGTAACGGGACAAATGAGACTAAATCAACCCACAGTGTATAGAGATAATTTGATCCACAGTCCAGCTAATGAATGTGAAACACTCTTGTGACACCTGCTGTTAAAACAGCTTACTGTGAACAGAGAGCAGATCCATCATGTGTAACATGTGCTTTAATGAGAAGTCAATATGTGTGAGACTGAAACTGTGTTGTTGCGGTTTTGTCTTGTATGTAAAATCATCAGCTAAAATCACAATTGTGCTACAGATTAGTTTTGGACAATTTCTTGATTCCATTTTAACCCTCGGGAGGCTGTATTCAGCCCATGGGACAAGAATAAGGGAGGGACAGTTCAATTCAAATGGACCGACACAAATATGCCAGGCATGTGCAGGGAGCCACCTACTTGGTGGTGGCTCCCTGCCATGCCTTGTTTCTCATCAGCCAATGAGCCCAGAGAAAGGCATTTACCACAGATGATGAGCTGAGGCCTGTGACATCTATAGCTATCCAAATGGTTCTCTTAGTATAAAGCAGTTCCCCAGTTTAGCCAAGTCTGACAGTTTTTGTCCACATGACAACAAAAGTGAAATGGCTGAAGGAGAAGAATCAGAGCATGAGAGGAATTGTGAGCTCTCCACACAGCTAAATGTTTACATATGTGTTGAGTTTTGAAAGATACTAAGAAAGTGGTAGTTGATTCATATTTAGTTGGAAAACAAAGACACATTTGTTATACTGTCTGTGGCATGGTGGGGCTGTGGTTTGCACTGTTGCCTCACAGCCAATAGGTTCTTGGTTTGAATCCCAGATTGGCCGGGGTCTTTGTTGCATGTTGTCGCTGTGTCTACGTGTCTTCCTCCCACAGTCCATAGACATGCAGATTATGGTTAGGTTAACTGGAGACCCTAAATTAAATGTGAGCATGAAGTTTCTGGTTATCAAACCAATCAATTAGTAAATAGTATTAAAGAATCCCTCCTCCCTACCAGTTTTATTCATGTGACCAGAGCGTTGCCTTGCCATGCAAAGCAATGTCCTACAGCATGTTTCTCACCTCTGGAAAAAAAGTGTTGTTTATGAAAAAAACAAAACATTTTTAGCGTAGTTTTGTTGTGTTTTCATGCTTCAGCATCTGAATATCTGGAAGGCCCAAGTGAGTATGACCTACGGGGGGTTTTGGCTGTAAAATAATGGTTCACATTTTGCTTTACCATCTTTTTACTGGATCAATCTCAGTCTCTCTTCTGTCTTTGTTTTGCAGGAGCTCTACTATCGGAGAATGCAGAGGGTGAGGGAATCGATGGAGAAAGAGAAAATGGGCGATCAGAATCAGGTATGTGAGGAAATACTTATAAAATACATATAAAAAGCTTTTTTCTGTAGCCGATGTAGAAGGATGTGTGGCAGTGATAATATTCCTGCAGACGTCAGGTAGAGTATTATTTTTTGTAATAATGCCTCTAGATGTGAAGTGGAGTGGGCTTTTACGAGTTGTGGGTAATAAATTTGAATCAAATTAAATGGTCTCTGGATGCGCTTGTTGGTTTCACCTCTTTTGACTGTAGTTTAAGAGGAGGTTGAGAGTGTGTGTGGCAACATGCAACCGAGCAGACTACTCCAAGCTGGCCCCCATCATGTTTGGCATCAAAGCACACCCTGAGGAGTTTGACCTGGAGGTTGTGGTGCTTGGTTCACATCTCATCGATGACTATGGGTAAGAACAACCATTACAACAGCTTCCTTTGAACAAGCTTGTTGCATATGTCCTAAAACAGTGAAATTGTGTTTGAAGAACAGTGCAACAGTTATTCTGTCAGGTTTATTTCTCCAGGATTCATTTGTCACTTTGTCTTGTTTTTTCCTACTTTCCACTCCGCAGGAACACTTTTCGCATGATCGAGCAGGATAACTTTGACATCGGCTCCAAGCTCCACACCATCGTGAGAGGAGAGGATGAGGCAGCCATGGTGGAGAGCGTCGGGCTGGCACTGGTGAAACTCCCTGATGTCCTGCAGAGGCTGCGCCCTGACATCCTGATCATCCATGGTGACCGTTTTGATGCACTCGCCCTGGCGACTGCTGCAGCACTGATGAACATTAGAATACTTCACTTGGAGGGTGGAGAGGTGAGGAGGCGTCAGTGTTGAGCAACAGAATAGATCGCATAACATACACTATATCTTAAAACGTGGTCTGGCTTCTTTTCGCAGGTGAGTGGTACGATTGATGACTCGATCCGCCACGCTATAAGTAAACTGGCCCATTACCACGCCTGCTGCACACCCCGGGCGGAGCAGTACCTCATCGCCATGTGTGAGGACCACTCTCGCATCTTGCTGGCTGGCTGCCCTTCTTATGATAAGCTGCTGTCAACTCATCAAAAAGGCGACTACATGGATATTATCAAGAGCTGGCTGGGTACGCAGGGATACAGTCATTACACAGTAAGGTAGCGTTAAACTTTTGTGTGTGTTTTTACGTGATATGTGTTTTGCTCTTGTTGCAGGTGACAAGGTGCAGAGACATGATTATGTCGTGGCTTTGCAGCACCCAGTCACCACAGACATCCAGCACTCCATAAAGATCTATGGACTAATGCTGGATGCCCTCCTCTCCTTCAACAAGAAGACCCTCATCCTCTTCCCTAATATTGATGCCGGTTAGTTTCACCTATGTCTCCTATCATCAGGGTTATTGTATGATTTAATAAAATATTTGAATAGTTGCATTAATAACTATGTCTCTTGATCTTCCCTTTCCTACGTAAACAGGCAGTAAGGAGATGGTGCGTGTGATGAGGAAAAAGGGCATCGAGCAGCACCCCAACTTTCGAGCGGTGAAGCACATTCCCTTTGAGCAGTTCATCCAGCTGGTGTGCCACGCCGGCTGCATGATCGGAAACAGCAGCTGTGGCGTGCGAGAGGCAGGGGCCTTCGGCACCCCCGTCATTAACCTGGGAACCAGGCAGACTGGCAGAGAGACAGGTGAGAAAGACAAAACCCAAGATTACATCTATTCCTTCTGTTAATTAAGCTAATCCTGGTGTTATTATAGAGCTGCTTTCATCATCGAACACAGGTTATGTTTTTTGATGAATAGTAAAGGATGATGGGCAGCTTGAAGACAAAGATACTGCCAAGGTGTCAAGATCAATTTCTTCATGTAAGCAACCCAAAGCAAGTATCATTCTGTTAATTCTAATGGCCTTTTTATGACATTTCCCTCTGCCAGGTGAAAATGTTCTACATGTCAGGGATGCTGATACTCACAATAAGATCTACCACGCTCTGGAGCTGCAGTTTGGGAAGAGATACCCCTGGTATGACCAACGTCCTGCTTGTCTGTCTCACTAAGTCTCTGTCTTGGTCATTCAGTTTTTCTCTTGCAGATCCTCTAAATATTGATTTTAGATTTTTTTTAATTCAGTCCACACTGTAAATTGCACAACAGGTTCTACTGAATGTGGAAGCACCGGCATGCCTCTTAGAGTTGGCTAAATGTAGTTGCTATACCAACACTACACGATAGCAGTTACCTAGAGAGTAGTGAACTTGTCTGGCAGGTGCGTTCGGCAATAGTGTTAAATATCCTTGTTTGAACAGTGTGCGTAGGTGACAATGTAAGTTCTCATCACTTGTACCTGATGTTATGTTTCATTGTACAATAACACTGGTTGTCTATATTATATTGTTTAGGAGCTCATGTGGTAATTAGCAGGCTATTAGCTTGTGAATGGGAATCACTTGTGAATCACTTACCACATACAAACAAATACAAACAAATCTACCACTAACTTTGCCGGGATTTCAAGCCTTCATGTTTGGAATAAGTGGATGTTTGGAAAGTTGCTGCTTTTTCTCTAACCGGAAGATTTGGTCATTTAGATACCATGAGAATACCGTCACCCACACTGTTGCTTACATGAGTGATATTATTGGATAGTATATAAATAATGCAGTGCGGGTGTAGCATCTCTGTTTGTGTGTTTTTAGTTGTTTCTGCTTTCCTCTGCAGACCACTGTTTTTAGTTTTGCTGAACTAGAAATAGGCTTTCTGATTTCTGTGTGGATCACGTTTTCTTGATTCTGTGATGCTTTAGCTCACATAAACCTTTATAACTGTTGTATATAACTGTTACATAACCTTGTGAACACCTCACAGTGATGTCAACAAAAGTATTTTCCTGTTTCCCGTCAGCTCTAAGATTTATGGCGATGGCAACGCCGTGCCTCGTATTCTCAAATTCCTGCACACCATTGACCTGGACGAGCCCCTCCAGAAGACCTTCTGTTTCCCGCCGGTGAAAGACCCCATCTCCCAAGACATCGATCACATCCTGGAGACACAGAGCGCTCTTTCCGTTGACCTGGGAGGGACCAACCTCAGAGTGGCTATCATCTGCATGAAGGTTGGCTGCATAGAGACACACCAGTGCATTAGTTCTGATGTAGCTGGATTTCTATGGGCCTTAAGTCTTTAACTTGAAGATATTAGTTTCACTTTGCTATTCGTCTGTCATTTGATCGCTGTACCTTTTTTTTACAATATTAATTGATCAATAATTAGTATTTGAATAAGTGATGCTTTCTTTTTATTTTTGACTTTTTTCCATGATGGTGTGTCAAATTCACTCCTTCCCTCTCTGTCCAGGGTAAGATAGTCAAGAAGTACGCTCAGCCCAACCCAAGGACCTTTGAGGCCAGAATGCATCTCTTATTAAAGATGTGCTCTGATGCCATGCGGGACGCTGTGAACCTCAACTGCAGAATACTTGGTGTTGGTATGTTAACTCTCACTGGGGTTGGGCCATTGTAAAACATGTTTACCACAAGGTGTCGTACTTGACTTGGCAGACACTCCTTGAATGGAATATTACTGGAAGTGACACAGAGAGTCAATGAATGAGAGTGTAGCAGCTCCAGTCCACAATTTTACGAAATAAGAAGAGACGTGAGGGAAGTTGTAACTATTATATTTTTATTACTCAAACAACACAAGGACCATTGAACTTGATCCACTTCAAATCCTCTTGTTATCACAAAAAAAAAAAAAAACACATTAACTTTCGTGAAGAGACACTTCCTCCCTCTCATGAAGTTTGATGTTGCCGGCCTTTGCTCTGCAATATATTGTTCTCTTAATACTGATGTAATACCATGATGACCCTGACGTAAGCTACCGTTTAATTTGTCAGAACCTGTTATCCTGAAAAATGTCAGTCTAGCCAGTTCATAAAGAATAAAACCTGTTCAAGCTCCTTCTCTGAACCGAACCTGCAAAACCATAAAATGTTCCAACTCAACACACACCGTTATGAAAACACTCTATTATGAAAGTATGAAAATATTTTCTCATGGTTTTGTTAAAATCATCTCTATCATCTCATGGTTTTGTTAAAATGTGTTTTCCACTTCTCAGGAGTGTCCACAGGTGGACGTGTAAATCCACAAGAAGGTGTGGTCTTGCACTCAACAAAGCTGGTCCCGGAATGGTCCTCGGTGAACCTGAGAACACCCATCTCTGATGCCCTGCACCTCCCCGTCTGGGTCGACAACGACGG
Organism: Hippoglossus stenolepis; assembly: GCF_022539355.2. Classification (NCBI taxonomy): domain Eukaryota; kingdom Metazoa; phylum Chordata; class Actinopteri; order Pleuronectiformes; family Pleuronectidae; genus Hippoglossus; species Hippoglossus stenolepis. Next base: position 11,606,851 of record NC_061484.1, on the reverse strand, counting down.
CAACTGCGCCGCGTTGGCTGAGAAGAAGTTCGGTCATGGCAAAGGAGTGGAGAACTTTGTGACCATCATCACAGGAACAGGTGAGGAGGCAGGAATTGATCCAGCTATGTTATTTTTGGAATCTCAGAGAGTGAGTAATTGAGTTGAGACTAACTGAAGTTGCACCTCTGGTCAGCTCGACTACTTTTCCCAGCGGCGGTTGCCCTTTCAAAATGAAATGGCGCAAACAATTTCCATTATCAAACCATTTTTTGCAAAGTTTTGGACAAACCTTAACTTCTTTCCATAGAAGAGATTTGACAGTGCTGCTATAGGAGGGAGAGTTACACCTCTGTATCAACTCTGTTGAGTGAGAGGCAGAACGCTGGAGCAGGAGTCTGTAACCCAGACGGAGGCAGAAGCTACTTTCACATGTGCTCTGTAAACCCTTACCTTTTTAAGACATTATTCAAAGGAGCTTGTCGTGTGAACACGATGTGCAAACCAGTAAAATGGTAAATCTGGGATGCTGTTTTGTACTCGGTTCCTTTTATAAACCAGATCTCCTACTTAACAGCACTGACAGTGTGGGGAAGTAAATATCATGACTGTGTCTATAGGTATTGGAGGCGGAATCATCCATAACAGTGAGCTGGTCCATGGCAGCTCCTTCTGCGCCGCAGAGCTGGGTCACATCATGGTTTCCTTAGAAGGCCCAGAGTGTTCATGTGGCAGCCATGGATGCATTGAGGCCTACGCGTCCGGCCAGGCCCTGCAGAGAGAGGCCAAGAGGCTGCACGACGGTATGTGTTTGCTTTTAGTGTTCATGAACCTTCCAGGAATGTGCTAAGAGTGGAGAAATGTCACACCCTGAAAACGTTTAAGTTTTGTTAACCCTCAAATAACATGCATTTCCAAAATAGAGAGGCTTATGCATGTAAGCCTGAATGTTTTTAACGAGTTCAGACTCTCACTTGTTCTGAACTGCTTGAACTTAGACAGAGTAGATCATGACATTTGTTTCTGCATCATTATCATTGTTGTGTTGCTAAAAAAAAATTCTTAGATTGTATAACTAATCTAGAAGAATTAAAACAACTAAGCAAAGTGGTTGAGGCAGATAAAGTAAATATAGTTTCTGACCACGCATTTCCAAAAGGGCTTGACAGACAGGATCATTAACATACTTGAGGCTTTGTAGCGTCTGACTTGAGTGTCGCTGTCTCTCAGAGGACCTGCTGAAGGTGGAGGGGATGGATATGAAGCTTTCTGAGCCTATCACTGCTGCCCACCTCATCAGCGCAGCCAAACTGGGGAACTCAAAAGCCAACGCTGTCCTGAACAGGGGTAAGAGCACAAATTAGACACACAAATACGCACATACACACTCCATTCTGTTTAAAGAGATCAAAGTGCAAAATGTGTTTTATTTAACTTCTAGAGAGTTCAAACAAACCTTCCTTCTGCGCAGTCTGCAAACATAGCCTAGAGGTGTGTTTGACAGTGACTCACTGCATTCATTGTGGAGTGTAGTGAAGTCAATAATACTTAGGCTGCTGGCTATAAAATCAGCTTAAAACAATGTCCTCTCCTCTCCTCTCCAGCCTGCACAGCTCTCGGCGTGGGCATTGTCAACATCCTCCACGTAGTGAACCCGTCACTGGTGATTCTGTCTGGAGTCTTGGCCTCTTACTACGAGTCTCCTGTGCAGCACATCATCACTGAGAGAGCCCTCGTCTCTGCCCAGAGCATCAAAGTTGTCACATCAGACTTGGAGGAACCTGCATTACTTGGAGCTGCCAGCATGGTGTTGGACTATGCAACTAGAAGAACATATTGAAGGAAATAGTCTTGATTTGCTTAGGACCGATACCAAAAACAGCAAAGCAAGACTGAAAGGAAAGTAGTACCTGTCACGCCTAGATATATATATATATATATATAGATAGGATACATTTTATAGAGTGAATGAAAATGTATCATTGTTAAGGAAAAATCTAATATTTTATATATTCTTATTTTGTATGTCCTAATTGTTCATAACCTGGATGAGTTAGTTACTGTTTTACTTTTGTTTTCCACAAAATTGCATACTGTCACGTCTGTGAGAATCACGCCTTGACTGGGTCAAATGTTAGGTTGGTAAACTGCATGTTGGAAACGTTAAAAGAAAAAGTCCCAGGGCTAGAATCCACCTCAAATCCATTTTCAAGCCAAAATGACCCATTCAAGACAGGACTTTCCCACTTTACTTGTAATGTGATTTCTCACAGAGAGGTCAGCTAAGAAATGGGAACACTTGTTTCAGATGTGACCAAAACTGTTGCTGAAACATGCCCCTGTATCATCTACTCTGTTCTCTCTACATGCTTTTCTCACTTTTCTGTAAGTCCTGTATGGAGTAATTATCTCTTTTTCAGATTAAAGAGTTACTGTCCAGTTACTATGTCACAGTTCCATTTCCTGTCCCTTTTTAAATTATTTGAAAAACAGAAGTGCTTTAAGAATGTTAGTACAGTCCGTGGTCTAAGATGTAACAAATACACGGTCATTATAAAATCTGTATAAATGCTATGCTGGCTCATGTGAATGAAATGTTCAGGCAGCAAATGTTTTAGCTTTACCGCTGCTACACTGATATCTGAGTGAGAAACATTTGCCTGAATCAGGTCAACTTTCTTTTTGTTCTTTTACATTACATAACAGACTTATGAAGATTTTAGCAGGTGTTCTCTATGCCTCTCTGAGATATATTGTATCTCTGATTATGTGGTTTGCATGTGCCATTACAAACTGTATTGTACATGTCATGCTTTATGACATTTTTAGATACATTTCTATGTAATTTAATTGGTTTATGCAGATCTAAATCAGTGGAAGAGCACTGGAACAACCTGAAAAACATATGGAAGGAGGCGTGCCTAGAAGTAGTGGGGAGAAAAACAAAAAACCATAAACCTTGGTTATCAACAAACACACAGAAGAAAATTGAAGAAAGGAGGGCAAAAAAAGACACACTAAACAAAAGCAAAACCCGAGCAAAAAAGGCAGCAGCTCACAAAGAATATGAAACAGCAAATAAAGAGGTGAAGAAAAGTGCAAAATGTGACAAGCGGAACTACATCGAGAATTTGGCACAGGAAGCAGAGGAAGCAGCTGGAAAAAACAACCTCAAAGAACTCTACATGACCACCAAGAAACTAGCTGGAAAGTTTAGGCAGACAAACACTCAGATCAGGGACAAACAGGGACGACTCCTCACCACCAAGGAAGAACAACATCAAAGGTGGACAGAACACTTTAGGGAGCTGCTCAACAGACAGCCCCCTGCCCAAAAGGTAGAGATCCCACCAGCCACGCACACGCTTGACATCAACTGTGCCCCCCCAACAAGATCTGAGGTGAGGAAGGCCATCAAGGCATTGCGACGTGGCAAAGCAGCAGGGCCAGATGACATCCCATCAGAGGCTCTACAAGCGGATCTCGACACTTAAACCACCATGCTCCACCAGCTAATAAAGACCATATGGATTGAAGAAGGAAACATACCAACAGACTGGAAGGACGGGCTCATTTCTGTCATACCAAAGAAAGGAAACCTCAGGGATGCAACAGCTACCGAGGGATCATGTTGCTATCAACACCAGGCAAAGTGTTCAGCCGCATCATCTTGGAGAGACTGCGCAAGGGGGTTGATGATGAACTGAGAGAAAACCAAGCTGGTTTCAGGAATGAAAGATCATGCAGCGACCAAATTGCTAGCCTCAGGATCATTATTGAGCAGTCCATAGAATGGCAAACACCTGTTTATGTCAATTTCATAGACTTTGAAAAGGCATTTGACAGTGTAGACCGTGAAATGCTATGGAAACTCATGGCACACTATGGAATCCCCCCAAAGTATATCAACATCATTAAGAACATATACTGGGACATGCAATGCAACGTACTCTTCCAGGGATGCGCACAAGAAAAATTCAAAGTGCTCACCGGCGTGAAACAGGGCTGCCTGCTTTCCCCTTTCATCTTCCTTCTGTGCATTGACTGGATCATGGTACAATCAACCCACAATAAAAGGACTGGCATCCAGTGGAGTCTGACAGAACATCTGGAGGACCTCGACTTTGCGGATGACATTGCACTACTCTCCTACTCTCCCATGTTTCTTAGTGCATAATGTTTAAATGTAAAAGGGACATATAATGTATGTCCCTTTTACACCTGGATCTTCCACTCAAGTTAATGCACTGCTGTGCTTTAAAAGCAGTCTGCCATCAGTTTCATCTCTAAAACTTAGTGTGACACTCTCATGCAGATTGTTTGTTCCTCACGTGTTTAGTTATTACTTCACAACAAGGATGTTATTTTTCCCTCGGTCTGTTTGTTTGTTTTTTTTACAGCAGGATTTAGCAAAACCTACTTAGCAAATTTCCACGAAAACTTGATGGAAGGATTGGACATGGGCCACAAAAGAACCATTTAAATGTTGACACACATCTGGACAAAGGAGTGGATGCAGGACATTTTTTTCACTTTCTTTGACATTTCCCAGGGAATAATACATAGATTTTGATCAACAATCTGATCAGATATATTTTGGTGACTGATATGTTTAACTGTGATTGTGTGACTTAAAGAGGTCTCTTTGGCCTTGGTGAAGATTTGCGTACTACTGAGTGCTGTTCCAGTTTTGTTGCTGTGATTCAACTTAATCCTAGATTACAGCCATCATAAAAACGTAAAACATAAAAAAAATGTATGGACTTTTTCATCAGTTTGAATCGTTTTGTCTTTTTAATGATTTATTCCCATCAATTATTTTATGTTGATTGTAAATTCCATGGATATGTGTTGCCATTGATGACCATTCATGTCCCAACACAAAGAAAACCTAGTTGATGCTGTTGTACGATGTTCTAACTGAACTATCAGCAAGCAGACACATATTTTACACTGTGTTGCAAAAGGAACAAATGCAATGACCTCTGTTACATTAACAACAACTGGAAGCTTCTTGCTCTTTGTGTTTATCATGTTCAACATCATCACAATTTCCAATTGAGCAACTAACACTGTCGTAGTGAATCTGTACAACGACTACTTGTTGTATTTGCTGAACCTTAATGATATTGTGATTGTTTGACAGTGGTTGCTCTCAGCTTCGGGTCAGGTGAGTGTCTACCTGACACCTGAGCCCTTTGAGACCGTGAGAGTTAATAATTAACCATAATTTTGGCTCCGGGCCCTGAAAGGCTTGTAAAGGCAGAGACTGAGAAACACACTCAAGACGAACCTGCTGCAGCCTGCACCACAACAACACAACTGTGACATCAAAGACACTTTATAACAACACAACAAGCCCACATTGTGTCATTTGTTTTGGACATGTGCAATAAAAATCCATACCTGGACCATATATGTATGCAGAGCACACATTCAGATGACATCACAGTCTCTTTGACAACAGAACATATGCGAACAGAAATAACACCACGGCCTGACAGTGATCACAATCATCATGTAACAGTGAATCTCGCCTATTTGCAGACTGCGGATTTATCTCACAAGTCGAGTCGTCACGCAGCGCGTCACGGGACCCGGATGCAGCAGGGTCCAAAGATTTGATTGGTCCAATTTTGAAGCAGCTGCGGGGCGATTGGTGGTTTCCCCTATCACTCGCCCATCCCGGTTTGTGATTGGTCGCTCACCCGTTTCCGCTTCCCCAGCTCTGAGCCGTGCATTTCCCCCTCTTCCTTCCCGTTGAGCATTAATCTCTGTCGGTCCGCTGCTTACACCTGCCGCTCCCCGTCTCTCACGTCCAGCCTCACTCAACATGGATGATTTTGACATGCTGAACGCCCCCGCCGCCGATAACGGTGTCGGTTCGGAGGAGGACCCCGCCGCCGCCTTCTTGGCCCAGCAGGAGAGCGAGATCGCGGGGATCGAAAACGACGAAGGCTTCAGCATCCTGGACAGCGGAGAGGTCCCCTCGTCGCTGGGAGAGTCTAATGGTGGGTGACCGCTGTGGTCGAACGGAGACAGTTAGCCTCTCTACAGCGTTAACACAGCTGGGTTGGTTAGACTAGCTTTAAACAGAGGCTACTGAACAGTAAAGCTTCATTTGAACCGTTAACCTGGTCCTAAATGGACCCTCGAGTCTTTTAGCTAGCTTGTTAGCGTTAGCTGAACTAGCAATTTAGCTAAGTGGGAGAAGCTAGCGTTAAGATGTACCCAGTGTACACGTCATTTAAAATGTCAAAGAAACACAAACACGTGACGTGGAGACTATGACTTGTTCACTGGTGAGTTTAGGTGGTTATCTGAGCTCCGGCTCTCGCCTGTGAAATGAATGAAGCTGTGTGATAACATCAGATGGTCGCTCGCGTCATTCATCGGAGCTCCTCTCTGACAGCGCTACGTGCAGCTGGCTCTCACCCATAGGCTGTGGGTCCAACCTCGGGCTCATGAGGAAACTGGTGCCGCTTAATCACCTTTGGCCACGGCTGCCTCGCTTCCTGAAGGCTGGAGCTGCCTTGTGTCAGATGTGCTGACATATCATATTACGAAATACGTGTGTGTGTGTTAAAAATGTGAGGATTCAGCAAGAGTGCAGGGCAGTTAGCCGAGGTCGAGTCCTCATAATGTTTCCTTTCTCCTTCCCTGTTTGTGTTTTTCATTTGTCTGCTTGATTTCTCACTTCAATTTCCCATGTGTTCCTTTTAGATGGTGCCGTCAATGGAGATCTACATGTGGTAAAACTGTCTTTACTTTGTTTCTGTTCTCAATCAGTTTGCTGATAAATGTTCAAAGTTATGTATCTTGTATGTTGTTTGTGATTAGGGAACACTTTGACAGCAGCCTATCTGTGCCCATCACGCGCACACACACACATCTTTCATGTGTTGAACATATTTCTATACAGATATTTGGACTTGTAAAATAGTCTTTACTTGCAGACTCTCAGGAGCTGTGGGTTTTTTCTCTGCTGAATCCATAGTCGATCTCATCTCTATCGGTTATAACATTGTTGTAGCAAGCAACTGTCCATGAAAAATAAAAAGACGCCACTAAGCAGGATCCTTACTTTGACACGTTCAAAATTGTTTTAATACTTGTGGGAAAGTGTGAGTTGATGGTCAAGAGTAAATATTGAAGCCCTACTCCTGTCTTCATCTTACCACACCCCCTGCCCCTCTTAACCGGAAGTTTAAATACAACAAATATCTGTTGCCTAAACAAACAATCACAAGCCCAGGGTAAACTTTAACTTTGGCTTCTACAATTGTATTCAGCAAAGTAGTTGCTAATGTTTTCCCCACTAAGTAAATTGCAGAAATCGAGCAATAAAGAAGTCAGATGGGTGAAGCAGCTGAAGCAGGGAGGTGATTGGACAGGTTTTCAGTGAGCCAAAAGTTCAGACAGATATACTAGACCACTTTACAGTATTTGTATGTCAATCTGAAAGTTATTCTATGTAAAATGTCAGTAAAACCCATAGACTTATAGTACAGGGAAAAAATGTGAGCAAGCCCAACTACATCTAGTTCTGTCAGGTCAAAGTTAAACTAATAAGTTGTCTGCAATCTTTGATGGATTCTTCCATTGCAGAATTGAAGTAAAAAAAACCTCACTCTTAAGTTTTCACTCTAAAAAAGAGATTTGGGTAGCTGTCGAGTGTTCGACATCTTGGCTTCATCTTAGTGATGTGACCATGGTCCCTGATGTAAGCAATTTAGTGAGTGCAATGTTACAGCTACTGATGGGACTGAAGACACAAAATATATATACCAATGTTGTAATAAGCCAGAATAATGCATTCAGTGTGATGATAACTTTAATATACAATTGGCATGTTAATGGGATGTAGACCATTGCTCTGGTGTTTCTTTTTCTTTCTCATCGAATACCGTATAAAGAATGTGTCTAGTATTTATCTAGAGGTGTGGGAAACACTTTTAGTACTGTGGCAGTGTGATTTTAGTACTAACCTAAAACACTTGAATATGCGGCTGTTAGATTTGCTCCAACTTCCTTTTCCTGTGCTGTGGTTGCAACATTGCTTCCTTTTGCACTGTCATGACGTCCTTCTGTGAAAGAGACTAAGCTGATAAAACTCTCAAGTGACCAAGATTTGGTTCATTATACAGAAAAACTATACAAACTATGTGCATATTGGAATTAGGACAAGACACTGACCACAGTCCCTGAGTCAAAATGACTTTGTTCCTTTAGTTCAGAGTTTGAAAGGTGAATTATTGAATAATTCAGTACGGAGGACGGTTTCTTTAACATGTGATATCGTTGAGAGAATGGTTTCCTATCATCACTTTCATTGTCTCTCAGGAAAGCAATGGGCCATCAGATGCTTATGCAGCAATTTCCAATGCAGACCGGCTGCAGGCCGAACCTGAAAGCCTACGCAAGTGGAGGGAGGAGCAAAGCGACAGGCTGGAGCTGCTAGGTAAGACCAGAGTGAGGAGAACATGGCTGACCCTGCTCTCTGAAACATGAAGAGCTTAGCGTAATATTGTGGCCCAATATTGTGGAGATTCAAATATAGATATATAGTCTATAACCCGTACACTGTAATCATAAATACTTCCTCTACCAATTCCTATATTTTTTCTTCCTTGTCTCCTTCCCTGTCATTCCTGCCTTGTTGTCTCTACCCTCACATCTGCTCTTCACTTGTTTATTGTACCTCTCCTCGCTCATCTCCCTCCCCAGACGACAACTCTCGCCAGCAGGAGTCGGAGTGGAAGGACAAGGCCAAGGTGGAGCTGGAGGAGTGGCACGCCAGGCAGAACGAGCAGCTGGAGAAAACCAAAACCAACAACAGGTACTGGCGTCATAGACAGATAGAAAAAGGACAGAAGATTAATGGAACTGAGGGAAGGTTAATATTACTGTTAGAAAAGCCAAGATGATGATATAGAGGTTTTGAACAGCTCACATTCTTGGAAAATATGTGAATATTTTAAAAGGTAATTAGCAGTTCCTTAATAATAGCAGCAGACTTGGGGTCAGCCTGCACCTATCCATCATCAGCCGAAACCCTCCAGCTTTCAGCTCATTTGTGCCCAATAACTCGAAAGTTTTTATTCTTCAGGGTTCAACCTGAGAGCAACAGTAGATGAGTCAAAAACATTATATTCACAGTCATAGTGTAGGATTTCATGCTTTGGTACAAACAAATGAGCTTTTTTGGGTCATGTTTATTACAAATCTTGTCCTATAACAACCCTGGAACAATGAATACCTCTTTAAATCTATGTAAAAACCAATGCAATAACACTGCTACAAACGCTATTGTGTAATTTGTCACTCATTTACATACAGAATTGGTTGTAATGAGGACGGCACCCTTTACTAACCAACTGTTCTGTTTAAATGCCTGTAATATCTGTCCACGTTAGATCTGGCTAAATCAAACTTCAATCAAATTAATGTAGTTAATTGGTATTGACTTGTTTAAAATGACGACACTTGAAAAGACTAACACGTTGAGGTCTCCTATTGTTGCTAACGTGTATTACTATTAAAGGATGCACTAAATGTTGGCTGGTGTATTCGTCTCCTCCACCGGCCTCCAGGTAACTCATTGTTTTTACGAGTTGAAGTGGAAACTATGTCAGTTACTGCTTCACTGTAACGTATCCCTGCTGCCTTATTAATAATGCACCATCAGCAGCCATGTCTTCCTACTCATGTGACGATCCTGTTTCTTTTTGGTTGGTAAACTATTTCTGCTCTATAACAATACATTATGGATGTGTCTGTCTCGTAAAAATACTAACCTTGAAAAACTTGTCACACAAATGCCGAAGAATTCTACAAATGTAAATTCTACTGAGTTGGTGCTGCAACCTACAACTATTTTAACAATTTCTGTTTTTCTGAACTAATCATATAATCAACAATATTATATTGTTAATAATAATAATAGAAGACCGATTCCTTTCCTCCAAATTTATTGTATGTATTACAATTACAATTTTTGTCAAAATATAACCACAAAAGTATTCAGTTAAAGTTATATGAATCAAAAATTAGCAAATTAGTTCCCTCACGATAAAAAATGTGAATATCACATATTTTGGTATTATGGAATTATAACCTATGCTTTCAACACGCAGTGTCATGATGATTCATTAATAGTTGAGGAATACATTCAGAGGGGAAGAGTTAAAATTGATACTGTTTTGAAGTCTTTCGTGCACGTAAATAATGACTTATAAATGTGAGGAGCTGATGTTTTGAGCATCACTACTGCTGTATAATTATAGATTTTAAATCGGAGCCTCCCTGATCCTTCGAGCCCACCCTGACGCTGCAATGAGTCCATCCAAAAACCCGAGCCTCTGATTATATGCCGGAGCGTATTATTATGTCGTAACTTATAATGCTTGTGTTTCCATCCTATTCTCCCTTTTACCACTGTCTCTCTTCTCTCCTGCCTTCTTGCTGCTCTGTCGTTTGGGCGGATGTTTGTCCAGGGTGCTGGATGAAGACTTCTACAAGCAGCCCTTCTCTGAGCTCATTGGTTATGTGTATGTTGCTCCAACTAACATCCTCCTCTTTATTTCTTTCTTTTTGTTTTGTTTTCTCCATCGTCATCCCCTCCCAGCTTCTCATCATTTATATCATTTTCATTAGTCGCTGTGTTGCCATGTTTCAGTTCCATCTTTAGTTTTACATATGTACTTACCTGGATAATGGTTTCTCATCCAGCTCTTCATTATCGTTTTTTTTTTTTTTGTAAATATAAACTGCAGTAATTTACTCCACACATGTGCGCATGCCATTTGTGACTGGATGCCTGTCAGAAGAATGACTACATGCTACTACACACTCACAATCCACTGAAACCAATTGAATTCTGTCATCACTCTGCCTTACACATCAACCTATTTTACATTTTGCAAATACATTTCTTGAGTTTCCCACATTTCTCACTTGCTTACATTAACTGTATGAAGTCTCAGAGAAAGTGTTTTGTTTCTACTTGACGGCTTTTCTACTTGTGATTTTAAACAAATGAATCTACAAAATATATTCAGGAGTAGCATGCCAATAGATTTATTTGAAGCAATTGTGTGTTCATATGTGGACGTGGTGTTTGCATTAGTGTGTTAGCGAGTTGCATTTTATTTACTTAAGGGTATTTGGGCTTTTACTTGAGCTCTATACAGGATTAAGAAACAATTAATAATTTTAAGTATAATTTATCTTTAATATGCTGCACAAAGTTCAGTAAAGGTTAAGGGCATTAATCACCTTTTCGGAAACACAGGTTTCCAGATTTGTGTCCATGACTTTGGTTCTAAATTGTGTTTTACTTTACCTTTTGAAGAATCTTGACTTGGGACACAGTCGGCTCTGAAACGGGTTAGCAGTCCGTGCTGCTAAAATTAAAACGTACAGCAAGCTGTCATTGGAGGCACCATTGGTCGTGTCATGAATACACAACTGCTTCAAACTAAACTGTGTTCACGCTTTATTAGATGGTAAGCTGCTCTGTAGCTGCTGCTGTCTGACAGGATGACACACTGATTTACCAAAGCTAGCTGTCCAGAAGCCCGAGCTGTGCAGCCTTTGGTTTTGTTATCAAATCTTCCGGGAACATGTATTAGTCTGCATTATGGTGTACACATTTCTTTTCTGGTTTTCAAAGTCAAAGGACTTGTAGCAGGTTTTTATTAATGTTCAGCTGAAAGGCATCATGCTTGGTGAGAATATGAGCTGGACATTTTTTTATATTCAGTCATTGTATTTCTTCCCCTTCACCTATTCAATCAATGAGCTGTTCTTGGTGTCACTTTCCCACAGTGTAGTAACATCAGTACTAATATATGTCTGCTGCTGGGTAATTTACTCTTGTCTCTTGATAAGGGAAAGCAGTATCTTACAATGTTACTAACCTCTATATTTTATAATGTGTACTCCTCAATGCAGCCTATGCAGCTCATATGTGAGATTTTCCCCAATACTACTGAACAATGTGCTTTTTAGCCTCAGTGATGAAATAGAAAGACGCTGAATCAAACCTTCTTCCTCCTACGTCCTGTTGGTTTGTGTCTGTGACGAGGACTGCTGGGAACTTGTTTATGAACATCGAGCAAGAACATGTAGGCTTCAAAGATGTGAATACAGCCTCCCACACAAACGTGGTGTTTTAAGTAAGAAAAGGTGAAAAGAGAATGAACAGATCTCGACACAGTCTCTGATCAATGCCTGTGAAAATCCCTCAAAATAGTTGGAGCTGGTCATAATTGTAAAATAAGTAATTGAAATGAATTGTGTTAATAAGCGATTTTTAAAGAAAGGAAAACTGCTTGTAGATGCACTTTTTGGGATTATGTAAGATTATGCAGTGCTCAAAAAAAAACATCAACCCATTAGCAACTAGTCTACAGAGTTTCATAAATGAGAGCCTAAAGTCCTTGTTGACACAAATCTAACATGGGACTCACTCTCACCAAAACCAAAGGCTGCACACTATTCTTTCTGTAGAACACTTTGAACAAATACGTTTTTTATAAACTGCTGCTTTTGCATGTTTGCTTTCAACATCTGCATTTGGCTCATTTTTGTTGTCTTTCATTTCGTCCCCTCCCCTCTCTATCTCTCTTTTCTAAATTCTGACTTGTGAAACTGTTTCTCCCTGTTTTCTTTTCCTATGCACCTTAAAGCACACACATTAACCATCCTTGCTACCGCCTAGACCAGTTAAGTAAAAATATAAAACCCCAGAACCTCCGAATACTCCATATATTTTCTTTTGACGGGGGTAGATACAGTTCTTTGTGTGTGTGTTAGATATTTGTACCTTGCTCAGATACTCTAGTTTACGAGCCCGACAGTTGGATCCACTGCCTAGTTAAATGGTAAAATGTCCCTTCTGTGATGTTGTGGTCCTTCTGGTCCCTTTGTGTATTTGTAGTTGGTTGTGACGGTGAATGTTCATTGGCTTCTCATCCCCCATTTTGCTTTGTGTACTGTGTTGTAGTTAGAGCTGAGTCTGTGCTTAAATTGGGCGGGGGCAGGGTAGGGGGGGTCCTTGTAAATAGAAATAAAATCTGGCAGTGGAATTATGACTAAATGTTCTGTGGGTTGGGTGTGATGAGGGTTTTAATTTCTTTAGCCACAACCTGTGGCTTGCATCCTGAAGTGTATTGTGATGGTGGCACAAGTTTTGTATTTTTGTTCTTTGTTAAATCAGTTTTGTGTTTTCATTTAAAATAATGTCAGTCCTGTAGTGTAAATGTTGCTTTTCTTTTGGTTTGATTCATGGTTTTGAAAACTCCTCAACATCACCAAAAAGACACAAATTGATATCCACGACGATTGCACACGAAATCAAAATGAACACATTCACGCCTGCTTTTCAGCCGCAGCTAAATGCATGGCGACGGCCCAGTAGTGCTTCCAGTTCTTTTGGGCTTGGTGAAAAAAAGAACTTGTCATTATTGTTCCTTTTTTAAAATCAAGGACAAGTATACAGATGACCTTCACATCTCTGTACTTGCGTCTTGTTGAGGAAAGAGAACAGTGTAAATATGCCTGGGCGGGTGTGGGCAAACTCCCCTCCCTCAGTTCTACACAGAACTGTGATTTTAACCAACCAAAAATGCTTTTCACACCTTATGTTTATTATTATTATTTTAGCTTCAATTTGTTTTCTCATCAGTATTTCACATGTATCGCCCCCTAATGTTGTGGAGAGTTAAATACAGGTGACTGTAACGTGTAAGCAGAGTCCGGGGCATGTGACTGGTGATGAATCTGTTGTAGCTTGTTTCTCTTTGTGAGCATTAAGATAGATGTGTGTGTCTCTGTGCGATGATTGGACTGTCCTGTCCTGAGGTCGACTCTGCTGAACCAACACCAAGCTGAGAAAAACTATAAAACAGACTCAAATGTCATGAGTTCATTTACTGTTGTTGCAAGTCTTTTTCTAGCCTTTTTCAGAGAGAAATTTGAGCTTTATTTGATCCAATCAGTCAGCGATGCCAGAGTCTGCCCCCATGAGAGCTTCTGTTTGTTGGCTATCAGCAGAGGATTTTCTCAGGGCTGTACGTATGTCTTATGTTTACCTCGCCTCTTCCCCCACTAACGGTTCTCTACTCCTTGTCCTTTCCTTCCCTGTCGCGTGTAGGGCGGCCGAGGAGGCCATGGTTTCAGATCTGGATGAGAACAACCCCGGCACAGAGTGGGAGCGGGTGGCTCGGCTCTGCGACTTCAACCCCAAGTCCAGCAAGCAGGCCAAAGACGTGTCCCGCATGCGCTCCGTCCTCATCTCCCTGAAGCAGTCTCCGCTCGTCCGCTAGGCCGCCGAGGCCGCTCAGGGCATCATTCCATATCACCCTCTTACCACCACACACACCTACCAACCTAACTACCGACGTCCCACCATTTGTATTCTAAAGACAAGGGGGCTTGCACCTCATCTGTTTCTATCCGTTTGCCATACACAGCCCTTCCCCCTCAGTGGAAGGACAGAGCCAGTGGTCCCATCCCCATCTATCTCCTCCTGGCAGGGCTGTAGAGATTAGCCTCAAAGCACCAGCTCACCATGTTCTGCTCCCCTGAAAGGTTTGAGAACCTCCTCTGCAGACAAGTCAACACCTCGTAATTCCTCTTCCTTGTTGTTTAACGAGATCAAGACCAGTTAGATCTTATGTTAGGAATAACCAGACCAGTTCTCTGTAGTCTTGTGTATGGCTGGTGTAGGGCTGGTGAGTTGGGACACTAAAAGGGAAGGGTTGTTGTTTGTTTGGGCCGACAGCGACACTACAGCCTGCTTCTCATGGCCCCCAAACAATATCATTCCCACGATGCTGTACTCATTCTGATCCTGTCAATGTTTGACCTGTGAGGGTTGGTTGTTGTTAAATGGATTTAATTTGCCCTCCATCTCCCCATGTTCTCCCAGCCTCACAAAAATGTATCTTCAGCATTTTCTTTTTTCTTTCTGTTTAAGGACCAAACTAAAGCAAATCTCCAGTCCTTTGACCTGTGTGTGTTTAGAGCCTGCTTGTGGTATATGTTGTGTTAAATTTTCCAATCTATGCATTTCCTTTTGAAAAGTCCCCCCTCCCTCTCTCTCCAGTCAGGAACTGAACAAAGTCCAGTCATTACAGTATATGTGAGCTGTTTGTATGTGTGTTTAAACCTCAACAGTGTGTGTATGTACTCTATGTGTGTACCTTTGTACATATACAGAAGGCAATATATATACAGAATATAAAACAATTATGTCATTGAAATTAGACACTTGTGGTTTTAACGATAACTAAAACGATCAGCCAGCTGTTGCTTGACCATGTGTGTTCATTGTCCTTTTGATTTCAATATCAGTAAAAGTTGAATGAAAGTTATTGTCCTGTCGTTCTTCAGCTCAATTTTTATCACATTCGCCAAGGAGTTTGTTTTCCTCCCTGTCTGATGTCAGTGTAACGTGGAACGTGGAGGAAGGATGTGTTATTGGTCGGGGAAGAACCTGTTAAGTTTTGGTGCATTGTGATGTGTTTTTTTGACATTTTCACTTATTTCCCAGGGAATAATTCATTAATCTTGATAGAAAAAATCGGGCATATTAAAGGGCCCATATTGTGTTAAATACATTTTCTGGGCTTTTACTATCCGTAATGACTTGAAGGGGGTCAAGAGGGACCCTCAAAGTATGAAAACAGTCACCCAGCGGACTTTATCACTCAGTCCATTCTAAGAAATATGTTATTGAAACGTCTGGTTTCGTACTTCCTCCCCCGTATGAGTCATGGGTTCGCATTCGTCTCTCAGGCCCACCCAGCCGGTACCAGTCCAGCCTCTGAGAGACGGTTGGGCCTTGTTGGAGATATGTGTTCTACTGAGTGCTACTGTAGTTATTACTGTGGTGCACTGAGTCAACTGAAAGTATCATGGTGCCTGCTTGCAGGTCCTGGAAAGATGAGTGTGAGTTTGATCATTGAATCTGTACCAGTTTGTGTCCACAAGGAGGCAGAGCTTCTGTAGAGAGCAACAGTCGTACACATTTAATTTGAGATAACAAAAAAGAATAACAAAAATAGTAAAATTCATACAATACAATAACATGTACACATAGATTCAGCCTAATTAAATATGTATCCAACATAAATGTTATCTGTTATTGCTACCTGGTGCTGGGTTGCTTACGTGGGGTCGCTGTCTGGCTGGAGCCAGTTCCAGCTGACACTGGGAGAGAGAGCTTGATGTCTAGAAAAAATAAATATCAATGTTTAACAAACAGGTTTTGCTGCCTCCCTGTGTTTAAACACATCAACTGACTGCTCTTAAAGGACTACAGTGATGACGGAAGCTTTTGCACAATTCACTTTTCGATGTCAGAGCTCAAAAATGTCTCACCCGACCTTAACGTGCCCCCAAGATAAGGTCATCCATTCATCACTGATACAAACTGGTATAACTACTGATGGTATGCCAACGTGGTGTACTGCATACATGCCATCACACACACACACCTAAGTTTGTGGCTGCTGATGACTTAAGGATACGTGACAGATAGATAGATAGATTAAAAGATAGATAGATACATAGATAGTTTTTTTAAACATCAATATAAATAAAAAGTATAAAGATCTTTTATTGAAATATTTCATGAACCTGTTGAGAATAAAATCTGAATTCTAGACATCAAACATCAAAGTAGTTTTAGACATTGTCAGTATAATGCAGATCTTCTCGTCAATATCTGCACTGCCTCATCTGCTGTGTGTGTGTGTGCGTGTGTGTGTGTGTGTGAGGGAGAGAGACATGGTCATGTGTGTATAACTAAAAACTTAATATGCAAATGCAGTCCATATGGAGGCGGGATTTCTCTGGCTAACCTATAAAAGGCAGAGGGAAAACTTTGCTGCCTTACCTGGTCAGACCGGTACCCGAGCTTTCACTCTGTGTTTTTGCCTTTTGCTATTTTTGGAAAGGTTTTTGGATAGTTTTGTTTTAAAGTAAATTGAACCGTTTCACTTTTTACTCTGTGTCTGACTCTGAGCTCTGAATCTTAAGTCCTGAAATCCAGTTGATTGGAACACAGGGCACCTGACTCCTGTCTGCAGTTCACTCGTCACTTGTCCTGCGTACACCACCAGAATGCCTCTGCAGTTTGAGCTGTGTCCCGGCAGGATGATCGGGGGCTCCCATCCCTGCTTCATCATAGCTGAGATTGGACAAAACCACCAGGGAGACATTGAAATTGCAAAGAAAATGATCAAGATGGCAAAGGTAAATTAAAGAGATGAAACTGTGAATTTACAATACAAACAATATTGCTTTGTGCTGTCAAAATGAAGCCAGCATCCTCTGATCTCCCCTGCCTCATTGTCTTGTCGTCTCAGGACTGTGGTGCTGACTGTGCTAAGTTCCAGAAAAGTGAATTGGATCACAAATTCAGCAAGCGAGCCTTGGAGCGCCCCTACAAATCTATTCACTCCTGGGGCAAAACCTACGGGGAGCACAAGCGTCACTTGGAGTTCAGCCACGACCAGTACAAGGAGCTGAAGAAGCATGCAAAAGAAATTGGCATCTTCTTCACAGCCTCTGGCATGGATGAGGTAATAATCCAAATATGATCCAGGTTACTGTCACTTTGTCTTTTATCCACAGGAATAGTGTAGTGCATCTCAGGACACTGGCTGTTCATGACATTAAGACAACGTGTGAACATATCTTCACATATATGCTGTTTCTAAATTATTTTCATATATTATTTTATATGCTGTTCATGTTTTTTACATCTGTGCTTCTGTATTATGACATATAGGCTGTCTCTCTGTTTGTTTATGTCTTGTATCAGGAGTCTTCTGTCCTGAGAGATTTTCATATGAACATGAATCTTTACTTTTGTTCTGCATGCTTATGAATAATAACTTTGTCATTTCAAACATCCTCAATGTCTGGTTAGGGAACATGGATAAAAGAAATGGCCTCTTTTATATTTACAGCATTTTTTTATGTTACACAAATCAACAAATAAATAAAAGAGAAAACTAGCAACAGATGACAGGAACAAACAAGAATTGCTTTTACTTAACATTGAATTAATTGACCCGGAGAGGAGAGGTGTATTTACAGTGTGTTTGTGTCCTAATTACTGTGCACTGGTGTCCAAAGATGGCTGTGGAGTTCCTCGATGAGCTGGACGTCCCTTTCTTCAAAGTTGCCTCCTGCGATGCAAACAACTTCCCCTATCTGGAGAAAACTGCCAAAAAAGGTACGACGCTGCACAGCACGTCACCTCAAATGAATCTGAAAACCTCCGAAAAATCGAAACCCACAGGTTTCAGAAGAAAACTAATAGAAAAAAATACAAGATTTTGGTTGCAATTTAATTGTTGGATGTTTCATGTGCCTGCAGACTAAGCTCAGAGGTAAATAGATTCCACCTGTTTGTTGTTTGATATTTGGAATACAGCAGAAAATATGTTTATCACCACACCTTCAACAATGGGTGTGGTCGTGGGTGCAACAGAGTGTAAAAGAAACAACTCTTGTCACCATTGAAATCTGCCATGGAATGATGAATCACCAAATTCTTGACCTGTTTATGCCAACTGCTGCTGTGTAGATGAAGTGAAGCAGAGACTGTTTACTACCAGGAAACGTCCATTGCCATTGCCTCCTTCTTGTGTTCTGAATATTTGACAGCATCCACTACTTAGACTGACTCAAGCCAGTAGGGAGCGCTATTTACTTTTTTCTATGTTGTTTTAAGTCACACGATATTTTGTGAGTGATGGGTCTCTGGGGTCAACACATATTTTTAAATGCAAGATGTAAAAGAATAAACAAAACATGACTATGCACGGTTTCATGGCTGAACAACACAAAGTTATAAACCAGTTCCCTTTGTAAATATGTAAAGGGACGTGCATCCCATAACAAACACCATATCTCCCTGTGACTTTTTAAAAAACGTCTGTCTGTGTCAGGACGTCCCATGGTGGTGTCCACCGGGATGCAGTCCATGGAGACGGTGCGTCGCGTCTACCAGACAGTGAAGGAGCATAACCAGAACTTCACCATTCTGCAGTGCACCAGCGCCTACCCTCTGGACCCTAAAGACGTCAACCTCAGTGTGATCCGGGTAAGATGAATGGAACCAGTTTCTCCTCCCACTCAATCATCCTGCAGACATTTAACTCTGAACTGTTCTACATAGTAGCCGACAGCCCCGACCAGTTTGTGCTGAACAGATTCAGATTTTCTGCACTTGACTTTGTATTCACTGTTTTAACAGCAGTCTCGTCTGAATGGAGAAACTGAATCATGCAATGTGTGTGAATAGATACAGTGTAGATTTGTATCACACATGACTGTCGTAGTTCTTGTTGCAGTTTAATGCAATAATAATATGTTTTGCAGAATCCAATGCACCACTGACTCTGGGTAATCCCCACCATGTTCCAGAGATGAACAATGTGTGATCCAAGACTTGTGCTTCAATTCTCCCGTCACTTGAGGTTCATTTTATATCAATGTCTTCAATTGAGGCCCTGTCTGAGTGGGCTTTGAGTAGAGAGAGCTGCACAGCCTCCATCTTGATGATTCAAGATTCAGTACTTTATTGCCACACAACTCAGTTGTTTGGAATTTGCCTCTGTGTGCCCACGACGAGACAACAATCACAGCATAACACATTACAAGAAAAGAAACAAGACACATAACCCCCTCGCCACAACAACATAAAATACATCTGTTGATGTAAAATAATCAAAATAAATACAGAATGAATTTAAATACAGTAAAAACTAGTTTAATTAGAGTAGGATGTCCGGTGCTTTAAAAAAAAAAAAAAAACTAAAATACTAATTACAATAAAATTAGGTGGTAGTTATTTCTTTGGGTTTGTAAGTTATTTAGAGATTTGATGGTTCTGCAGTAAGTTTCGTATATATGTCAGAGATGGGGGTAAGTTTGAAATTGATGATTTTCAGTATACTGAGACTTTCTTCTTGGAGGCAACAGAGATCTACGCACACATGCAAATGGTACATTCACAGTTTGCATGGCCTTGAGTAACCTACAACCACACATATATCACTTGTGCACTACATTTTATTTGTTATTTTATCGTTTTAACAGGACATGAAGCATCAGAATCAGTCTTAGCACATGTGTATGTTAGCACATGATTTAATCTGCTGATTTATAAAACACTCAAATAGTTTCATAATCATTCAACATTTTCAGTCACAATTACTCCAATAGTCTAAATACAAAAATGCATAAAGAATGTCACTCAGAGAGCAGAAACTTCTGCCAAGGCCCAACAGTCCTCTAATGAAACCACATTTAAATTCACTAGATCCATATTTTTAGTTGGATCTGCACCAAATTGCACACACTCCATGAATATCAGCTTGAGTTTTTTTCATCAAGATCCATGAATTCCTGGATCTGACCCTGATCTGAATCCACACCAAAATTAAATGAGTTCTTCCATGACCCGTACCACATCCTTCCACCTAGTTTTTGTGGTACCAAGTCCAAGGGCCCCCATTGGCTCCAGGGCACTGGGCCTGTGTCCACTTTGGACCATAGCTGAAGACAAACGTGTTTAAACTTATAACACACATTCATCAGCTGTGCACATTGAACTGAACTTTATAACCTGCTCCCTTTACTTACCTGTCACTGTGTTAACTGGCCATGCTTGTTGGACTTTCAGTTTCAAAAACATAGTGGGAAGGTTGCTCTCTTCTAGCTTTCCCACTTGCTGACAACATGATAGTTGCAGTTTGCTAGTGAATGACTTCTGCACAGTTTTTGGTCCAAGTATAAAGTGCATAAAGTTTATTGAACCCAGGTTCTTTGAACCATAATGCTCAGGATAAGATGAACAAACAGTAGCTGATTTTAACATAGTGGTGCTCAGCTCAGATTCAGATCAGATAAGCAGTGATGCAGCGTGAATAGCTTTTAAAAAATTAGAGGGTTTCATTGAAAGGTATAACTGCATGTCATCTGTATAACTGACTGTAGACAGCAAACACAGCAGGACAGAACTGGGAGTAAATACCTCAGGTTCTTGAGGTTAATGCACACGTCTTCATTGAGATGGATTTTCTTCCCCTCCTCATCCATCTTTTATTTGCTATACATTTGCTAAACCTACCGAAGACTTGTGTGTGTGCAGTCTTATAACCGTAGCTTCTAAGGTCATTGCTGGGTTCATGTTCACTGTTCAGGTGAAGACCATCCTTTCGACAAGATGTTGGATGTTTCCCTAAAGTGGTTGAAATCTGATGAAAGGTACGTATGTATCTCCACAGCGCTGGCAGTACGAGTTAACAGTCTGGCTGCACCCCTGCTTTGTCTGTAATAATTATCTTGGGTGGTGCTGTCATTCAACAAAAGAAGACAAACGTTTTAGCACCTTGTAAAAATGGCCCGAAGGTGCGGCAAGAGAGCTGAGATGCCACGATTGAGTAAATCCCAACAGAGAAAAGGACACAACTCATTAAATACGTATAATGATCGTGTGATTTTATTGCGTGATCCAAATATTTCTAAATTTGCATGTAGGTTGCTAGCTTAATGGATATTGTTGTTTCTCATAGCGGAGGGTGTCCAACGGCAGGATTATACCCACAGTTTACACCCAGAGAGTCAGACCATAACCAGTTAGCCCCTCTTCTCAAAGCTCATTTACTGTAGCCTACTTTTTTTTGTCATTTAAGTTTTTATTCATTTTTCTTCACAGTCAACTTACATCATTAATTAAGGGAAGGAAGACACAAAACAGACACACAAGCAAACCAACAAAATCACAAAACAGACATCACAACACACATCTAATGGTTCACAAAAGCATGGATAACAGTATATTCAATAATTCCAGCTGTAATACTATCTAACAGAAATGTCCCTAAAAAAAGTCCCTAATATACAGGAAGAAGTGATCTTAGACTTTTCAAATTCAAATTTCACTTGTGCATATGTCAGTCTAGCTATCGAGAATGCATAGGAATCAGTTTGATTCTTAAGTGTAACCCAGTCAGTGAGTTTGAAATCACATTTGAGATCTGAATACAGCATCGTCAAATCAGTTATTATGTTAACGTCAGTAGTCAATGATTTACTCTCATATCTCATACACCATAAACTGGATCAACAGTTTCTTCCTATTCCAGTGTCTGAACATCATGTGATACCACAGCTGCGTGCGACTCCAACTGTTCCACAGAGCCTTGTCATGCCATCAGGAGTAGGGTGTGGCTAGATAACACATTTACATTTCTCGTACGTCCGCATGATAATGTCTTTGTTTTATTCCACTTCAGTTTGGGGAGTTCCCATGAAGACCAGTTAGACTGGAAACTGCGGTCTCCCTCCCTCCTTCATCAGACAGTCTCAGCAAACTGTGGAGGAGGAAGAGCATATTTGTATGTTGGGAAATCAAGTCAACATGTGTGTGTGCGCGTGTGTGTGCGCGTGTGCGTGTGTTTGTGTGTTTGTTTGTGTATTTCTGTCATAGGCTATCATTGGGGACAAAAAAAATACCATTTAATTGGGGGACGGGTTAAGAAATTGGGGACAAAAGTCTTACTCATCTATATAATGTTCTATATCGAGTCAATGTAATTAAACCATGTGTGTGTGTGTGTGGTGTGTTTGTATATATTTTTTTTCATAGGCTACCTTTGGGGACAGATTTCACAATATAAAACAGTCAAATTAGGGATGAGAGGTGTGTGTCCCCCAATTGGGGAAAAGCAGATTTTGGGGTCCATTGTTAAAGTTAAAGGTTGTCAAAGGTGATCTTTGAAAACAATGTGTGTGTGTGTGTGTGTGTGTGGGTGTATTTTTCATCAGTGGATTATTATCGAGTGAGACACCATGTGGGAATGTTTTTCTTTTTGTTATTTTAGGCAAACCTCCAAGGTAACTTTCCCACTCCTGTCTTACAAATAATTGAATTCACTCAGTTCATGAATAAAAACGTCTTTACAGTTAATACAACAGTAACATTGTTGGTAAGCACATACACATAAACTAATATAACAAACTATACAACAAATGTTACACACAACTCACATTTTGAGAGACTCAGATTTTTACACCCTCTCTCTTTCCCTGAAGGAATACCAGAGGGAATTTCCAGATGTTCCCATCGGATATTCTGGACATGAGCAGGGGCTCTACATCACTTTGGCCGCGGTGGCGATGGGAGCAAAGGTCGTGGAACGCCACGTGACCCTGGATAAGACCTGGAAGGGAAATGACCACGAGGCATCCCTGGAGCCATCGGAGCTGAAAGAGCTGGTCCAAGCCATTCGACTGCTGGAGATGGCGATGGGATCACCCACCAAGCAAATGTTACCCTGTGAGAAGAACTGCCACGATAAGGTTGGTGTGACTTGAGTCTGTGTCAGCAGTTTTATTTCTAGTGTTCACCCCCTTTTGCGTTAATAGTATACAAATTACACCAACCAGAATTAAAGGGCCACTCTGCCAATTTTGCTCATTTTACCCTTTCATTTCGATTGCGTTGTTTCATTCTAAACTCAAAGTATGATTGCCTTCACACGTGAATACACATATTTATAAGTTTAATTAAATTCCCTCAACTGAAACATTCCCTTTTTTTCCACAAGACCAAATGTCAGTTTGATGAAAACAAATGTGATGATGAAATGGGCACACATCAACTTGCTCCACTGCAGCTTACAAGGCTCAATAGTATTTTGTTTTCTAACCTGTCATTTGTATTAATCTTTCAATGGTTTTGTTTGGTTCCAGTTGGGTAAGTCGTTGGTGGCCAAGGTGGCCATCCCCAAAGGCACCGCATTGAGCCTGGACATGTTTGCGGTGAAGGTCGGCGAGCCAAAGGGCATCTCCCCTGAGACCATGCAGCAGCTGGTGGGCAAGAAGCTCAACGTGGCCGTGGAGGAGGACGACAGCATCTTGGCCAACATGATAGAGTAAAGGATACGCAGGATCCGGTTGAGGGAGAAAGAGGCAGACAAACAGAAAGGGAAACGGAATGATAGAGCAAGGTACATGAGAAGAATATGGATAGGGTGTGTTGTGTGTCTACAGGAAGAGATACAGTCAATGGAGAGATCCAGAGGGAAGAAGAAAGACAAGCAGAGGATCATGTCGGGGTGAAAGAGAAAGAGGTGGGATATATAGAGAGAGAAGTGCAGCTAGAGAAAAGTTAAAACAGGGTGAACAGATCTGATCAGATATTAAAGTTACCACATGATGCTGATAGTTGAACCAAAGAGGGTGTTGCTGTGAGATGTAATTACAAGCAGACAGTAATTACAGGGTGTGGTGCATGGTTTGCGTTGTGCACCACAACTATTTAACTGAAGTTCAAATAGTCACTCCACCAGCCCTGTCAAGAACTGAGAAATCCACCATGTCAGTATTTCTCATGTGTGGTGTGAACATCATCTGTACATGGAATGATCTGTCCCTGCCCATTTTTACCCAGCTGTACATCTAAAAAGGGATGAGGTTATGTGCAGTACGTATTTGTGGAGGATGTTCAAGATTAATGGTGTTGGGTTTTCTTTTGCAACTTCAGTTAGTTTGCATAGATGCCGCATGTGACCCTTCAATAGTAACCAGTGCTTCTGTTCTATTAATCTTGCAAATAAAGATGGTCCTGCAAATAAAAAAACATATTGAGAATAAAATGGTCCTGCAGATAAAATAAATACTGCAAATAAAGATGAATCTTGTAAATAAAAATGGTTCCGCTAATAAAAATGTATCTTGCAAATAGAAATGGTTATGCAAATAGAAATACACATTTCAAATAGAAATACACATTTCAAATAGAAATACACATTTCAAATAGAAATTGTCTCGGGAATAAAAATGAGTGTTGCAAATAAAAATTGTTTTGCAAATAATAATAAATACTGCGAATAAAAATGGTCTTGCAAATGAAAAAATTAACATAGCAAATAAAAACTGATTTTGCTAATAAAATGGGCTTCCAAATTAAAATAAAGAAATATTGAAATGAATGTTGTAAATAAACAGATAATAGATAAATAATAATCTTGCATTCTAAAAAATAAACCACATAAGCTCTATTTTCTTATTTTATTTTTATTTAGCAGTTAAACATCTTCTTTGTCAAGGGCATCGTCCCAGCTTTAGACTTTTATTTTGAGAACAAAACGGTTATTACGTAGTTTTATTAAACCGGAAGTCGTCGCATCCGGGATGTGCAGCACATTAACTCTTCCTGACACGACTCGTCACTGTCTGCGTTAGTCCTGTCTTCTGTTAAATAACAATTTTTACTTGTTAAACGTGTAATTTTCTGAAACAAAATGCCTTTGAAGTTCGAGCTGTGTCCGGACAGAATGATCGGAGGAAACCACCCGTGTTTCATCATCGCTGAGATCGGACAGAATCACCAGGGAGACATTGAGATTGCCAAGAAAATGATCAAAATGGCAAAGGTAAGGAAATCACATGGAAACAAAACAAAAAACGTATCGGCTCAAACTGTGAATGTTTTGTTTCATATTGTTTTATCCCAAACACGTCAGGACCTGACGTCCACTTAAAATCGACCGGTTTAAAAATCTTGCTTGCCCCACTTCCTCTTCTGAACCATCCATGTGAATACAATATTAACACTGCTAGTTTGTCTATGGCTGGAATACATGGTTAACATCATAACTGTGCTGTGTCCAAGTGGCTCTGAAGGATTTTGCATAAGGATGTTGAGTCATGAACACTAAATTTGTGGATTTCTGAATGGAGTCTGGTGTGTAAATTCCTATCTAGCACATGACACACACTGGTGGGTTTGTGTGCTGGTGTGTGGAGAGTGGTGGCTTAAGTTTTGTGCAGCAGATGGTGAGAAACTAAAACTTTAGATGTAGCATAATATCACACCATTGCAGAAACATGGCCAAAAGATTCAATGTGACTCATCCACTATTATTTAATTATGTTCTAAATATGCAGATATCTGATTTATCCACAATTTCCCAGGATATTTGCTGAAAAGATCTTGTTGTAATTTGGCAGCACTCACAGGGAAATGCATACAAAGAGAAGAGTTTTATTTTAATTTGGTTGTGTTGAGTTTATAAGTAATAAGTACTGCTCCTTTTCAACCCAAGTACAGTATTTACTTTATTTTAAAGGGGACATTGTATGCCCATTTTACCACAAGTTGATATGGTTCCTTGGGGTCTTAATGAAATGTCTGTAACATACTTTGGTCAAAATACCACAAGGATCATTTAAAACAGCACCCTTTTTACCCTGTATAAAACAGCCCTCCACAGAGCGACCTGTTTTGAGTGCCTGTTCCTTTAAATGCTAATGAGCCAGCTCCCCCCTCCCCCCTCTCCCCCATGATTTTAAACAATATAAATTACATATTTTATAATATAAATTATCAAATATGCATCCCATACTTTGTATTCCCCTTCTGTTGTCCTGGAGTTTTAATTTTCCCAATCACATAATTAAATGTCCCCCTCTGCCCATCCACTACAAGCACACAAGCAGACAGACAGAGAGAAAGAGAGGGGGGGGGGCTAGGATGAAGACCATCATTTACCCCGAACCCCGACATTCAACGGGTACAACAACAAGCGGAGAAAGCAGAATCGCGGGCTGACCTTATATATACAGATGGTCTCCGCTGACCAGCGGAGAAATGCTCGTCCCGTGTGAACAGCCAGGCGGCTGCGCGCTTGAGAATGGCGCTGCGCTGCGCGGCGCTTCCGCGTCCGGTGTAAAGTGGAATTTTCATAATATGTCCCCTTTAACGTCTTCCCCATATATGCTGATTAGTATATTTCCTTTTTTTAATTTTTTTTTTATTCTTTTCCATGTTCCGCTGACCTACCAGGGAATACAAGCTCATCTCCAGGAGCCTTTCTATGAATTTACAATTGCTTCCTAGGAAGTTCTAGAGGACCCTTAAAAGTCAAGTTAAGTCAGATTTATTTATATGGCGAATAAAAACAAACAAACGTGTACATAAAGATAAAAGGAAAGAAATGCAAAAACAAAAAAAAAGCAAGAATAAGATAAAATAACAACAGACATAAACTGATCCATGAGACAGAATCAGCTTGAATTAAGATGTATTACCATTATCCGATGTAAAATATGTGGGACAGGAGACTGTTCCTGAGCCTTGGGGCTGTAACTAGATTCAGACTAAAATCCTTACTATTCACTGTGACTTCCAATCTTCACTTCCTTCTATCCACCTTCACAGGACTGCGGAGCTGACTGTGCCAAATTTCAGAAGAGCGAATTAGAGCACAAGTTTAACAAGCGAGCCTTGGAGCGCCCCTACACCTCCAAACAATCCTGGGGGAAGACGTACGGTGAGCACAAGCGACACCTGGAATTCAGCCACGAGCAGTACAGGGAGCTGCAGAAACATGCAAAGGAAGTGGGGATCTACTTCACTGCCTCAGGGATGGATGAGGTAAGGAAGATACAGATGTTAAACCTTTGGTCACGGTTAAGTTTGAGCTTGAGCATAAATGTTTCTGTCTTTTTAGATGGCAGTGGAGTTTCTCCATGAGCTCAATGTGCCTTTCTTCAAAGTGGGATCAGGAGACACCAACAACTTCCCCTATCTGGAGAAGACTGCCAAGAAGGGTGAGTGTAAATGGTTATAACTCAATTAGATGTTTTAAGTTTAGATATAACAAGTGGTTGAATTGGTGTTAATAACTCACGATTAAAACAATCCATCATTATTGGGCCGCAGTGCTGGTCTGCTCTAGACATTATTTTATAAACTGCTCTTTTACTCTGAGAGTTAAAAAAAAAAAAAAGTGGCAACACATCCTCTTTCCGTCTGTGTCAGGACGTCCCATGGTGGTGTCCAGCGGGATGCAGTCCATGGAGACGATGCGTCGGGTCTACAAGACGGTGAAAGAGCACAACCAGAACTTCGCCATCCTGCAGTGCACCAGCGCCTACCCTCTGGAGGCCGAGGACGTCAACCTCCGAGTGATCGCTGTAAATAAAGCTTATAGGATTTTACTCTCGTATAAAAATGTTGCCGCAAAAACAGGTTGACTCCCCCTCCATATTTTAAGAATTCAAATCCATCCTAGAACATAAAATATATTAATATTTCATTGAAATCTTTATTGAGCTTTTACTGGCTAATAACCATTTATGTTCACAAACCGTCACCCCCACCTGATCATGAGATATGAGCATTGTGACAAGTGAAATTTTGAACTAGTCTTTAATTCGAGTTTTACTTGTCAAACTCACCACAGGAATACCAGAAGGAATTCCCTGACATTCCCATCGGGTATTCTGGCCACGAGTCTGGGATCAATATTTCAGTGGCGGCCGTCGCTCTTGGGGCGAAGGTCATCGAGCGCCACGTAACCTTGGACAAGTCGTGGAAGGGAAGCGACCATGCAGCCTCACTGGAGCCCTCAGAGCTGACAGAGCTGGTCCGCTCCATCCGGCTGGTGGAGAGGGCTCTGGGCAGTGGCCTTAAGCAGATGTTACCCTGCGAGAAGCCATGTCATGATAAGGTTAAATATCCTCTTTTCGTCTAGAAAATGCACACAAATTTCTGAAATAATGTTTTTAATGTCCTGAAGAGACATTTTCTGAAAGAGAACAGTTTCTGTTAATGTCCCTCTGCTCTTCCTTTTTCCGCCAGTTGGGTAAATCAGTGGTGGCCAAAGTGAAGATCCCCAGTGGAACCGTTCTGACTCTGGACATGCTGACGGTAAAGGTGGCTGAGCCCATGGGCGTCGCAGCCGAGGACATCTACCAGCTGGTCGGCAAAAAGGTGACAGAGGACGTGAAGGAAGACGAGAGCGTTGTGCCGGGGGTGGTGGACAACTACGGAAAAAGGGCAAAGTG
The DNA here is from genome assembly GCF_022539355.2 of Hippoglossus stenolepis. Lineage (NCBI taxonomy): Eukaryota > Metazoa > Chordata > Actinopteri > Pleuronectiformes > Pleuronectidae > Hippoglossus > Hippoglossus stenolepis. Next base: position 11,577,985 of record NC_061484.1, on the reverse strand, counting down.
CTGAGAATGGAATCGAGGTTTGAAATGGATAAAAAACAAAAATTAAGAGGAAATGTTTCTTCTGGGGATAATTCTGAAGGAGCTGAAGATGACATGTGAAGGAGTTTGATGGAGAATCAGTTTGTTGCTGCTAAGGTCCCAGATGTTCAGGTCCTGGATAGACACACACAGCAACAGGTTACGTGATGTAATTGGAAGAGGCATTATAGTCTGATAGATAGATCCTGTGTTCTGATTCAATACATTTCCTAATTTTCTAAAAGCGGCCTTAATATAATGCTCAAACAAAAAAATGTTCCTTAACAGGCCCAAAATATCAACAACAAGAAGAATGACTGGTTGTCAAAATTTCGTTTACTGAATGAAGTGGGGTTCCTGTTTTTATTGTATTTTTGTCATCAATTGTCTTTGTTGTGTTTCCATGAATGTCCACTAAGCCATGATCCAGGAGTCTGTCTAGACTCTGTAGAGAAGTCTACAATGTTCTGAAAAGATGACGTCTTCAAATAAAATACCAATATTGCCAAAACCTCTTTGCAGCTTTGCTCTGGTGTTTGACCGTTGTTAAGATACCGCAAAAGTAATTGTTATTGTCACAAAAATCGTAAAACCCGGATGATAATGTCCGACTGTGTTCCAGCTCCCTGCAAACAAGTTTATATTTTGCTATGTTGAGTAAACCTGTCACTTCTTTGGAGTAATTTGAACCACTAGATGGGGCTGTTTATCTGTTGTCTTTATTATGACAGGTTGGATTTACTCAAGAGTGTTAACATGGTGTTAACTCATTTCTCTTCCAGTGTTAACGGAAGGGAAATCATGTTCGTACCCATCCCCATGAGATATAATATATATCATGTATATCAGACTTTAAAAACAGCATGTATACATAAATAAAACCAACAACAACCCCATTTTTTCTAACACACAAGGGTCACGGTGCCGGTAGTAATCCTACTCTGCATTTGAGATTTAGAGGATTTTACTCGGATTATGTAAAGTTGTCTGTCTGACACGAGTTTTAGGCCTCTGGTGTCATGGCTCTACGGGCTGACGCTAAGAGGAGGGGCTACGCAGAGCTAATGAGCCGCCGTCGTCATTTCCAAGATGTCAAATTACCACGTTCAAGATTGACCTTTGCTTTTTTCCAGTGCATATTCCTTAATCAAGTTTTTACCCCGACCCCCACTTCCACATATGGGAATCTGGGTTATGATTGGTAGGCGTAGCAACAGTAACTAAAGGGTGCAGAGCTCCATGAAGGGTCGGTGTCCCTCAGAGGAGGCAGTTTACAGCGATGACCTGGGCCATCTCCCTGCTCATAGATAAAGGGTCTCTCTCTCTCTAAAGCATGTAGCCTATAACTTAGCGGCTATTTCAGGCAGGAGCTTTAGCCAGTAAGCTGCTGCTGATCCCAGCTTCACAAAGGAACATTGATCGATCTCTTTCACTTTTCATCATCTGGACCACCGCTACCCTCACCTTGATGCAATGTAGAATGATTAAATATGATGAAGAGTAATTCATTCACAAATCTTTTAATAGACCGTGAAAAGTACTGCTAACTCCAGCTATCTCAAAGTCACCCCCTATCAGATCGTACTGGTATTTATTTCTGTAAGAATATTGTGAAGTTCACTTGAAACCTTAAAGGTTTGTTGATGTTGTTTTCTTCATGCCAAGAGACTTATTGTATTTCAAGTTCTGCAGGCGATGTACCGCGGTCTACCTAGAAGTAGCGTACGGTTAACTGGTTGGTTATGTCACAAGTTAAGCCTTTTCAGGTCTTTACAAAGCTCTTAATATAGCAGCTGCAGCCCAAATAAAGAATCCTCGCACTCCTGCACCAAAGCAAGTGTCACATCAGGCTGTGGCACTGGCACGTAATTACAGTGCAAATAAATAGACTGTTCGAAATGTAGAGAAAAAAGCAACAACCTTCAACAGACTATTCCCTCTTTATTCAAAGAAGTCCATAGATTACCTGATCATCCAACCAAAGAAAATCCAGAAACATGTCACAAGATTTTAGCAGAAAAACACAGTCCTGCTTGTTGAAGCTGTTCAACCTTTGATGTGGTCATGGCTGGGTTAGGAAACAGACTGACTCTAAGCCATTAAGAGCAAGATTTTGCGAGCAGGAGAAAGTTAGCAGCCCATTCCATTAAGTATGCTCCGGTTTAATTGGATAAGAACAGTAGGAGATCAGAAACAATCGGCAGGTCTGGTTGGATTTGTTCCCAGCAGGGAATATGTCGCAGACTGCCAAAATATACACCTTGGCAAATAAATTAGTCTCACATGAGACATTATTCGTTTTCAAAAACAATACTCTTTATTAACCCAAACAATTGAAAAAAGCCTTGCTTTATTTTCTCAAGTTCCCTTATAACAATACTAGACTCCCCTCCATACCCCTCCTCTGTCTCAATGCCCACAGCCTCTCTCTGTCTCTCCTTTGTAAAATTACTCCCTTCTCCCAGAAGACAGTGAATCAGTGTACACACACACACACACACACACACACACCCACACACTGCTCCTGTAGACGCGAAGAAGGAGCCAAGAGACAGGCTATACGTAACAGAAGAGGTCATTTGTCATAGGTCATCATTTGAACTCACCTTCAGGTGGCTATTAAAGCCTGAACTGCCTTGAAGAGTCAGTGACACACCACCACAGTCAAAATCCCCTTAGAAAAGATTTTTGTACATATTTGCTTTTTCATATTCTTCAACAAAGAATTTAATAATAATAGCTAACTTTATTTGTATCACACTTTTCTTAACAATGATACAAATTGCTAGACAATAAGAACCCCCCCCCCCCAAAAAAAAACAGACAAGGCGGTGAATTAAAAGGGCATTGGCCACATAATGAGGAAGGGGGCTTCCTCACAGTACATGCACTTTACTGTGATTCCGTAAATCACAGTTGTGCTCAAAACCAATAACAGAAATGTGGGAAATGAGAGGTAGGAGGTGTGGTGACGTCACGTCCAACAACTGGCTGTTTGAGACTAAAATCAAAAACAAGAATTGGAAAAAAAGAGGTAAAACTTAAGGCAGATATTTGTAATCAACAAGAAAATTTAAAATGTCATTAAAAATGTGATCTAAATAATGTGATTGCGTGAGGAAAGTTTTGAATGTGTTGTGCAAAATGTCCCTTCCCTCTTCCAATGTATATGACCCCTGAATTTAGAAGTTTTAAAGCTTCAATCCATGCAGTGAATTCCACTGCGGTGCATCCCATCACTCAGCTGTTAGGATCGTTTTCAGAAGCTTCATGCTCGGCACTGTGATCTGATGGCACAAAACGCTTCAGCCCCATCAAGCTGTTTAAGCTCATTGTGTAAGGACCATTTTCTTGGATGTCTGGATGGGATGAAACGATACATGACACTAAAAGAAAGGTGGGAAGGGTGAGGAGGAGGAGGAGGAGGTGGAGGAGGAGGGTGATTGGCCGCAGCGATCCTCGTTCTTGGACAGTGACAAGAAGATAGAGAGAGGGAGGGAGGACAAGGAAGTCTGAGGGAGGTAGAAGGTAAAAGGAGGGAGGAATATATATTTAGAGAGAGGGAGGGAGGGAGGGAGGGGGACTTGGTCCTCAGCTGCTGATCTGATGCATTGGAGCTCCACCTCTGCTGAGGAAAATCTCACAGAGGATTTACTGCTCAGACCTTCACACTGGACACTGAGCCCTCAGGACCTTACTCCTCCGGGATTCAGTTTTAGTGGAATATTTCCCTCGGGAGACTCTGGACCTGAACACCTGCTGGAGTCCGTCCTGCCTGAACGGGAAACATCCAAGAGTGGTACGAGAACAAAGCAATTGATGCTTGTGTGATCTGTGTGTGTGTTGCTGTAGTTTGACTGCGCTTTAAGATTGTTATAAGTGCATGGTGTTGTTGAAGAGCTGCTGTCGTGGCACAGCAGGATTTCAAATTGTAAAAATGGTTTATGATGTTTGACATTGGTGCTTGACGGCAGATCAAGACTCTTCATTCTTCAGGATTTGTGAGACTAAGGTTCAGACATTCAGGAGTTTTGTCTCCAGTGCAGCTGCTTCATGAATCAACTTGTGATTTAGTCGTTGGGTTTATTTCGTTGGTGTCAGCTTTTTGACTTTGTGCAGTGGCATCAGTGTGCGGGGCTAATCTAAGTATATCTTCTTAGGGATTAAATAGCTTCCTAATGAGCTTTCAATAATGTCCAAGCTTCACTTGAGGGAGAGCTCTGACTGCAGCTTCTCAGCACAATGTCAAGAAGGCCACGGCACTTTAACAGATCTGCTGCTATTACTACTGCTACTATCAACTACTACTTTCTATCTAGTGCATACTTTAATTCTACCTATAAGAAGAGTAAGAAATGTAATGGATTTGAGATACAGCACGTTTATGTCATCACATTTTTGTACAATTATGGCAGATACGTTAATACTGTTGTTGCAGATACAACATTGTTATATCATCGGTTTCGTCAACCTATACAGAATATTGGACCCGCAGTTATTTTTCATCTGAGCCTTGAATTTAGTCAGGTTTTTAAATATTTGTCAGCAGCAGACCCAGATTTAGACATCACAGTTCAAATGAGCTCATTCAAATCTGTTTACAACAGAAGAAAAGTTAGTTATTCAATTTATAATTTTAGTTTTTCTGAGGCTATATTTGATTTATTCGTATTATTCAGGACCTTTAATTGAGTAAAAGTAGCAATACTACTTTATACAAATTCTCCATTACAGATTAAAGTTCTTACTTTGGCCAAATATACTTAAAATAGCAAAAAGCTTAAGTTATTGTAATGCTGAATTGTCCCTTCCAGTGTTATATTACTGTACACATAATATTATGGCCTTATTACTAATGCATCAACACATAGAACCATTGAATTTAGTTGTACTGCTTTATGCACTGTTGGTTTGTATAACAATTTATCAAATCCTATTCGTTGTGTTCTTATCATCTTGTGAGGCAACCACCAGCAGTTATTAGATAAATGTAGTGATGTAAAAGATTCAGTATTTGCCACTGAAAGCAGGGAATATTTTATATCAGTATATAATACTTAACCGTCTCAGATGAGGAAATGTACTTTGTTTCTTTTCACTACTGCTAACAAGGCATGCATAGGCCTGTGAGCGGATGGAAATGAGGAGTGGAGAAGATTTAAAGAAGAAAGACAGTCATATACTCATTAGGAAGCTTTATCTTCATGTAGCTTGTCTTTATGTTCTGATTGAATCCAGAGTGATTTTTTTCATCTGCTCACCTGCATTAACACTTGTGTTTCTGTTTTTCTCTGTCATCCAGTGACTAATATGTGGAAGCCTTTGAATGGGCTAGATCCAGGAATCAGAGTGCGGCGCTTCCATTGCGTTTAGACCGGGGAGCAGCATGCAAACAAACCGGTGAACCGCCGTGGCCTGTTAAACCCCCACCCTCATAGCCACCAGCACCACCAACCCAGCTTTAGGGGCGACTCCAGACACTTCCACTCTGCCTGACGATTTGCACCAAACGCCATGGATTTCACGCTACCCATAAGAAGTCAAGACAGGAAGTCTTCCTCCAGCTCTCCTCTTCTGGGCCCTCGCAGCAGCTGCAGAAGGCAACACTACCAGAGCGTCAAGAGAAAGCTGCGGCCTGGACGGATCTTTGGCTTCATCCTCAGCCTGGTGGTGGTCAGCATAGTGGGTTCATGGAGTGCCTTTTCGCTGGCCACGATGGTGGCCACAGAGCTGGGACCAGATGCCGAGGGCTCAGCAGAGGCAGCAGTGCCCCACAGAACTCTTCTACAATACAACAACCTCTCAGCAGCACAAGACGACACACCGGTGGCCATGCGATCATCTGAGATAGAGATGAATCACGGAGACTACCCAACGGACTACTTCACCGTGGAGGATAGACGTCAGGGCTTTGTGGCGTTTCATATGTTTGGTATGCTCTACATGTTCATAGCCTTAGCCATCGTCTGCGATGAGTTTTTTGTACCTGCACTAACTGTCATCACAGAGAAGCTGGAGATCTCTGATGATGTCGCAGGAGCCACCTTCATGGCTGCAGGCGGCTCAGCCCCAGAACTCTTCACCTCTGTCATTGGAGTCTTTGTCTCCCACAGTAATGTAGGTATCGGCACCATCGTGGGCTCCGCTGTATTCAACATCCTGTTTGTGATCGGGATGTGCGCCCTGTTCTCCAAAGAGGTGTTGAACCTCACCTGGTGGCCTCTGTTCAGAGACGTCTCCTTCTATATCATTGGCCTGCTCATGCTCATCTATTTCTTTCTGGATAATCAAATTGTGGTGGGGGAAAGTATCAGCCTGCTGATGTGCTACTCCTGCTATGTGACATTCATGAAGTTCAATGGCAAAGTAGAAAGGTTCATCAAGAGCCTGCTGGGCAGCAACCAGGTGGACGAGCTGGAGAGTGCACCCAAGGTGAGCCTCATCCATTCCATCCATTCCATCCATTCATCATCCATTCATCATCCATCCATCACTCATCCATCCATCATCTGAAATCCATCCATCCATCCATTTATCATCCATCCATCATCCATTCATCATTCATCCATCACTCATCTGAAATCCGTCTATCCATCCATCCATCATCCATTCCTCATTCATCCATCATCCATCCATCACTAATCCATTCATCATCTGACATCCATCCATCCATCCATCATCCATCCATCACTCATCCATCCATCCATGCATCAGCTGACATCTATCCATCTATTAATCCATCCATCCATCCATCCATCCATCCATCCATCCATCCATCCATCCATCCATCCATCCATCCATCCATCCATCCTTCCCTCAATCTGTCCATCTTTTGATGTATCTACCCCACTGTTACCATCTTCCATCCATCTTGCCAGCAGCAGAAACCTTCATCCATCCATCCATCTATACATTTAAACCACTATTCACTGACTAATCAGACTCACCAGTAACAACCATCAAGATGTTTTAAAGTCTATAAATGCACATGTAGTATATCAGTGAGCAAAAGGGGAAAATATCCGACTAAGGTCAAAATATAAAAGATCCCGTTCCTTTTCTTTCTTTACTTGACCATAAACCATAAACCATAACTGTTCTGACAATTATGTTTTTTGGAAGGAAACACGTTGCTGTTTTTTGTCAGTGCCTCTGGGCTGAAATCTGGGAATCTCTTGATAATTGATTTGAAGAAAAGCAATGAGAAAGATCACAGGGAAAACCCGTCCCGGCTAATGATCCTGAGAATAGCAGTGCTCCTGTTCTGTGAATGTGACAGGGTGTTCCACTGGGGCAGGGAGGGTGTTAAAGCAGAAGCTGCTGAACAGACAGACCTCTGTCAGGAAGCCAAACCCTCCTGAGTTCCCCTCTGCAAGGATATAAAGATTTGTCTTAACCTGCCACCTGTGCAGCTCATGAAGGGCCAGACGCAGAGCCAGACTGCAGTGTCTTCATGCTGACTAAGTCCAGGAGCAGGCCTGATCTTCAGAGTCCAGCAAAGTCTCTCAGAATAGGACGGATGTAACGGAGAGGGTCACTGAAATGACCTCAACAGGATTAATATGAAAAGATATTTTTCAGAAGAATAAATTTGATGTGTCGATTCCTTATAAAAGTGTCTAAATTAACACGATGCTTGTGTTTCTCTATGGTCACACTTATTACCAAACATTTTACAAAGAGCTGTATCTGCTCTGAGAGAGGACAATTACATTTTGTTACATTCTTCTCTTCCGATTATAAGATCCTACAAGAGAATATTAATGCTTTTCTACACTGTGAAAAAACATTTAACAGACATTTACTGTACTGATTATTTGTTCCTGCCAAAATAAGTGTAAATGGCATGAAAAAATATAGTTAAATACTTTTAGTAAAATGTTAACCATAAAATATAAATTACAATCTATAAATGAGTACAACAGATAATTGTTGATTTCTCAGCAGGATTATTTCAATTGCTTAGTGGTTTATTCCACGTAAAAAATACAATGTATGTCATTGCGTTTGTGTTTAAAAAAAAATTACAGTATTTTAAATAACATGTTGGGATCAAGTCTTTTATCTTTTTTCCCTACTATAATCACAGTGGTACATTGAGATATTTATTGAACCATTATTTTGACAGATGCAGTTATTGTTTTCTGGCCAAAGTGAATCCAGACGTTAAGTTGATAATCCTGAAACCTTCACATTGTTTATTGCAGAGAGAGTTGAGATGGATTCTATCCCATGGAAACTAAAAGCAAAGATAGAAGCAAAGAAATTGTGAAATTTGTCAAATAGAAAAAAAAACAACATATAGCATCTCTTGGTCTCTCGTCATCAGCTCGCCCCCTCTTTTCTCTGCCCTCGTCTTTGTGGTGACATCGGGTGAAGGGTCCTCTGACTGTGGAGGAAGACTGCAGCTCTAAGTGTTGAGTCCTCCATGTCAGATCAATGCACACAGATCAAACGAACCTCTGTGCCCAGGAAACAGAGAAATTGAACTATTTTGAGTTTTAATAATCCAAAACATCCATCATTTGCTGTTTGTTCTTTTTCTTTGGCTCCTGCACAGCATGACTCACACTGAGAGCATATTGACCTGATGAGAACACACTTAGAACATACCAATCACTTCGCAATCACGAAACCAATCACTTCACGTCTGCAGGGGGAAGATGACGGGAAGCTATAATTTTGAGATTAGCTCGAGGCTGCATTTAGAACCGGGGCTGGGGGACTGATGATGTGATGCACATGGTTGAACTCACGTTTTTGTCTCTCCGTCTGTTGTATGTTCTGTCTTGTGTGTGCAGTTGGAGTCAGATCTGTTGCTCTCTGATGTTGTAATCTCGTACGGCTCTCAGGTGACAAAAACTGTACGTAGGCTGATTCTAGAGCAGTTTGCCCCGTAGCTTAGACAAGCGTCACCCATCACCAGTTGGCCGGGGGGGCGTATGCAGTGCAGTGCTACTTTTGTTTTCCACATTGATATTAACATAACATTAGATAATTAAAAGGCTACAAAGTGAGACAGAATAAACTGTTATGATACAATAGGGGTTGAAAGCACTTTGTAGAATCACATAATGATGAAATATTTTTAATTGTAGTGATTCAGACCAGCAGAAGTCCTGTTTTCGGATGAATCCATGGAGACCAGGCCCTGTATCTGCATTGTCGTTCCTCCCTTTAACTGTTTAGATCATTTTAAACAAGAGAAACAAAGCATGACTTGCTTTTATTTAGAGCTTTAGAGTTATTAGTTATTATGCTTCTGCATCACAGTCACTTATGTATAACAATCATATATACAGTATATCCCCTTCTACATTTTTCCCTAATAATAGATTGTTAGATAATTTAGTTCTTCCCACTTTCTTCCATTATCATCAGGTAGATGAAAATCATATATAACGTGTTTTATTTATCGCAATCCAATCATTTATGATCATTTATTGATAATAACAAGTTTTATGATTCCAGATCTCAAGTGCATCATATGAACTTTTTAAGTTGTCGAATTTCTCTTATTTATGTGCTGATCAACCCTCTATTAGTATCAGGAGCTCTGTGTGACATTTGTGCCCTTTTGGAATCAGCTGGTCTCCATGGCTGCTTCACCTCAACACAAGGGCAGCTTTTCCATTTCTGTCGTCCGGCACTTGATGTCCAACTCCCTTGCCCTCATGTGTTGGTAGCTCCTCAGTAATCCCCCAGGTTAATGCCCTCCAATCCCATTAGAGTCGCTAATTATAGTCAGATGCTCCTTAGGGGAGCAGGAATCAGCAGATCACAGGGAAGAAGTGGTTGGATACTCCTTTGTCAGCCTGCAGTCTTGCTCGTGATGGGGCTTTTGTGCATAATTTAGGGATTTTTCAGGAGGTTTTTGCGCATTTATGTACAGTATGTTGCATATAGAGTCTCTCTGTAGGAGAGGGGAGAGAGAGAAGATCTGCTGGTTTGCTTGGTGATGGCACTAAAGACGCCAATCCTCTCTGATCCCCTTATCAACTGCTTACCTGCAGTGACGAAAGCAAACACACAGCCCAGCGCACCGAGGCTGTGCTCCGCTGCAAACAAAATGTTCATATTCTTGTTGCAATCATAAATTTCTACCCTGCATGGATCACAATGCATGTAATGTTGCAGTGTGACGGTCCGGACATTAGTGACTGGAGAGAAAAGGAGGAATGGTCTGGTTTAGGTGGTTGCTAATTCTAGTTTCAAGGATGTTTGATTTTCCTGAATTAAGCCGTACACTGACAGTTTGATGCATTTATCCAACAAATTGCAGCTGAAGTGATAAAACCACCTTTTATTAATTGATAGGACACTTTTCTTTGTCTAACACAAAAGTTAAATGACTGATTTTACACCTGCAGCAGTTCCACAACCCAACTGTGGATTGTGTGTTTAAGTGAACTTTATCAAAATCTGTTCAAGGAAGCCAACGATTTCTTTCCCACACTGTCACCTATACATGTCGTGCTTGACCATCTACAGTATCTCTAATTATTGAGGATTCCCTATTAATTGCAGTGGAACTTGTTGAGGAAATTTGAGTCAGGATGAGAAATAGTTTGGGTGAAAACTCAAAAGATGAGTGTGATAGTGATTGTTCGACAGCGCAGTGACCTGTGAAAGTTGCTGCAGGACTTCACACGCAGGCTGGAAAATAACCAGTCTAAAAGCGGTGATCTCTGCCGATTAATCCTCGCTAAGTCCCACAGCTCTGACAGTCAGGTGGACGCTGCAGAGAGGGAGAGAGAGAGGGAACGTGCATGTGTTTGAATTTTGTGCAGGTGATCTGATTGTTGCTTCTCTGTTGACAGCGGTGATGATTATAACTGTGTAATGCTGCTGCCTCCACGTCAGCACTTTACATCACTTTACATTCTCTTTCTTCTGATCATCTTCAAACCTCAAACAGCTCATTGTTATTGCATGAAAGAGCTTAATATGTCAGTTAGAAATCATTTTACTTGCCAAAACAGATTTTGATTGCTTGAGTGTGTTTAAGCTTGCATGCATTAAATCTACATTTACTCCAAAGAGAAAGTTTTAAATGTAAGAAAACTAATTTGCTTCATAATTTGCAGCAGTTAAAAATGAAAATTACCCGCATTTTTTCCTGTTGTTCAACAAAGATGGCTTTTGAAAATTAATTTCTCTGGTGACACGAAGAAACTCCTCATCCTCTCCTTACAGTTTCCGCCATTGAAAAATAATGTAGGCAATATTATTTGTTGTGGAGCTGAACTTATTTATTCTCTAAAAAAACAGGAAAAAAAAGGATCAAACTTTGAACTATGAACGACAGCATGTGGCTTCATGATAGATGCAGATTGTATACACATGTATACACATTTGGATAATCCAATCTTCCCTCTATATGATTATTTCTTACTTAATAGAGATTGCTGTAAACTACCTAATGTTCTGAACAAGGTCAACTGCAGATTATCTCGTTCTGTAACAGTTGTTTTTATGTTTCTGCTGCTTCAGCAGTTACTAATTAGTTCTGTGTGTTTTTGATTCTGTTGCTGGAACCTGGTGGAATGAGAAACAAATAATATCCGTGACGATTCACCAGGTCATGGTACCTTCAGCAGTTGTACCTGAGGACATGTTGTATATGATTTTTCGGCGGTGGTTATTGGTGGTTCAGGCCAGAACCCTGAGGAGAGCAGGGGGAATGAGAGCTGCATTAAATAATGGAATGATCATTAATTGCAGGTTTGAGTCCCAGGTACTTCTTTTCTTCTTTCTTCTTCTCTTTTGTCAGGAGCCATGTGAGTGTTAAGACAACATGAGCTAATGCCAAGCTGCCCTCTGTTATCACAGCAGAGGCCGGGCTGCTCAACAATCACATGGACCAAACAGACACAGAATCCACTGCCTCTGTTTCCTTCTCATAAACATGTTTTCTTTCTAGAAAATCCAATTTATTAAATATAAAACAGAGAAAGGAAATCCTCTTTGTATGCAGATTGGTAGTCCAACATCTTTGACATTATATTATCCAGTTATATCCTCCATTTGATGAGTCTGTCAACTTGAATCATGAACATCCCCTTCAGTAATCTGCAGCCCGGGGGTCTTCAAGCAACTGCTGCAAAAACCCACGCAAACATGTTTGGACTGGAAAGACATGTAACAGGTGACGGCCGTGTGTGCCATAACAGCAGCAGCTGTCTTATCAGCAGCAGACTAATGTGATTATCTCCTGCAACACTGAGGCCTCCATCATGAAATTGTGTCAACAACAAAACCCTCCACCTCTCGGCTGCTGGTTACCCACCTACAGCACAGAGGTGTTTGTGCTTCTGCTTGGCTCTCAAGTGTCTTTGTAGGATGTTGGCGCTTGGTAATATGAACTAGGGAAGTAGAGACGGCTGTGAGCAGCTGCGATGTAATTGTTTGTGTAAGATAACTCTATAGGTTTGGCACGACAGTATGTCAGGAAGAGGCATATGAGCAAAATTAACCTCAGGCAAAAGACGGACTGCAGCTCTTTACTCAGTAGAAATTATCTGACTTTTCATGTGAATATCTTTGATTGAAATTTCGATTCCATCATTTTCATTGATTAAATACAAGGCTTCTCTAGGCTGCCTTTTTTCACTGTGTTTGGCCCCATGAAAATATATGAGTGCACACGTGTGTGGCTGAGATAGTGAATGAGTTCATGTCCATATAAACCTGACACATCAGGAGGAACGTGGACAGATGTTGAGTGGCAAACACAAATAATGACAGCTCTGTTGATTTGTTGTTTGCTCTAGAATATAATTCATTTCAGAGAATTACAAAACTACTAAAGCATCCTCCTGAACCATCTAATAATATTAACAAGTCTAAATATTAGTTTAATCAAAGGTGACTGAATGGCAGTGGACACTGACCACCATTATATTAGAATCTGTTATAAAATGTAAGTTGTTACTATCTGGTACAACCACATTATCGCAGGGCTGTGTTCTTATGCTCTATGACATTCTTTTATACTTAATTTAGCAAATACTTTGGGTTTGTTTATTCAAATACCTGTCAATCATCTTGAGATTTACATGAGGTTTCAAAGTTTTTGATGCTTGATGTTTCTTACTTTCACTTTTTATTTTTTATACACAGTGATCTGTTCTACCTCCAATCAGTTTGTTGATTCTTTGCTGAGTTTCTTCTCTCTTTTTCGGAGCAAACTTTTCTACATACTTTAGAAACACAAATGTAAGAGTTTTCACTCTCAGTGATAGTTTATATATTGTATACTACGGTATAAGCACTAATAAATGATATATAGTTTAAAACATTTACGTAAGAATCCCCATTGATGTAACTGTGACGTTTGGAGCAAACCTCGTCAATCAATACATTAAAAATGGTTGTGCCAACAAGAGCAAATTTACCAAAACACAACACACAAAACTTCATAGTCCTATCTGTTCTGTTGAACCTCTCCTCATCCCCGATTCCTAAACCTCCCCCACCGCTGACATCACCACATCTGTGTTATCACACACACACTCACATCACAATCTCTGTTTGACTCAGTTGTGTGTTTTGGTTTAGGTTAGGGATAGGGTAAGGGTTAGTGTTAGGGTTAGGTTTATGGTCAGGGCTTTAGTTGTGATGGTTAAGTTTAGGGTAAGGGGCTGGAATATTCTCACTGAGATAGAAGTACAAGAAAGTGTGTGTGTGTGTGTGTGTGTGTGTGTAGGATGGCTCTGGTTTGCTCCCTCCAGCTCTGAGGAGCAGTAAAGAAGGAGGAGACAGTGGTGTCTTCAGGGTCATGAACAGTGGACGTGTGATATATGTTTCTAAAGTAAATTAGTATATTCTTGGTACAAGAGAATTAGGAACATTTTGAATCAGTTGTTTTTAGAATGATATCGTGGGTCGGAAAAAGCTCATGTTGTCTTTTATACAATGCCTTTACCTCTCTGTGCTCTCAGCATACTTATCGAGTGTAGAAAAAAAACACATCATTGAGGGAAAATTACACATACAAAATGATAACATGAAAAGAATGCCAGTGCTGTTCAATTATACATATCTCAGAATCAGACCCTATATTCTGTCTCTGTTCTTCCTGGTTTGAAGTTTCTGTTGATAAGATTTACCATATTTCTACTAAAGTGAGTGAATAGCAAAAATATTTCCTTGATTATTAATCATTGGAAGTAATCCTTTAAACTCTGCATCATTGCTTTGGTTGCTCATGTGTGTTTACATCAAGTGATTAAACATTTTCATTTCAATTTTGTTATGTTCTGGAACTTTTTTGTATCTGTATCCACTAATTATTTCACTTATTCTCTTTCTCACCCTGACATTGTAGTGGTGCAATCAACAGCAACACAAACTGGAGACAGAGTCAGAAAAGGTCATTTGTTGCAGCTCAAAAGTATTGGATTGTATATAGCTCATGTGTTGGCATTACTGTGTCCACTCCTTGTTTTGTACATTACTGTGTAAGATAACTTATACTGTTTATACAACATATTATGTTTTTTTCTTCTGTTTTCCCCTTTAGGAGGCTGCACCAGTAGATGATGAGAACAAGCTGATGGTGGGTTTGTCTCTTATGAGTCAGTCAACACAAACGTTGCATATTTTTTGTTTGTGTCTCATTTTGCTTTTTGCACCAGTTTAGATAGAGAGTTAAACGGTGATTGAGTGGAGAAGTATCATGAGTTTCATAAATGAATAAACAAAATATCATTGATGACAAGGTATGGAATAAGTACATGTTCATCTTTGTTTTGGTGTTTGTGCTCCTACAGGCAAAGCCCCGGCTGCAGAGGGAGGGCAGCTGTGCTTCTCTACACAACTCACTGATGAGAAACAGCATCTTCCAGCTCATGATCCACACCCTGGACCCGCTGAGTGATGAAGGTATGGGTAAGAAAAAACTCACTGCACAACAAATACACTACAACCCAAAAATCTACACAAAGACCACTATACAAGATGTGATGTAAAACTCTGTGACACTGTGTACAGTATGTAATCATTAAATACGTCCATTTAGAACGAGACAACATGACACATTTCACCTCTATCTGCTTAACTAAAGCTTCATTTGTGGTTAATGGTTGGGTTGCTACACATGAAGGGGGAATAAATTAACATATTTCCGTCAGGGAGACTGGACTACGAAATGTACCATTTCCTCTGTTTCAGGACCTTTCAAAGAGAAAGCGTCGATTCTTCACAAAATGGCGAAGCAGAAGTGTAAAGACGACGCTATCAATGCCAACGGTGTAGGTGGGTCTCAGTGACGGCTTGTAAACCCATTTGTCTCATGAAATAATCAACTGATAAATCCAGTGACAAATCAATTTTCAAATCAATAAGAGCCTTAAGAACTGTGGCTATTGGAATCCCAATGTAATTGAGGGGTGGACAATGGGGAGTTTGCAGAATAACAAGTCATTAAATCATAAAACCGTGAGACAAAGCTGAAGATACACTTTAGTATTTATTTATTTATTTGCTTTACTCAATTTAAAATGATGATTTCCCAGATGTCATAGATGCTAGCTGAAGTTTTCACTTAGCTTCCTCTGTCATTACTATATAAATACACTGTGATATTTTTAATAAATCATGAAAGCAGGTGGTATTTTACAATCAAAAGTGAGCGACTGCTAATGCTGGGAGTTTCTGTGGTGTCAGATAGTAGTTATTTTTATTGTTTGTTCACTCGTTTATTTCTTTGATTTATCAGCAGTATCCAATGATCTGAGTTTTACCAGACATTTGTCAATATGGCAGTGAATCAGCTTTCATGAGGCATAAAATGGCTTCCATATGATATTACACGTGTGAGGATGGATTGGGATAATAACACATACATTGTGTTTCCCAACATAGGAGTCCTGCCCCAGGCACAACCTTCAAGAAGTGCAATGTGTAATGAGATTCATCTTTTCTCTCAATTATGTCAGACGACTATTTTTATTTCAACGTGACACTGTTCTCATGAGAGTCACCTAAACTGTCTTCTTTTCCTTTCCCCAAGCTGATAAAAACATCCCCAACAGTTCAAACGTGGCAGTGGAAGTGACGCCACCCATGAACGGTGTCGCGGGAGGGGACGAGGTGGGCTCTTTGTCTGTCTGCCTTGTTACAAATTCATGTTTACCACCATTTTAAATCATTTATTTTTGATAGAGCTTCAACCAACTACAGAACAAAAACACCACTAAATATACCCGCTGACGTCATTGTACACAGCCGTAGCTTTAACATCACTTAAAATGTGTATCTCTTGATATGCACCGTATAATTTATGCAACTCTTCTTCAGGATGAGGAAGAGGAAGATGAAGACCAGCCTCTGAGTCTGGCCTGGCCTGACACCAACAGGAAAAGACTCACTTACCTCGTTATTCTGCCCATTGTCCTTCCACTGTGGCTCACACTGCCCGACGTCAGGAGAGAGGTGACAACCCACACACACACACACACACACACACACACACATAAACATAAACGCACACAAACCTATGACACAAACACACGTAGACCTATGTGTTATTATTTGAACACACTGTGAAACAAGGTACTGCTTTACATGTGTAGGATAATTATCTATTTATTTTCAGAGCTCGGCAAGGTTCTTCCCCGTCACTTTCATCGGCTCCATTTCTTGGATTGCTTTCTTCTCCTACCTGATGGTGTGGTGGGCTCACCAGGTACGACACACACAAGCAACACAATTCCAAAGATATCTGTAAAATCCGCACTTCAACATTAACTTTTCTTTTAATCTCTTTCGTTGTTTGTCAATTTAACATGAACTATTGTGCATTCTGCTCTATCTCTCTGTTTCTGAAGCTGCTCTGCTTATCAGAGTGCAGCAGTCAGGGTGTTGAATGTGTGACCACGACAGCTAATCCCGACTAATCTGCCTTGATCCACAGCCAGATCAACCTGTAACGCTCTATTTTAACAGCGCAGGCCTAAGAGGGGGTTATGTGTGCAAGGTCACTGAGGAAGTTTCTGGAAATATTTTCTTGGTCATTTGCAATCCATGTAATAATGACTCTTTGGTAGAAGAACATGCAAACCGTACCATTAAAGAGTAAACCAATCTTTTTGTTTCTACCAGCAACTTGTGATTATGCTTTCCCCTCAAACTGTGCAGCTGTGATCTTGCATGGTGTTGTAGTGCTAAGCTACATCACAGCACTCATTACAGGTGTAGCAGAGATGGTTGGTGTTAATACCTTAAAAGCCATGGTTACAAAAGTTAAGATGCTGGCTTTCTGACTTCATGAAGTTTCCAAACTGTGCGGCTGCAACATGAAGCGATGTATTTTTTGCCTTCAGGTTGGAGAAACGTTCTGGATCACAGAGGAGATCATGGGTCTGACCATATTAGCAGCTGGCACTTCAATCCCCGACCTGATCACCAGTGTAATTGTGGCGAGAAAAGGCCTCGGTGACATGGCCGTGTCCAGCTCTGTGGGCTCCAACATCTTTGACATCACTGTGGGGTAAAGGAAATTCCATAGCTATGTATTAAGTTTAATATCCATTTATAAACGGGAGCATCCCCTAGCCTGAAATAACTCTTCTCTGCTTGTGCTTCATCCTCTCTCCAGCCTGCCATTCCCCTGGCTTGTCTACAACATCATCAACGACTTCAAGCCGGTAGAGGTGAGCAGCAACGGCTTGTTCTGCGCCATCGTCCTCCTCTTCATCATGCTCCTCTTCGTCATCATCTCCATCGCGTCTTGCAAGTGGAGAATGAGCAAGATCCTGGGCCTTTTCATGTTCGTGCTCTACTTCGTGTTCCTCATCGTCAGTGTCATGCTGGAGGACAAGATCATCACCTGTCCTGTCACCGTCTGAGTGAGCAACCGAGTCTCAGAAGGCTGAAATTAAACCGAAATATGCTCATGTGCACCAACATTGACTGAAACTCCTGTCAGTCTCACATATACACACAGTAGAAGACTGGATACACACATACACACACACACATACACACATTGGCATCCACACGCTCAGTGTCAAGCTGTACCTGCACACACACATGAAGCAAACAGGTAAACACGCACAGGTTGTTTCCAGTGTTTCAGGACTGCATCACAGCCTTCCAGGAGTGGCAGAGAAGCCAGTCCTCGGTGAATGGACTTCTGCCACCCGATAGGAGAGCCTCCACCCAGTGACGAGTGAATTGAACAACACCCAGGATGGACATTTTAATCAAAGAGCATCAGATATATTTATATATATTCTTTTTATTTATTTTTTAAACCAAAGGACTGTGTGGTAGTGTAAGAAGTACATCCACCACTCATGCTAGCAGCCATGGTGAGCATATAAACTGATTTCTTGTTTGTTTGTGGAGCTTTGGAGAGATCCCGTGTGTCAAACTGGGGAAATGTGAAAGCTGCTGAACAGACCTTTATATTTAACTGTGTCCCTTCCACCATATGTATATGGGTTTGCAATGTCATCAGAAAAGAAATGTTCAGTGTTGCTGATTTGAGTGTTTTGCATTCCAGGGCATATGTGGCAGAAATTTTTACTTTATTTCCAGTTCATCCAGATGTATAATAGAACACATTAAATACTAAGTAGTTACATTATAGTGTACACTAATAGCATGGACTAAACTGGGTAAGGTTTTATCATGCTCAATATTTATATCCAAACTATCTCATTTGGGGTTTCATATTCATAAGCTTGTAAGTGTGACTTTTTCAGATCTGTCTTTTTTCTGTCTGCCTTTACATGCACCACTTTAGAGCGAGCGAGTACTTCATTATCGGGACTAAAACTGGACAATTTTGGTGCATGGAAATGCCACGAGTGGGGAAAAAAGCGCTCATTGCCACATCTGCATCCCAGTAAGTGATGGGATGCAGTCGGGATAACAAATGGTGGGGTAAAGATTAGTGTTCTCTGTTGTATTTTACTTTTTTCTTTTTGAATGTATGTATTTATAAAAGGAGTGTTCAATATCAACAGGTATCACCGGCTTTTTGTGATGTTTTGATCTAAACAACTCATGCCATGTACTGTATAATGTGTGTATATATGTATAAATATATATATATATCTACACAAAAAAATATTGATATCATTTCCATATGTATATATTGATATCATTTCCGTATATATATGAAGATGACAACAATATTTTTATCTTGGACATTTTTCCACTGCTGTAGGCCTTTTGTACTCAGGCCTAATGTGGGGCTGTCACCGCAATGTTCTCACACCACTTTCTTGTGTTTGCTTTATGATATACAGTGGGAAATCTTAGACTAAAATTCTAATAAGCAATGTCAAGTAGGCCCATATAATAATTCTAAAATGAAACACTGCTGAAGAGATTGTGACACTTGAGTAATTTGGCACAAACTCTGTTTTCCTTGAATTCCTTTCTGTTAGGTTTGGTAAACTAGTGCAATAGCACTGAACAAAATGCGTCTGGAGGGTCCTGCTGTAGTAGACAATTATCCATGAGAAAACACTATTTCCATTCAAATGTTGCAGATATAAGAGTGTAATGCAACTACTCCTACGAAGCTGCAAAAAGATTAAACAAACTAAGAATAAAGACGTCTAAAAAGTCAAAAAAATTGGTTTCCGTTATTGCGTTTTTTCCCCTGATTTTGAGAATCTTAGGTCATTTTATTTTCAAATTAAAATAGATTCCCATTCTATCTTCTTTAATGAGTCAAACTGCCTGTAAAAACAGGTGGAACAAAACATACTTCTAATGTGAAAGAGATATTAGTGACATGACAACAAACCAAATGTCTACATTTACATTTGTAACATTACAGCTGCACCAGGTTCTGAACTGCCCGACTGGCCTCTTACAAGCTACAACAGGCCATGAAACATTTATTTCACCATCCTGATCATCTCAAACATCTCAAATACAAAAACGTGACCTGCTGATGATCAGCGGACAGCATATGTTTGAAAAGTTCAAGCTTTGGTTTGCCAACTATTTTAAAGGACATGTGAATATATGATTGATTTTGCTTCTGTCACATTCTTACTTTGTCAACTAAATGGAACCAAATGAGGGTGACACTTTGTTTTCGCAGCATTGTTTAATGTGCTCCATCAGTTCTGGAAAAATGTATTTTTGTAAACTTGCCACTTAACATCCTTCTCTACTTTTTTTTTTTTTACAGTAAAGTTAGGAAATGTTAAATTGTTTCAGTGCAACCTCGAGACATCGTAGAATATAAATGAATACGGAAGCTGGTGTTCTGAGCGGTTAGCTAACTTTGCCTAGGATACCATGTTTACTAACCTAAGAGGTAAACAGCTAGCATACAGAATGGAAACCCTCCTTTTTTCTCAGGTATTCATTTGCACTGAATTTGCGTTTTCTTTTTAACATGGACATATTTCCTTGTAGATAATCTGGATTTAAGCCTCTTTCATCAGTTATAGTACCAAGGGATTAAAAATCACATTGCGTCATTATGCTATCCCAACTATTCTTTTACATTTTTATGTTTTAATAAATTGCAATATATTTTGTCCAAATGAATATGTTTATAAATGTCTGTCCATAAAACTATACCGAATTTCACAATCATAAAGTGTATGTATAAAAGATTTGTAAAGTGTAATGCAAAAACTGCATAAGCTCCAGTATGTAATGATGTCAGATGGTAGATTTCAAAGCCAAGCACAATTATCCATCTTCTTATTTAGCCTGTCTATGCAGTATAATTTCTAAATCGTTCTTGTTTTGATGCATCATCTGAATGTGAGAAATGAATGTATGAATGAATGCTTTTAGGAAATATCCATAAGAATTCATCCTCAGCCAGTTTGGATACCTTGACAAATGGTAAAATGATTTTGTACTTCCTGTACACGATATGCAAACATGGAATCATATTCATGTACTACTTGAATCATGTATTATGCTGTACAAAACATATATCGTTCAACTGTGTATCAAGTGTTATATGATCAAATAAACCAAACTCAAATTTTCACCACTGGTAGTTTGAGTTAATGGTCGGAAACAGAATGAGTGTGACTGACAGGAACAGAAAAGAAAACTGTATCGTTGATAGAATTTGTCAATTGTTTTAATGGAAAATATTCATACAAGATTTTAAATATACTTCACCTTTAAGCTTCCTCAAGGCAGCGGTCAATCAATCAATCAAATTTTATTTGTATAGCCCATATTCACAAATCACAATTTGTCTCATAGTGTCAGGATGAGCAAAATGGCAGAAGTGAACCCAGAAGCACGACACTTGAGCAGTTATGGGAGTAGACAAGAGTTCTGGTTTATTGGACGAGCAGAGGTCAAAAACCAGGCAGACAGTCAGTGATATCAAACAAATCTGATAGGGAGCAGGCAAAAGGGAATCCAGGGTCCAAAAGGCAGGTCAGAGCAGTGATATCAAACAAATCCGATAGGGAGCAGGCAATCGGGAATCCAGGGTCCAAAATGCAGGTCAGAGCAGAGATCAGGCAGAAGAGTTAAACACGGGATAACGCTGGAAAGCTAGGAGAAAACACACTAGACGATCTGGCAGAGAAGAGAGGAAATGAGCCGGTATATATACACTGGGTGACTAATGACGAGGGAACGAGGTGATGCAGAGCAGGGGGGAGTGGCTGAATTCTGAAATGACACGAGAATTAGTACATGAAAAAATAAGATAACAGACAGTGAAAATGTTACGAGCTGACTGAAGTTGTGACACATAGGGCTTTAACAAGGTGTGACATCCTCTGCCCTTAACCCTCAACAAGAGTAAGGAAAAACTACTAAAAAACCCTTTTAACAGGGTAAAAAGAACGTAGAAACCTCAGAGAGACACATGTGAGGGATCCCTCTCCCAGGACGGACACAAGTGCAATAGATGTCAAGTGTAAAGGAGAACATCAGAAAGATAATGGTTTTAGCAGCATTGATAAGAATAAACATTTTGAAGCATAACTGAAGGTCAATGAATTGATGGATTATTGTCAGTAATGGTCGAGTATCTGAGGAGAAATACTATATATCAAGCAGTCCTGCTGCAATCATAGTCTATGGTCAGCTGCCAGGAAGATCATGATCCACCATCAAGATCGGATGCCACTATAGTCCACAGTCATTGTCCACTGCCGCCATCAGGATCCACCATCAGCTGCCACCTCGATCGTGGTCCACCACCATTATCAGATGCCAACACGATACAGGATCCACCATTATTATCACGATCAGCCAGCACGATACAGAATCCGCCATACTGGATCCACCATTACGATCTCTGATACGCGATCCATAGATCATCGATGAAATCTGCAGTGTCATCTACCAGGATGCGATCTGCTGTTCTTTGACACAAGCCTCTTACAGCAGCATGTGTGGCTCTCTGCCACGATCAGCGTGATGAAACAGGGATTCACAGGACGCTTGAGGACAACCAATGAAGGACGTACTCACCTGTCTGCTTTCTCTCATCATTTATGTTCACTGCCATCTTATGACACTCACTCACTGCACATGTAAGTGTTTGCCAGCCAACATGCTAGAGATGATTACTGCCTTCAAATGGGTTCATGTTTCCAGTGGGTATGAGAAGAGTCCATACTAACCTCGCCTGGTATGCACGAGTTTGCTCAGAGGTTTATGACTTGTGACGTGGTTGTAGACATCCTCAGAAATGATGGAGGTCATGGGAGTAAGTTCTTTGGATAGTTGGCCGATAACCCTGTGATAACTGGATGTTCACTCTACTATGCAACAATCTGATACTTCAAAGTAGGAACATTTAGATTTTACCAACAGCCTCGTGTTTTCTCTCAGTTGCACCCTCTGATGTGTCACCCAACTGATGTTACTTTGTTAAAGTCCATGTGGCTTCTATACAATTACAGTAACGTTAACATTCGCATCCATCTGATTGCAGCAGTTCTCACAACTTAACCACTACAATGGGAATTACAAACTGTGTACACGACTTCCTATGTCACAACTAGGATGTTATGATTTTCATTTGAAGGCAATAAACATCCTACAAACCTGTCCATCACTTAAGTGTTGGTGTCAGTCACTTTCTCATATGAAAATGTTGCAGCTATGGAGAAGAGGATTAAATAAAAACTTGGAGGCTTGATGACCGTATCTCCCTGAAAGATCTGACGAGAGAGATGCCACTAGAACTCAGAGTAAAGCCTTTAGTGACCAACTACAGAGCCAACGCTCAGCGACACGGAGAACAACCATAAACTGTATTTAGAGCAACCCATAACGAATGGAGCAAAAGTTGTGCATGAGTTGGACTGATATGTGGAACAGTTCGGGATAACTGTTGCATCCGTCACTGCCTCCTATTGAGATTAAAGGGACAGTTCACCGAAAAATGAAAATTCACTCATTATCTACTCACCACTATGCCGATGGAGGGGTGGGTGAAGTGTTTGATTCACAAACTCTTTCAGAGTCTCAGGGGTAAACAGTGTTTCAGCCAAAGTGACTCCTTCTTCAGACGTAATAAAACAACAGAAAAAAAACACAACATGCCTCCATGCCACTCGAAACAGCATCCTTTACACCATGTTTTAAGCCTAAAGGTCCACCACCGGAAGTAGTGATGCTAGCAGATGTAGCGATGCTAACTCACACTTTGGGCGAGAGCTTGTGTGCAGTGTTTCCGGTGTGTGTGCGCGCGAACGTGACCGTGGCTCCGAGGAGGATATCAGAGGACATTTAGGCTAAAAACATGGTGTAAATGATGCCATTTTGAGTCAAATATTCAGAATGTCACCACAGGAGCAGTATGAAGGCATTTTATGTTTTTTTCTGTTGTTTTTCTAAGTTTGAATGGGATTGTATTGGATTTGGCTGCATAGTGGTAAGTAGATAATGAGTACATTTTTAAAAAATTCTGTCAACTATCCTTTTAAGAGAGAGGACTTAGGAAAAGCTTTCTACTTCATTTCAAAGAAGCTAACCCCACTTCCTACATGTATGGCGTACTTCAATAGATCTTTTCAACGTATTAAAATAGTTTTGGCCCACACCGATCACTGTCATCCGGCCCACATACCATGAGACATAATGGCACTTGGGCGGGTCCTGAGAAACAGAATTAAGCTCCACTGTATGGTTTACAATATATGGATTGAAAACAAATAAAAGCAAAATCTTAAGCTGTAAGAACTGTTTCATTATGAAGACATGGACTTTCCAAGTGACAGATGCATCAACCTTTTATTAGATTTTACATTTATGTTATTATTTATATTTTTTATGTTAAAATGTAACATTGGAGAATGGCGCTATACTATCAGAATCCGCTAGGGGCAGTAACGCGTCTATAAAGTTCAGAATAAAAAAAGAGGAAGAGACGCGGCCGGAAACATGCAGCTGTCACTTTCATAACAACAGCTCGTCTGTTTGAATGGGACGTGACTGTTTGTGGAGTCATTTCATTCATCCTCATGTTGTGATCTCTGTGTGAGTGGACGTCATGGACCCTCCAGAGTCAGAGGCGGTGGTCGCTGCTGCTCAGGACCCGGAGCAGAGTCCCAAGCCCGAGCTCTCTGCAGCGATGCGGGCTAAAATCGAGAGGAACCGGCAGCGAGCTCTGATGCTCCGCCAAGCCCGACTAGCGAGCCGCCCTTTGTCCGCGGTGGAGGGCGCCACCTCGGCCAAAGTCTCCAAGACCATCGACTCCGGAGCCGGCTTCTTCATCGAGGAGGAGGAGGACGGAGAGGAGGAGCACAAGGCCAGGAAGGTGGTGCATCAGCCAGGTGTGTGTTTGTGAATATAGTGTTTACATGTGTGCAGAGAAACTTTGTGTGTGTGTGTGTGTGTGTGTGTGTGTGTGTGTGTGTGTGTGTGTGCGTGTGCGTGCGCGCGCGCGAGGATACAGTGTTTACATGTGTGCAGAGAAACTTTTATATATGTATGTGTGTGTGTTTTGATTCCAGCTCCAGTGATTGAGCCAGACTACCTAATTTGTGATGACTGTCAAAAACCCTTTATGGACTCCTACCTCAGTAACAGCTTTGACCTGTCTGTGTGTGACAAGTGCAGGTACACACACACACACACACACACTACTGCAGACCTTTGTTTGACAATGAGCATGAATTCCAAATATTATAGTTTTTCCTGCATCTCTCCAATCATTACAGTTGGATTTCTTTTAGTGCAGTGTTTAATTTTATTTAATGTTTTTCAAAATTATATTATAAAATTGTTCTGCTATTGGTATGTAGATGATTTTCTGTGTATGAATAGTTTATATGTATTTTTTAAATCTTACAGCACAATATTTTGTCTATGCAGTACTTGATAATTGTTTTTTCTTTTGCTACTTGTGCAAAGTAAAGAAACATAGCACAATGTAAAACTTTTGTCACTTTAGTGCAAGTGAAACTTTACATACTGTCAGAATTTTAGCTTGTTGTCTCACTTGAGTTGAGGAAAAATTCGAAAGTAAAGTAGATCAAGAAGATCACCAGGATAAAATGACATTCAATAGTATTTTCAGACTTTATATCATTATTGGTTTTACTGGACTAAGCACATAATTTCTGTGTCCAATGGTACAAACTGCAGTACCAGCATGCAGTATTTTGTATATTTAATACTAATATTACACAATCCCATGCATGTAAGATATATCTTAAAGTGTAATAAGTGATGATGCAGCACCTCTGTTCTGAGAAAGTTCTAAATGTAGAAGGCAATGTTAAAAAAGTATGTATTTAAGCTTAAATTTGACGTGTACAAAAAGCTGAAACTCACACCTATTCAGACTCCTCGTGCCATTTTGTCTTTGAGTAACTGTTTTTGCATCTTTCTCTTCAGAGACAACGAGGAGAAGCACAAACTGATCTCCAGAACTGAGGCCAAGCAACAGTACCTGCTGAAGGACTGTGACATGGACATGCGAGAGCCTCCGCTCAGGTTTATACTGAAGAAGAACCCACACAACCCAACCTGGGGCGACATGAAGCTCTACCTCAAAGTACAGGTGCTGCTCTCTCTCTCTCTCTCTCTCTCTCTCTCTCTCTCTCTCTCTCTCTCTCTCTCTCTCTCTCTCTCTCTCTCTCTCTCTCTCCTCTCTCTCTCTCTCTGGCCTCTTTATGTTATGTTGTGTTCTTTATGTTTTCACCAGCGTTTGTCTGTTAGATAGCAGCATTACACAAAAACTACAGAACCAACGTCCATGAAATGTTGCGGTGGTTTGAGGCATGACCCAAGAAAGAACCCATTTAACATGAGATACAGCGTTAGCCTTGGCGGAGTTCTATCCTCTAAGTCGTTATCCTCTATTTGTCCCTCTTATCCTACTACTTGTTCACTATGTGCCACTTGCTGCCAATACAACAAGTAGCTGAAGCAATCCACAGCCTAATTGGTAAGATTCTTAATATCATGCATTTCAAGTGATTAGATGCTTTTAATGCAATTTCCCCCTTTTTTTGTCCCTTTTAAGGTCAGTCAGTAGATGAAGGAATTGCACAAAATATTGATATTGAAAAAAGCATGCAAAGTTTGTAAGACCAACTAGCTGAAATTATTAGCTGCTTTATTATTTGTTCAATCTTTAAAATAATTAAGCAACAAATTTCCAGTTCCAGTTTTCTGACTTAATAGTCTAAAATCCAACCCCTCATCATTCTGTGAGGCTTTCTTGTCCCATCCATGCCTCAATAAGTGTGTCTGATGTGTATGTATATACACTACCGTTCAAAAGTTTGGGGTCACCCAGACAATTTCGTGTTTTCCATGAAAACTCACACTTTTATTTATCAAATGATTTGCAAAATGAATAGAAAATATAGTCAAGACATTGACAAGGTTAGAAATAATGATTTTTATTTGAAATATAAATTTTGTTCTTCAAACTTTGCTTTCGTCAAAGAATGCTCCATTTGCAGCAATTACAGCATTGCAGACCTTTGGCATTCTAGCTGTTAATTTGTTGAGGTAATCTGTAGAAATGTCACCCCACGCTTCCTGAAGCACCTCCCACAAGTTGGATTGGCTTGATGGGCACTTCTTGCGTACCATACGGTCAAGCTGCTCCCACAACAGCTCAATGGGGTTGAGATCTGGTGACTGCGCTGGCCACTCCATTACAGACAGCATACCAGCTGCCTGCTTCTTCCCTAAATAGTTCTTGCATAATTTGGAGGTGTGCTTTGGGTCATTGTCCTGTTGTAGGAGGAAATTGGCTCCAATCAAGCGCTGTCCACAGGGTATGGCATGGCGTTGCAAAATGGAGTGATAGCCTTCCTTATTTAAAATCCCTTTTACCTTGTACAAATCTCCCACTTTACCAGCACCAAAGCAGCCCCAGACCATCACATTACCTCCACCATGCTTGACAGATGGCGTCAGGCACTCTTCCAGCATCTTTTCACCTGTTCTGCGTCTCACAAATGTTCTTCTGTGTGATCCAAACACCTCAAACTTTGATTCGTCTGTCCATAACACTTTTTTCCAATCTTCCTCTGTCCAATGTCTGTGTTCTTTTGCCCATATCAATCTTTTCTTTTTATTGGCCAGTCTCAGATATGGCTTTATCTTTGCCACTCTGCCTAAAAGGCCAGCATCCCGGAGTCGCCTCTTCACTGTAGACGTTGACACTGGCGTTTTGCGGGTACCATTTAAAGAAGCTGCCAGTTGAGGACCTGTGAGGCGTCTATTTCTCAAACTAGAGACTCTAATATACTTGTCTTCTTGCTGAGTTGTGCACCGGGGCCTCCCACTTCTCTTTCTACTCTGGTTAGAGCCCGTTTGTGCTGTTCTCTGAAGGGAGTAGTGCACACCATTGTAGGAAATTTTCAGTTTCTTCGCAATTTCTCGCATTGGAATAGCCTTCATTTCTGAGAACAAGAATAGACTGGCGAGTTTCACATGAAAGTTCTCTTTTTCTGGCCATTTTGAGAGTATAATCGAACCCACAAATGTGATGCTCCAGATACTCAACTAGCTCAAAGGAAGGCCAGTTTTATAGCTTCTCTCACCAGCAAAACAGTTTTCAGCTGTGCTAACATAATTGCACAAGGGTTTTCAAGGGTTTTCTAATCATCCATTAGTCTTCTAAGGCGATTAGCAAACACAATGTTAGAACACTGGAGTGATAGTTGCTGGAAATGGGCCTCTATACACCTATGTAGATATTTCATTAAAAACCAGACGTTTCCACCTAGAATAGTCATTTACCACATTAACAATGTATAGAGTGTATTTCTGATTAATTTAATGTTATCTTCATTGAAAAAAACAGTGCTTTTCTTTGAAAAATAAGGACATTTCTAAGTGACCCCAAACTTTTGAACGGTAGTGCATGTGTACACCCCAGGTGGAGAAGAGATCAATGGAGGTGTGGAGTTCGGAGGAGGCTCTGGAGGAGGCCAAGGAGACGAGAGAAGAGAACCGAGAGGTGCAGAAACAAAAGCGCTTCAACAAGAAGGTCAAAGGTCAGTTCGCTGTCTGAGACAAAACTCTCAAATGCCAACTCACTTACGCTGTGCATGGTTTTAACATCACCGTGTGTGTGTTTGTGTCAGAGCTGCGTCGGGCGGTGAGGAGCAGCATGTGGACCAAAGACACAAGCGTGCACCAACACCAGTACGGACCAGAGGAGGTGGTGGATCCAGAGGAGGACCTCTACAAGAAGACCTGCACCACCTGCGGACATGAACTCTCCTACGAGAAGATGTAGACACACACACACACACACACACACACACACACACACACACACACACACTGAGACTGTTACAGATGATATTTGGTGCTTCTGTGGGGAACCATTCCTCTCACAAACCACTTCTACCTCCAGTAGTTTATTACTTTTTCTTGAATAAAACGTTCCATCCTGATCACATACATCACTCTCCTGTGTGATGCCTGACTTTTTCAGTTCGGGAGTGATTTCTATGTTAAATGGTTGTTACTCAGTGGTGGTTCTAGCATGTATGGCACCCTGGGTGAACCCCACCCTCTAAAGCTAAATCCTAATCTGGTCCTATATCAAAACAGATTTCATTGCCTTTCTTCAGGTAAGTCACTGATACTGCAACACTTGTCTTCGAGAATGAGAAAAATGACTGATGAAGTCGCTCATATCTGGTTGCTCGGGGCATTTCTCACAAACTACAACTAGCATACCCCCTCCAACAAGGTTAATTGACCCACACACGACCCACATGTCATTGACGTGACGTGACACAGAGTGATAGAAAATCCATTGTGCAACATGCTGTTACTCATCTCAGCCTAAATGTTGATTCAGAGAAGCTGTTGATATTTTTAGCTCTAACTCTGAAGACTGCCTTTTTTAGCTCGCTGCCTGTTGCTTCACTTCCTGTTAGGAATCCCCTTTCATGATGGGCAAATGAAGGAAAGCGTGTGGAAATTCAGTCTTGACAAAAGCAGTGGATTGTGGGGCTCACTCCCAAGTGTAGTGCAAAAAACGTGAATTTTGATTTGATTATTTTGAATTAATTTAGGTTCTTTTTTAGTTTTTATTTCATGTATTTCGGCTGTGGCTGATCCAGATGTTCTGAAAGATTTCAGTCAAATGTGCTGTGATGTCTCCATTCTTATATCAAGGCTGAAGGTTAAATCATTTCTTGTCCTCTGCCTTATTCACCTGGAGTGAATTAGGTCATAAGGCATATATCATAGTGGCTTAATAGTCGATTAGAAACTTCTGCCGAGCACCATGTGCTCTATAACTTCCAAATGAGGTGATATTTTTTACTTTTCAAAAGACAATAATTCAAGACTACATTAGAAATAAACTTGTTTATATCTTTGTAAAACAGTTGTACAAAAGTTAATTCATAACTTACAAAATCTAAAATTCATGAATTAAAATCTCAGTTTTTTTGGGGGGGGTATCCTCTTTTTGCAAGATATTTTTTAAAAAGTAGCAACCATAAGGTTTTGCTTTGGAACCAGTTTATTAAGGTTCGAGATGTGCTGTTTATGTCAGTCAGATGTAGGGTGATCCTTTTCATAGCTGTGTATTGTAAGTAAAAATATTCTCTTTTTTTTATAAATCACTTGAGACATTTTTTTTATTTACAGACTTATTTGTGGAGTATCCTGTTTTTGTTATTTAAAGTGAAAATTTAATTTTCAGGAGAACTCTTTGGTTTTTCTATTTTTATGTAATATAAAGACTTAAGGGACTAGGAATGGTTTTTGGAATGTGGTTCCTCAAATTAAAGACTAATTCTCATGTTTTGCTTCTCCCTGTCAAATTCCCAACTTGTTGCCCCAGTGTTCAAAAGAGCAAATAAACCAGTATGTCATTTGCAGAAGTGTTACTTTTGTCACACTTCATCTTTTGTAAAATGATTGTAAATGTTAGTTTCAGCTTTCTCTCAACTTTTATGCCATAATGGATGAGAAGTCCTTAAAGTGCTAATCTACAATTGAAGCGTGATAATGTAATAATATCAAAAGTTGGCTAACTAAATGCCTTTTTAAAAAGATTTAGTTGTCTGATGTTTAAGTCATAAATAAACTCGAAGTCTTAAAAGTGTTTTTAATACGTTTTAATAAATAAATTCAGCACAGTGAAGCATAATAATG
This sequence comes from Hippoglossus stenolepis, assembly GCF_022539355.2. NCBI lineage: Eukaryota > Metazoa > Chordata > Actinopteri > Pleuronectiformes > Pleuronectidae > Hippoglossus > Hippoglossus stenolepis. The sequence continues at coordinate 11,547,400 of NC_061484.1, read as the reverse complement.
TTGACTGGTGGAGACTGTGGCTCATGGTGAAATTATACTGACAAATGTTAAAATTGCACATGTCAAAGGTCCAGAGCCTGACAGTTGAGGCTGCTGTAAACTCCTGCCGTCTCAAGCTTGAAGTAAACATCACACTGTAAGTCATTCTCTCCCGACATGTCCACAGCGACTATATTGAACATTTCATACGGAGGAATCAGTACTTCATCCTCGTCCGAGTCAAACTCTGAATAGGACTTGAGGTAGGCGCCGAAACACGTCTTTATCTCAAAGCAGGTCCTTTGTCCAAACTGGCGCAGGTTCTTGCTGAGGGAGCTGGAGGCAAAGGAGCCGAAGCGCATGGTTTGTCCAGCTTCCCCGCTGTAGAGCCGTTTGCTCCTGCGGTAGGTGGTGTAGCAGCTCCTTTGGTTGAGCTTCAGGAGCCGGATGGCGTCCGACAATAGGAAGTGAAGAGCATGGAATTGGAACGACTTCTTGTAGGAAGCCTTTCCCGTGCGGACTGCTCTATTCAAGTCGGCATAGGAACCTGCTGTGTAGGCACACAGAGCCCTGAAGTGATTCCAGGACACATGGTCGTAGATGTCCTTGGTACTCATGGCTCTCAGAGCACAATGTTTTGTGTATGCAGTGTGTAGACCTTGTCCGGTGCTCCTTGGCAGGTAGTGGCGTTTCACCTTGATGAGCATCTTCTGGGCGCAGCCGTAATACATGTCGTCCACAGAGTCCAGGGACAAGCTCAAGGGGATTGTGCTGAGGCTGAGCAGGCCTGAGGCGACCTGCGCTGAGGCTCCAGAGGCTTTCAGTGAGGGATTGGAGATGGTGTGGGTGGAGACATTCTGAACCTTTACAGGAGCTTCTGGGGCTGAAGATGGGACCATTGTCTGAACAGGCAACTGTAGAAAACAATACATGCAGTTTAAGTGCATTTTAATTTTCTAATGCCATTTAAACCAGGATGTTCAGAGACATCAACTCCAGTCATTACCTCCACCAAAGAGGTTATGTTATGTTATGTTATGTGCGTTTGTTTGTTAGTTAGTTAGCAGGATAACATAAAAACTACTGGACGTATCACCACAGAACTTGATAACAGGATGCCATATGGGTCAGGGAAGAACCCATTCTTCAACATTGTGAGATGCATTTAACATTTAGGTTGATTTGTTAGCAAATAATTAATGGATCTTGATGAAAAAAAAACAAGTATGTTAAGGGGACTGATTTGTTTGGTGTAGATCCAAATAAAAATCTCGGTTTAGTGTATTTAGTTTTACAAGGGCGTTGGCAGACGTACCATTCTATTTTCAAGAGTCTAAGAGTTGTTCAGATACCCACGTTTTTATGATAGTGTATACTGTATGCATCTGAATTTACCGTCTTTGCATCAAGTGGTCTTGTCTTCATACAGAGGCAGCAGAGGACAATAAACAACATGTTAACCATCAACATGATTGGCAGAGCCTAAGAAAAAGTACAAGTCAGTTTAGTTTGTGCCCATTTACAGAATACAAATAACAAGGCCTTCTGTAAGGGAAGGATAATATCTTTTCTATTGTTCGACAATAGAATTTGAATTGAGAACAAAATATTAAAACCCATACAATAACCTTAAAAACATTTTTGCTTATGGTTTTAGCAAATAAGAAATAATTGTATTCGATTCGATCTTACCAGATAGTGGTGCAGTGACCGTCAGAGCCAGTGAGGGGTTTAGTCTGGATGGTGCCAGTTCCTCTTCTTATATCAGAACTGATGTGGGCGTGTATAGTAGAACAGCAACGTCAGGGTTTAAAACCCTCCACCCTGTCAATCAAAAATCTCCACTCCTGTTGTTATCAAGGATTTCCCCAGAATTTTTTGAGAAATTAGCAAGACAGTTTCTCTTGATTTCATGATCTTAAAAAATGGAAGTTGTAGGGTTGAGGGGTCACTTCCCCCCGAATTCCAAAAAGAACCTCTTATCCAAAAATGGTACACACCCAAGCAGATGGTTTTAGTTTTACTTGCCCAAGTTGAGAACTGCGTCTAAGAGAAACACTTCCAACACACAAAATGCTGACTGTTCTCAGGGACAGATCAATAGATGAACCAAAGTTAAGGCAGAAGTCAGGCATCTCCTGGTCTGGACACAAAATTGGAAACAATTCATATAGCTTGAAACAGGTGACGTTTTGTAGTTCAGTGGAATGTTTTTAAAGCTGTAGACCTTCGATTTTCCATCTGATAACAGTTCACAGGTGTATCACAATTTAAACTGATCCAATAAAGAGATTAGATAAGAAACTTGCAGATTAACAAATTTCTGTTGCTCTAGGTCAGGGGTCGGCAACCCGCGTCTATATATAGTCTATACCCCTCCTCAATGGCTCCCTGTACAGTGTTGTGCATGAACAATTATATTTTTCATTAACAATAAACTGAACGAATCAGTTTTCATATGATGAACGTGAACGACGTTCACTCCAGCGAAAGTGAACGTCACTCACATACATTTTTTAAATCATCGTATCAGGCCATCATGTGAAATACCAGGAGCGATAGAAAATGTGTGTGTGCGTTTGCTCCCAGAGAGCGCGCACACACACAGGCCCCGAGGCTCCGCTCCCACTCACTCGCTCAGAGCGACACACGCAGTGAGATCAGAGCTCGTTCACGTGAAGCAGCCGGTCAGTGACTTTGTAGAAAAACAGTGAAACATAGTTTCTCACTGGAACTAATAAACACTCACTAGTTATCAGGACCTGATCAGCACATGAAGTCACTTAGTGTTTGTGTGATTCCAGAGAATTTGGTAAAAAATTGTATAGCTGCGCTATCAAATATGTTTTGCGGCTCCAAACAAATTTTATTTGGTAGAAGAGGGGGCAAAATGGCTCTTTTGATAGTAAAGGTTGCCGACCCCTGCTCTAGGTGGTTTAGCTACTGACTTATCTTCGAGCTAGAATAATATAGCAGGTGGCAAAACCGTTTGTTTATCTTCCCCTAATTATTTTTTGTGGAAGCAGAAAAATCAATTTGTCTTTACTTAATTTGGGAAAAGTGAGTTTCATCACAGAAAACTGAAAGTGAAGATGCCCAGACTCACCATTCTGGTGAAATACATGACAAACCAAGTGAGGTCATCTTTTGTTAGGGAAGTCCCTTCATAAGTCAGCACAGAAAATTCATGCAAATAATTTCGTAGTTCTGTGCCTGTACAAGTTACCAGGTAATGTGGTAGACATCCAACTGCAGATAGCTGGAATATATGTGGAAGCTGTTGAATAAACCTGTTTATTAGAGTGAGGCATGTTCACTGGTGCTGAAAATCTTTGGTAATGGTCACTCCAGAGCCCTCAGTTTCCCCTGTATCAGGCTATATTAGCTTAGATTTACCTAATAAAAGTAGAGTCGATTAACTTTGGTCATTAGGGGATATAGTGCTGTTGAACTATTGTTTTACAGGTTTTCGTTCAATCCATAAATGAAGTCAGGATGTTGCAATGTGGATCAACAGGGCAGTGGAATTAGGAAAAAAAAAAAGTTACAATTGTCATTACCATTTTATCAGATTCACTTATAAACCGCAAAAATGTCCAAACACTGCAATAAACTCCAGTCATAGGAAACTGAGTGAGGAAGTAACAATTTACCACAGGGGCAATACAGAGTTGCAGTGAAATTCTGAGTCCAGGTTTGTGCCACTTACCAAAACATCTTTTATTTTACGACATTTATAGAACAAAAGGCATCTGTTCTCTGATCAGTATAATTTAAAAAAGGTTTGTTACCCTATTGTCCACAAACCCTAGATTCAGTTTAAACATTTCTAGGTCAAGATACTAGATGAATGCATGTAGCTGGGTTAAATATAATGAAGGCTAACGTGTGGATTTTAAAACCTGCATGGTAGCAATAGTTTTGAATGCTGACAAACTGTACATCCCAAAAGGTTTTAATTGCGACAGGATCTGATGTTGAAGATCGATTCATCCCTTAGAGACTAGTGAAGAGCTGATCAATCTACTTACAAATCCGCTTCAACAGTGTCTCCCCAGCACCACTCAAAACAAGGACTGTACTGCAAATCATTTATTTTATTGTCAACATTTAAATTAAAACACGTACAATAGGAATGTCATGAGTTTAAAATTCAAAGGTTTTTTGAACATCAGAGCACTCAAATACAAATGCATCACTGGTTGTGTCCACCTTGACGCCATCAATCTCATCCTAGAATGCGGGGGAGAAGTGTCATATCACAAAATTGCAAACAGACATTACTGCAAGCCTTTCTGCCAAGAGTTCTACCTCACCTTTGAATAGAAATAAAGGCTAATACATTTAAACAAAAATAATAAGCTTATGCATCAAATTGCAAAAATGTTTACAGTCTTTTTTTTAGATGCACAATTTGTCCACTTACTTCACCAAAGTACTTCTCAATCAGGCTGTGTGCAGCCTGGTACACCATATCATTGTCATGGTTCTGCAGCAACTCGACGCGATCCAGTCCTCCCAGCTCTTCAACCAACAGGCTCAGTTTCCCTGTCTCACCGAGCTTCTCTGCTGCCTGAAAAAAACAAAACAAACAAACACATTTGAGTCCTCGATGGATCCAACTGTAGCATGTTTTAGACCATTTAGAAGCAAGAGTTAATTTGGCCCCCCCACTCACCATGAACATGTTATTGATGGCATCCAGTATGACCAGAATGACTTTAGCATCCTTGACCTGCAGCAGGTTGATTATTGCCTCCAGAGCGCCACTCTGCACCAGAGCAACCACCTGCTCCACAGTGCCCCCGCTGGTGAAGTTTGTCACTGCCCACACGGCCTCCCTTTGAGTTTTGAAGTCTCCCTGAGAAGAGATCGACGACACCTTTTGGATCTGCTCACATTTGTGACCCAACCACTTAAAAGTAGACAACTACATCTTGCATGTGCTTCCATCAGCTTTAGCAGTGGTTATGTTAAACTTCAGTCCAATTGTTAGGAAATTCCTATCCATAGTTATTCAAATAGAAATGCCAGCCACGTGCATGGTTCATATTTACTCACATTTCTAAGCTGTTCAACCAGAGGGGGGAGCAGTCCGCAGGTGATGACCTGTTGGATTTGCTTACATGGACCTGCAGCGATGTTGGACAGTGCCCACGCTGCCTCCTTCTGCACACTGGCCTTTGTGTGCCTCATCAGTTGAGGTAAGGTGTTCAGAACCCCAGCATCGATCGCCACCTGGGTCTGCAGGTCGGAGCCGCTGACAATGTTGCCGATGGAGCGGAGAGCCGGGGTCTGGACAGCAGAAGTAACAAATCAGCTCACTTGAATGTTGTTACAGGACTGTGGACATTTAGTATTTATGACACTTGGGAAGTTTAAGTGGTTTAAAATACACTACCATGACACTGAGCTCCTCGTGGCTCATGAGCTCCACCAGCCGAGCGACGATACCAGTTCTTACAACTACATCGATACGATCGTTGTCGCCATCTGAGAGGTAGGAGATCGCCCAGCATGCATCAGACAAGATGTCCTTATCACCGAGATAGAGCAGCTGGATCAGAGAGGGAAGCACCTGAAGGACAATTACAGAAAAGCAGTCAGCTCATGGGTACAGTTGGGACCTTCCTGGAGTGATAGTGTCAGGACCACGCTGCAGTTACTCACCTGCAGGACTGCAGACAAGGGAGGAAATGGATTCTTATTTCGGCACAAGTTGGATAATGTCCATGTTAGGTTACGCAGGTAGCCAACCTGGGGTGATACATCAGTAACAGGATTATACAACAGCAACATTCAGACAGCTACCTCATATAGAGGAAATCTAGCACATGTTAGTGTCGGAGTAACTACTGAATGTGGAAACTTTTAGCCCTTTGGGGCAACATTTAAAATCTATTGAATGAAGCGATGTCACTTAAGTCAGAGTCAGTTGGGATGAGAATGTCTAACTTGCCCGTACCCTTCAGGATAAAGTGGTCATTCAGGGGAAATACAAATAAGCCTTGTTTGAGAAAAATGGCATCTTGTCTTGTGAAGTTTGGACTTACTGGTGTGTCCGGGGCGATGCGGGCCAGCAAGGCTGGAACGACATTGCATTCAATCAGGATGTCCCGATAAGATGCACCGTCACCTGTGGTGACATTAGTACAGAAAACCTCAGTGAAAGATGTAGACTCCACCACCACTTTTATCAGACACTTATTTCAGCACTGAGCTTAAACACGGACCACATTAACATCTGGAAGAGATAATTCACTTGGATATGTACCAAGGTAATGGTACATAATCTCTGCAACCACCAAGACATTAACATTTTTCCTGATAGATCCCACTTTTATTTATTTCAATAACAGAGGTATGACACCAATTCATATTAGGATTTTACCTGCAATGTTTCCTAGAGCCCACACAGCCTGTTCACTGATGTGCAACAGTGGTGAGGCCAGCAGGGAGATGAAAGCTGGCACAGCCCCATGTTCCACCACCTGAGGATGGAAATCCATATTTAGGTTTATTATGAAAGTGACATCAGTACCAAATCAAGGGTCATGAGAACCCAAGACCGTTGTCTCAGAAGGTTTAACACCTGTTGTGTATGCCAAGATGTTCCAGAGGCAATGTTAGTCAGAGCCCAAGCTGCCTCAAACTGCAGAGTCGACTCATCGTCCATAGACAGGAAGGACACAAAGCGGGACAGCAGACCAGCATCTATGATTTCCTTCAGAGGAGGGTTACGCTCCTGAGAAAGCAGCTTTCTGTGGAAAGGGCACAGAAGTTTACTTGAACTATTTACATTATACTCTAGTTCTCTCTTCCTATTGGTTTCACTTGATGTGACATTAAAGATATCTTAAGCTGCATCTTTGGTCAGTGTCAGAAAGCGGAAGAATGTGATACAAATTTTAACAAATGGTACAAAGTTATCAAAGTGTTGTCTTGGAATCTAGACGGGACAAACATTAGACAATAGATTGTAAAATCATCATGGTGGCTCACCTGGCTGCCTGGCAGCCTCGGGTTTGAGACTCCCTGCAGTCACTGTTCACGTCTTTGACTATCTCCTCAATGGATACATAGGCGACCTACAAGACAGGCAACCCGTTAGTGCCAGCATGAGTGTGAATTCAGTTGTGGAGGGGTTTCTGTGCACTAACTTTGTCGTTGGAGATGTAATCGGGAGAAATAGCCTCCTCATCCGGAAGAGAGGACAGCGTTATGTTTCGCCTCTTCAGGAAACTTTCATCCTTGTGAGCTTTGCGCAGCTCCACGCACACTGAGATCCTTTTCTCTCGCAGTTTCTGCAAGTGGACGAGACGCAATGTCGTTATCATGACTTAAAAACGCAACGCACTTGAAAACTAAACACAAACTTACCGCTGGATCTTTGCCCTTGTTTTTGAATTTCGAGATGCGCTCGTCGACGACGTTCTTGGTGGGCATGGTGAACTTTTACGCACGGTGTTTTACGCACGGTGCACTCGTCGGCGCTGCTTCAGTCACACTGTTGCAATGTGAGTGAAACCTTCCTCTGGGTCGTTATAAGCAGCAGAGCAGCTTCAGGTGAATACAATCTGCTGTGATTGGTGTAACAGCCATATTGGTTCATCCACATGCACGTGTGTGATCTTCAATCAAGTCACCAAAACCTCTTCAAGTTCCCTGAAGCGCCAGGTAAAGCTGACATGTGTTCATCTTCCGTCTTTACAGTGAAAACAACAAAGCAATGAATTAAATCACCAGTTCAATTTAATAAACCACCTCTAACAGCCCAGCCCTACTTTTTAAATCACATTTATTTATCATTCTTCTAATTATGATTATATTATTATTATTATGATTTATTTATTTTCTGTCACAAGTTTTCAGAATATTTGTCATATATTCTACTACTACTATTAATAATAATTACTAGAAAGGCACTATATACATTAAAAAATGTATTATTAAAATATTGTGAAAGTGTAAAAAAAAACCCACCGTATTTCGCAATGTTATCGTCACCAAAATGTGATGGGTTCTTCCCTGACTCTTACTGTAATCCTTCTACCAAGTGCCATGATAATCTACCGAGTAGTATTTGTGTAATCATGCTAACTAACAGACAAACAAACAAACGTCGATGAAGTCATAACCTCCTTGTTGGAGGTAATGATAATAATCACGAATAAGGTTTGAAATGTATATTGGAGATGCTGCTGCTTTACCTGTCATTGCGTGTGTTGGACAATAGATGGCAGCATAACATAACTGACAACTACATGTGTGTATCTTTGTGTTGAGGTGATTGTGAGGAATTCTGATGTAATCCTAAATCACAGGGATCTTGTAGATTTTGTGTATCTGTGTCTTTGTATCTTCCAAAATAGGGGTAACCGTTTTTGAATTGCAGTCCACGTGTTTTATTTTAGGTACACATCACTTCAGATGGATGAGGTCGAGGATGAGGTCAAATATAAGGAAAAGATGAAAACAAATAGATCACACAAGTGAAAGACAAGAAAGAGTGTGAGAGAGAGAGAGAGAGAGAGAGAGAGAGAGAGCGAGCAGAGAAAAAGTGTGGAGGTGATGGGGTCTCGTCTTCCTCTGTAACAACCAGGAAGGCCTGAACAATGGCAGCTGAAGTGGAGTTATAATCACTTCCTCTTGATAACATATGTACACACACACACACTCACGCTGTACAAAACAGGGCCCTGTGACTCCGGGTACTCAGACTCATGTGTAAACACAATCGCACTCTGCAGCTTTGCCACCACCAGACTGAGTGTAGGTCACAGCCTGAGTCATTTCCTCTAACACAGACCCTTCAACTTTCCCCCTCACACCTCGCTCTGAAAAACCTGTTTGAGTCTCTCTCTCTCTCTCTTCCACACACACACAACTAGAAACAAAAACACACAAGGCCCTGTCCACACAGATGTGGACACATAAAACACTGTGTGTGTGTATATATATATATAAAAACATTGGACACTTGTCAATCATTCGGTATCCATGCCTACTGCACACCATGCTTTATTGCCTATTTTACTATAAATGGGGCCATAATTTATTGAATAAACATCATGCTGTATTAGAGAAGACTTGAAACTTTAGTGATTTAGACAATAAACTCCTTAAGAAAACCTTTAATGACAGAAATTATCTCATTGACTTGAAACTGACTTATTTTTCGCAACCAGTGGAGTCGCCCTCTGCTGGTCATTTGAGAGAATACAGGTTTTGGCACTTCTGTTTTGGCTTCACTTTCCAGACCCAGAGTCTACGATCATTTTTATACAGTCAAATCAAATAGATGCATTTATATGTCAGCCTGTTTTAGCATTTGTCTGTCCCCTAGTGGCCAAAAATATGTTATCGCAGCTAGAATGCCACAGTTCGGTTGCCTTTTTGATTGCATTTTCACACACAACTTTAGATGTTTGTGAGAAAATATTATTGTTTCAAGAATGGAAGACGAATCAACATATATATATATATATTTTAGTGATAATATTTGCTGAAAGAAACATGTTCTTAATTTGATGTCAACACTTTAAATATTCCTGTACAACCATAGTTTTAGAGCATGTCAAAGGGCAAGAAAATGCAGTTGTATTAGTCAGAGTTGACAATCATATTAAAATGACAAGCACCTCATTAGACAAAACTGAAATCATCCAAAAAATGAACGGAAAGGGATATTTTCACTTGTCTCTTCCCTTGGCAGTGTCTCCACGTCTGTTATATTTTCATATCCCTGTTTCACTGTTAGTAATTTCCCTCTCTCGGGCGTGAGAAACCAGGGAGGATAAACAGACATGATGATTCCATTTGTTCTCATGCTCTCTTGCTACTGCTTTATTATCATTATAACGTAAAGGTCAGAATGTCCTTCAGCGGAGGACGGGCTACTGTGAGCCTTTACCAGGGGGGTTGATGTATGGCAGTGCTGCTTAATAAGATGAATTGGGTGAAATTTAAGAAATAAGCAAAGGAAATCATTCATTATTACCTGTTGAAGTGGAGTTGTGCAGTGTGTGCGTGTGTGTGTGTGTGTGCGCTCCTCTCATTGCCCGTGAGATCATCCTGCTGGCCTTTTGACCTGGAAGTGCTTATGGTTCCTCAGAGACACACTGAAGGGTGTGGAGTGTTTCTGTCCTGCCCCGTCGTCTTTGACTCGTTGTTAGTCTGAACAATGTGAGGTGATTGGAGGAAATTCCAAAGTGCAGGTTCAAGGCTTCACACACACACACACACACACACACACACACACACACACACACACACACACACACACACACACACAAAGACAGACACACACAGTCACACTACAAGTTGCAGCTAATGGCTTTAATAGTGACTGATAAAGATACCAACAGTGCTTTATTTTCTAGAAGCTGTTGTTGATGAAACCTTTCGGTCACCAGTTTGTGGAAAATCTCTCTGGCTGATGTCTCGTGCTTTATCTTTTTAACTGGGTCAAAATCAGAATGTTAGCTATTTATAGGAGCAAGTTTTACTGGCACATTTTTAAAAGATGGGAAACTTGTGACCTTTCATTCTGACTCACAAATAATTATAACTGCAGATTTAAGTGCTTAAATCTCAGAGAAATGAAGCGAGAAACTCATCAGCATTTTAACTTGACAATTAATGGACTCACCAGCAAAGGAGCAGTTATTTCTGGCTTATATTGGATTAGTACGTATTAGTGGGTAATTTATTAACCTTTAACTCAGCCATTTGTTACAGATTATAAACCCCTAGCTTAGAAACGAGTACACATTATTTCTGCTGTAAATTGTGCATGCACATAACTGGCATTTACCCCTCAACATATATACCCTCCTCTCCTTCTGTGCTGCCTCCATCTTCTTTCAGTCCTTCTTTCCCTCCCTCCCTTCCTCCATCTCTACCTTCTTCTCTTTTGACATTCTTCCTCCCTGCTTTCCCAGATCAACTTGAGGTTTCTATGGGAAATCATTAGAATAGATTGTGCTGCAGCGCTGCGTCAATACACACACACACACACACACACACACACACACACACACACACACACACACACACACACACACACACACACACACACACACACACACAAGCACACAAGCAGAGGGACGTTACAACCCTCTTTGCCATTGTAAGTGTGATACTGGGGACAAATTCTTGGCAAGGTATTGTACTTTTGTTTGTGTGATTGTGTGTGTGTGGGGGGGGGGGCTGTAATTATTATAGGAAGAACCTGAACACACTCAAATACACACGCAAAACATTGATTGCAAATAATGATGACAAACACACAAGCCGTGTGGCAAAGACAAAGGTGTGCTTTGTCTGTCCACGTAAGTCAGCGGTTCTCAGATATCAAAGCAGAGGAGAGCAAAAGAACCGCAAAAGGATGTGGGTTAGAGTGACACAAGCAGTGAGAGAAGCATGCGTGTGTGTTTTTGTGTGTGTCAGTTTTGTGAAATGTATCAAGGATGGAGGGAATTTCCATTAAGAAAAGAAAAAAATGTGATACTGATATCAGACATTTTTTGAATTCTCAGACACATTCAACTCAACGCTTTGCTTTTTCGAATGCTGCTCATCACTTCTCCATGTTGTAATGCCTCAGGTATGACTTCTGTCATTGCATTTTAACATCGCTCTCTTTGCCCTTCACTTTCTGCCTCTCATTCTTTGTCAGATTGGCGCTTAGCTCCACTCTATTAATATTTCATGCTGCCACTCCAGTACCAGCCTATCAATAATCCAGACAAGACACACCTCGGGCCCAATCCATCATACTCACCACTGACCAGGCTGCAAAATTGTGTGTGTGTTGATAGATCATTTGTTTCTGCTGACCAAGCCCTCGTCGCTGGCTTGTGTAAACGGGCTGAAGACTCGACAGCTGAGAGATCGAAATGAGCCATTTATCATTTCACACACACACACACACACACACACACACACACACACACACACACACACACACACACACACTCTCACACACACACACACACACACACACACACACACACACACACACACACACACACACACACACACACACACACACACACACACACACACACACACACACACACACAGAGAGAGAGAGAGAAACTTGTGCTGTTAGCTTTGTGAGGACACTCATTGACATAATGCATTGATTTGATTATGATCCTGAAACCAAGTCTTAACCCTCAGCCCTTTGAATGTGTGAGAAGGTGAGGACCACCCAAAAAAATGCAGGTGGGATCCTCACTCCAGTCTAAAATGTATTGTTGCAAGGTCACACGTGGGATCAACCCATTAGCCATAGTCCTAAAGGTCGTAGCCTATACAAAATATAATATTAGTTACAAATTGTAACTCCAGATTCTGTGAGTAAAGCCTTAGACCTAAGCTGTCAGTCTAAGTTATAACTGAAATGAAGCCCATCACACAAGGAGGTGTGGACACATTCTTTTCCTGTGCTGTAAAGTTCTAAATTGGTCCTCATAAAGTCAAGCCATTCAAGCGCACGCACACACACACACAAATGTTTACTGGTGTGCAGGGGTGAAAATCAATACAGGCTTTCTTTGATCTTCAGTCAAAAAATAATAGTTCCCATAAAGCAAGAGGGGAAAGCAAAACCTAGTCAGGAGGAACAAAAACAGATTAATTGCTCAATTCATTTAATTACAAAAAACACTAACATGGTTGATGAGCTAATTAAATAATTGTTTCTTATTTGCCAAATTAAATGATATAGAAGTGTTCTCATAGGTCAGGTTGTGATTTGGAGGAAGTTGAAGTGGTTTTCTTGACCTTGGCCCACGAGAACTAGGAGCATGAACCGTGTAACCAGGTATGTGAAGTGGACACATCATTGGATCTAACTACTATGTAATCTACCATTGAGTTATTAAGTGATTTTAGTTTTAACACGAAAAGTAATGTCAACTCTACTTATTTGAGCTGAAAAGTTGGACCAAGCACAATTTATATAATTGACATCATATATATCCAGTGTCTACATCAGAATGTCACATTAATACCAACTTTATCTCTTGGCTTTAAACACAAGGGGAAAACTGTCCATCAATTACTGTATGCATATGTATTATATGGAAAAAACACATAGAGGATATGGACTTGTGGTGTTGCTGATTGTATATGTGGAGTTTTAACTGTTTGTACCTTGGGTGCAATTGTTCTCTGTTGGATGTCATTGTAAGATGTGAGCTTCGCTTTTGTCAAACCTTTGCCCTGATGTTGGTCTAATGAATATCCAAATATTCATACGAGGATATCCAAACCTTCTTCATTATTTGTTTTTATTGATCTAAAATATACTTGTTTTTTTTTTAGACGTTACCCTCTTATAATGGAACTAATGGCCACCATCTGATTGAAAACACTGCAGAGTACACCATGTTCTGAAAGCAGCTACAATCCCATGACAATCGCACAATCGGCATCTGCAAAAGAAGATCCTACCATATGATCAAAAGCTCCAGAACAGCCACTGAAAGATAAAAATGTTTTGTTAGTGTACAGGGTAATTCCACAATCCTTGAATGAAATGATTTGTCTTGAAATAATCTCTAAAGCCAAAAACAAGATACCAACACAAAGACAGATGCATGATGGGAAATGTCTGTGAAGGTTACTACTGTTTGTGAAGGCAGTAAAGAAGCAATGAAAGACTCTCAGTGTATTGTCCTTAGGCCAGCCCAGAAATTATCATCTGCATGCAAACCTGTGGCTTTTTATAATCCACCTGTGTGCCTTCAAAGCCACTGAGCCATTTCAGCACATTGGTGACATGCAGTAAAAGTGAAAGCAATAGACAGAAAGCTTTCCCCAATGAACCAGTGCAAACAAAGTTACTGGGACAGTTTTCTGTAACCACTTATCCCACACACCAGCCTGTATTTGATATTACTACACTACATACCCATGCATCTAAACGTACAAATAATGAAACAGGGAGCAGATCAAAAACATTTAAGTACTTCTCCATTTTCTCTGCACGCGAGCCATGTATTCTGTTGTTTAATCCAAAATGCAGCCTAGAAGAGACTGAGTGGTATTATCTGTGGATCAGCCAACTCTCCGTAACAAGAAAGGGAATCAAAGCGGCGGAGGAGAGACGGGGAGGGGCGCAAGGGGGTGCAGGGATGCATAGTGGAGAACTTCAAAGGTGAACGCAGAGTTCACACAGATATGAGGCTCAGACAACAGAGCAGAGCCCTCACAGACTCTGAGAGCTGAGAACGTGCACATGACATACACACACTTGGGTGGGGTGAGGGATGCGGGGGGTACAAAGCTGCAAATACTGTCAACAATAACATCCTTCATGCCTGATGTATGTCTGTGAGTTTTTATTTTTTTTAAAGGCCAGCTGGCAGGCAGACTGAAGGAGGAGGAGTTGGGGGCTTTGGGGGTCCAGTGGGGACTTTGGAGGCAGCAGTGGTGGGTGGGAGTTGCTGTGGGGGTCTGAGCCAGGTATCAGGTGTATCTCGAGCTGAGAGGCCCCTCACATGGGCATCCTATTCACCTGCTGCCCGGACCTGGACAAAGGCTGGGGCTCTGGGGCGCTGGGGCTCCACTGGGCCACAGACAGGCCAGGTAACACTAGAAGGTCTTAATGGCCCCAAGATGAAGGGATGAAGATGGTTAGAAGAAGATTACAACATGGGAAAATGTTGGGTTAAAACCAGAGCTTTTTGATCCTCTGAGGCTCCGCCGTCAACACAGTCACCTTTTCCCATGGAGCCCTCTTCAACAACTGAGCAGGGCTTCACAGAAACTCCATGTTTGTCATTAAAACAGCATTTGCTAAAAAAATAATGCACAGTTTTACTATCACTTTGAGCATGTGAAAAGCAAAGGCAAATGTTAACTCTTGTTTTGAATTCATTTCTACCACTTCTTTGCTTCTAACATAGTTAGCATGCTAACCAGCTAGCCCTGACCTGTGTCACCACTTTCTGATTGCGAGTGAAGAAGTAGCTGCTCTTGTTATAACCTCATTTGCTCGTTTTGTTTATGCAATGACGGCTGAAGCTCTTGGCAAGCAACCATCACCTGCTCCTAGCAGGAAACTATGTTTAGTGGTTACTTTACTCTACTTTTTAAGATACCTGTGTGTGTGCGTGTGCGTGTGTGCGTGCGTGCGTGCGTGCGTGCGTGCGTGTGTGTGAGAGAGAGAGAATGAAACTGATGCCCATTTTACTTCCTGGGTGTCCTGTGCAACAACAGCAGTGACTTTTATGAAAGTAAAGGCATATTGATTTCTTACTGCCAACACATACATACAGCAAAGAGCTAAATCCAAACAATAATTACCATACCTGACTGACATACAGACAGACAGACGTGTGTGTGTATGTGTGTGTGTGTGTGTATGTACGTACAAAAGCTCCCTGTAGCTTGCTTTTACACAGACTTAAATTATTGTAAAATGGTACGATAAACTGACCCAATATCACAGTACTATGTTTCTAGTTTAAAGACCTTTTGATAGACCACAAAGGCATCATCTTTCATTTTTCAACTTAATAAATTTCGATTTATTGTTTAACTAACCAACCAACCAACCAACCAACCCACCAGCCAGCTAAATAAATAAAAACAACTTGATTTGTGAAAAGAAATTGTTCTTTCAATCTTGGGCAGAGCAAAGAAAAATATTGTTACATACTAACATATCTTGTTTTATCAATAGTCAGACATATTGGATTAAAATGCCACCTTTTTGCCACAAGAATAAATAAATAAAAAATGAAATTCTAACATAGTTTAACATTCTTCTTGCTGTGCTGTCCTTGCTAAACTTGAAGAAAGTTGACTATACAGTTATCTTATTATTTTGTCATTATTTGTTTTGGTTGTAATGACATAATAGATCAAACTGAGAAATGCAACTACAACAACAACAGGTAGGATGGAAAAGTACCGACATCAAAGAGCAATGGAGGAGAGTGTGTGTGTGTGTGTGTGTGTACGTGTACATGAACCTTCAAAGGGGACCCTAGATGTGCCAGTCCACCTGACTTCAGGCTTCAGTATAGGGACACATGTAGACTCTCGTGCACACACTCTTCCAAACTCACAAACACACATGTTCTCTGAAATAAACCAAAACTGACACACAGTTAATGGAGAGGCCCTTTTACATATAAACTGTACTTATAAACCTCACTTGTCATGTGTGTCCGTGCTTGTATGTATATGAGTGTGTGTGTGTGTGTTTTGTCAGTAATTAAACCACACAAGAGTTTCCTGTCCTAACATGTCCAGGCTCAGCTCACCACAGCTGGGCAGGACGGGTCTGGATTCAGGTTCTGAACAAGAGAACCAGACAACAACTGCAAAGTGGAGGGAGGAGCAACCTGATCAGGAATATTTTCATGTGCATATTTGTACCTGGAATGTTCTGCACTTTATCTGTGACGTCACAGAGCAATTTCATGGGTGACTGTTTTTGGAGGTTTTAAGTCCTAACATTGAATTTCTAGTTATGGTGCACCACAAGTGAAGTCAAAACACATTGATCGCCCCCTGCTGGCTAGTAAAGGGCCATTTTTGGAATGAACCACAACATTTTTTACACTTCCCATCATAACATAAAAGAACTTATTGTGTGCAGTGATATTTGTCACAAGCTCACGTTTGTCGTCATGCTACCGCTGCTCGCGCTATGGTCCCAAACATATTTACTGTCCAAGCAGACAGTCAGATCTCATAGTTTGAGCTGCAGTTGTGGCATCAATGCAGTTCCCTGTCTCATGTGAGAACTTGTCTTTCACTATTTAGTCTCTGTTCCTGTCACTCTGAATCATGAGAGCGACCTTCGTGCATAGTTGGAGGAAGTAGAGACATGTTGTCCATACAGTTTATGGTTTAGCCTGATGATGCACAAATGCAGCGGGCAGAAGGACTCTAAGCTAGGCGGGCTAGCTTAGGGTTTAGATGGGTTTACTTCCTTCACAGATGATGTTTCCCTCATAAATTTCAATTATATTGTTGACTTGGATCATATACGGTGTCTGTTACAGCTTTGCTTTGTGACATGTCAAGTGATGGAATTACTGAATGAGGCTCTTAATGAGAGAACACTGCTTTCTTTCACTTCCAAGGTTTGTCAATGAAGAGTCAACATATGATACGCTCCTCTTCTGGAGAAAAAGTGTGTGTGTGGGGTGAGACTGTGCAGGAGTGTGTGTAAATGTGGTATATCTAAGAACAACCTGAGGCCACGAAGTTGTTTACCTCCTGGCAGGTCAAAACTGCTTGGAAGAACACACACACACACACACACACACACACACACACACACACACACACACACACACACACACACACACACACAGCCAGGAAAGGAAACTCCCTGTCTCAGAAAGGCAGTGATCACTCATATCCTGATCTTCTGATAACAACGTGTGTGCGTGCGTGTGTGTTTTGTCTGCTTTCTATTTCCATAGTTACGGGCTGTATTCATGATGCCACAGTATGTATAAGGCAAGCATTACATAGCTCAAGTGCCATTTGTTCTGCATACACAGTCACTCATACAGACACAAACACGCAGAGCGCTGATTTTCCAAATACTGTCCGTCACCGCCACATGTCGTAGCTCCTCAGGTATGGATACTGTCATCGCAGTCAAACACCTCCGTCTCCCCTCTTAAAGAGAAATCATCAGTGAGACACAGGTGACACAACCACAGAATAAGACGTGATCAAATACCTCGTCCTACCTGCGTGTGTTGTTCGGACAGCAGCTGTGGCTGATAACAACAACAATGAATGACATCATGATTATTACAATTGTCATGTGCATCATTTCACATACAGCAGATTCGTCCCTACAGTTTCTCTTTTGTACTTCAAAGTAATCATACAAAATGGTGGGTTTGAGGATTTCTGTAGTATTAAATAGTTTGTTCACTTTTCCCGGATTTCCTTCAGTCTTTCCTCCAACGAATTGTTAAGCGGAGGTGACAAGTGAAGCAGATCCTGACACATCTTGTCTTGTAATCAATTTTATTGGTAGACAATGGCCCCTAGACAGTAACCAGACTCATTAAATATGTAACACTTGCTCTGTGAACAGCACAACTCTCTTCACCGGAAAAATTAATGTTTTATATGATTTTCTTTTATTTTTAATGATGATGCATGTGCTCCACCTCCGTTAAAACGCCTTTTCTTTTCATTTTAGTAGAGTGGTCCTTGTAGTTTACACAAATGTGCAATTATCTATTTTTTTTATCATTGATCATTTTTGTCTTTATTCAGAGCTCCAGACCGGCCAAACCCTGTCTGGTTCTGCACGTGTGTGTGTGTGTGTGTTTGTGTGACAAGTAGAATCCTTCGTGTTTGCACTGACAACAACATGTTTCATAAAAGGAGCAGCAACAGAAAAGAGCACTGAGGAAGGTTTTGTTGCTGTGAAGTCATGTTTTGTTCTGAAAATCTGGCAACTCGTCAGCCTGACCGCTGTCTACACCTCTCCCAGCTGAGAACAGACGACACACACGCACACACACACACACACACACACACACACACACACACACACACACACACACACGCACACGCACACGCACACACACACGCTTGCTTTGAAAAAAGGGTGTAATAAAACTTCCTTGTCAGTCTTTCATGTGTGAGGCTTAAGAGCTGTCACACCAACAGGAGGAAACCACCATGCTTTGATAGGCCCTCCGCACTGAACAGAAAGCTGCGCACAGCATGCATGGACGTGTGTCGCTGTGTGTGCACGTCTTTGTGTGTCTGTGTGCAAAATATTATCAGGTTCCATTGCTCCATAAGGCTACTTGATATCTAATTATATATTTAATAGTGGTAGGGCCAAACAGCACTGACTGACTGTTTGCAGGATGCTAATGTATCACGTTAACCAGTACATCAGTGGAGTTTGAGTAATGTTTGCTCAAATGTGGATAAATGTGTTTCGGTGAAATAACACTCAATGCAAACCAATCCTTCCTCCGTCAGGCTTGTTCATAGACAATTTTGTAAATGTTCACTTGGACTGACAGATTAAATGATCAGAATTTGGTGGTCAAAGGTAAATCTTGTGAATGCAACAGCTCAGGAACAACTTGAGGGAATTTGTTCAAATTTGGTTCAAACATTCACTTGAATTCAAAGATAAATTGATTCGATATTGGGTCGTCACAAAACATATTTTTGGCCTCTTATACATGATATCTCCAGTGTGCCTCCAATGGGAGTTTCTTCAAATTTTGTTGGATTCAAAGATTAATTAATTGGATTTTAGTGGTCAAAGGAAAAGGTGACCTGATAATCTGGGGGAGAAAGATTATAGACTAATATTTCTGTGACGATATATGTACTGTTTATCTTTTAGTTGTTGTCTCTAATCCCTATAGCTGACTCAACACAATTTAGTCCTCCATCTTGGTTAGCTCATTGTTGGAGCATAGCTTAGTATTTCCATCAGGTCGAACGATAAAATCAACACACTTAAAGGGGAATGGATGAAGAAAGTGGAGGAGAAAAAGGCTGAGACTGAGAAGCCTAGTCCTACATAGTGAAAGGACTCGGCCTTCAGTGGTTGCAAACCCACTTAGGATTGATCACAAATAAGAGATAATCAATTCAACTCCAATTGAATTCACATCAAGCAGAGGGGGGAGAGGGCATTTTAACAGAGCAGCCAAGGCATTCTTCTGCTCTGCCATTGATGGTGCTGTGTTTGACAGACATTTGTCATGCCGAGACCTTGTGGAGAAATCCCACTGAGTACTCAATAAAAATCCATCACCTCCTATATGCATTTCCGTATCTGGAAAATCTCTGCTGTCATTTTTGTTCTTGTTGTTTCTCATCAGCAGCGGCTTTGTCCATGCATATAGCCCCACATACCCCTCCGCCTCCTGCCCCCCCTCCTCCCCCCAACACACAAATGCTGTTCCATTGATCCGCTAATCTAGTGGGGCGGGGAAGTGTAAGACTCTCATTTAGTTAAAATCATTATCCCTCCCAATAGATAGATGGAGAAAAGGGATATAAAGAGAAAGGATGCCCAGAGGAGGGCCGATGAGGAGAGAGGTTAGGACAAGAAGGAGAGGGAGAGGGAGAGAGGAGAAATGAGGGATGAAGTGATAGAGAAGGATGGAGGGTGACGTTTTTTTGCAAATCATCTGTGTAGTCCTTTCTGTCTTTTTCTAAAGTCTTCTGTCCCTCATTGCATCTGTCCCTTTCTCTTGTTCACCAACTATCATCCCACACACAGTCACTGCAGAGAGGAATGTTTTGCAGAGGGAAGTCTTTGCAGCGGTCGATAGCGCTTGGTGAGTGATCTATCGACGGAGCGGGAGTGTGTGAGAGATGAGTTCAATAAACTTCAATTTAGCTCCACTTGCTTTAATTACTTTCACCCTCTCTCTCTCTCTCTCTCTCTCTCTCTCTCTCTCTCTCTCTCTCTCTCTCCCTCTCCCTCTCTCTTTCTCTCTCTCTCTTTGTGTGTGTGTGTGTGTGTGTGTGTGTGTGTGTGCACGCATGTGTGTACACCCCAGAGGCTGTGGTGTTTGACTACCCATGAAGGCTGATAATAAAAATACAGCGGCCATTATTGAATTCTGGGTCTGCAGAGTATTTAGGAGTCTCGCGGCTGTGGCCTCTTAAGGTGTGAATGTAGGAGGGAGACTAAATAATTTAAAGACTATAGAACATTTTAAATAATTGTGTCAATGTCATATCATCTAATGGAATGGACATAGTGGGGCGATAACACATTTTGCTTTTAGTTAACTTTTTAGGTTCAAGCCATCCTGCTTGAAGTTCTTTTGCACTGATCCTAGAAGGCCATACACAAACCAATCTCATATCTATGAACTGCTGTGTTATGACCAGGTTGGTACATAAATAATAATTATTGTACATAATGTACAATTTTCTCAATTTCAACATACTTTCTTAAATGAGCCTTTTACACACCCTTTCATGTTGCATGATACCCAGTTTTTTGTCCCTTTTCTTTTTAGGACAATTTCAGCTTTCTGTAAATTGAGGCTAAAAATTTGACACTATTTGCCCTGAAGCTGAAAAAAATTTAAATGAAATGATGTTTTGTGTGGTTCAATGTTTCGGTGCAACTTCATATTCATTTACCACATAGGTTTAAAACACTTCTCCTTTTTCTTTCCTTTCTTTCTTTGAGTTTACAGTACATTGTTTTGTGTCTCCCCCTGTCATCTTCTCCCTCCCTTTACCCCTCCTTGTCTGGCATGTTAATGGATGTTTCCACTCCTATTAAGAATTTAGTAGTGAATTTGTCTGTGAATCCATAGCATTGAGCGAACATGTCCGCCGTAAGCCACATAAATGATTTTACACCACAGGGGTGGAGAACCACAGGGGAATAAGTGTCTGCTGTCTCATCTCTAATCCTTTCCTTTCCCTCCTATCAGTTCACTTCCCAATACCTCTTTTTCAATTTCACTGCACTTTCCTAGAAAGGATGTGCAGCTCGGCCAGCTTGGCTGGTTATTACACTTCATTTCACCCCCACAATGTTTCATGAGCAACAAACACACCTACAAGATCAACTGAGTTTGATGTTCCTTTCTACATCTACTGGCAAGCACGCATTGTCGAGCATAATTCAGCCAGATAAATGCATTTAGCACAAACTACTGATGTCATGTAGAAACCCCCACACCAACAATTATGGTCTGTTTATATGTTTACATGACTTAAACAGGAATTATTTTTACGTATTAGCACCATTTTTTGACCTCAGGGTAAATCAAAGTCTTTATGGCAACAATCTACAATTTTAATTGTCGTGTTCTTCTATGAAACAAACTCAGATAGTTCGATCTCCTATGACTAGTGTTCGTTCTTTGCCCGGTCTCATGTCCTTCCCATGCTGTGTGTAATTTGTGGTTTCCAGGTTTGTGGATATGAGCTGAACACAGTGGTTAGATGGGTATTTGACATGGAATCTGCCGTCTGCTCAGCAACATGTTCAACAACTGCTTTGCAACCATCTATGATAACAGGGTTGAAAATATGTGCGCTGGTGTGAATCTTTCATCTGCAATATGTCAGCGAACACTCTTTCATTGGAGCAGGCCGAGGGAAAACGGCAGGAGGGTGTGGAGGTGAACGTCAGGCACACTTGGTTTACTTTAGCTTGTGCTGTGGTTTCACTGTGTATGTTTTCTTCAGAGATAATTGGGTACAACTCTTATTTTAAATCTATTCCCCAGTATGCCTTTGCTACTCAGGTCTATTTTAGTTAAAATAACCTACTGCTACAAAACTATTAATTCACAGGCTGCATCCTTCAGAGGCTGCATTCGAAGACCGATTGCGTCACAACGTTGCAACTAGGCTGTCTGACTTTGAAGGCACCTTCAAATATAGTCAACAAATGCATCCCTCCATTCATTAGCAATGAAGGGTGAAACATCCTTCTCAGCTAAACTATCCAGGGATTCATTGCACACCGGTGACGAAGCTAACATGCAAGCTATGCAGGCTGCTGAGCTGCCGTAAGTGTAGCCGCTCAAGGTAGCTAACGATGCAATGGTAATGCTAGGGCCTCCATAGACCAGACCATCTCATTTCGGTTTGGCCATTGCGGTCTACTCGGTCACCCAAAAAGTATGCCGCCCCTGACACTGCTAGTAACCAGCCATCTGTAAACGCTGATACTGTCATTGACTACCACAACCACTTAATCGCTAACGATATCTGTAAGTTATTTAACTTGATGCTGTGCTGACCTTTTTAGCTAAAAGTAGCAGCAGAATCTAAAACCAAAATAATGAGCTGAACGATGCTAAAACAATCTGTCAGCTATATATCTTAGCTTGTCCTTTGAGGTACACAGGGAGCTGGAGCCCTCCAGAGGCCAGATACAACCTAGAAAGTCTATCACAGATGACCTGCTGCAGGGCATTAGAGACAAACAACCATTTAGCTAATCAGAACTTTGCACATTAGAAAACCTAACCATTCAAAGTCCTGATACTGATACACATGTTGGGGCATTCAATAGAACTTGAGTTCAAATTGTGTGGGTTTGAACAGTGGTGGGTGCAACCCAAGTTTGTAGAATTGTTGCCTCTGATAAGTGCGTCAGAACTGAAGTCATTTGTTAGTCATTTGTTGGATGAGTTCACATCTCATAGGTCTAAGAATTTGGGAAGGACACATAGTTTGTTTTTTTCATGTCTCAATTCAGCAGAGCTGAGTCACTCCCACAGCACCATTAATCTCATGCACAGAAAAGTGATGACAGATGGTGTGCGCATATCATAAGCGTGTGTGTGTATTTGCGTGTCTGTGTGTTGAGGACTGCAGGACGAACACCTGTGTGGACAAAGTCGTAGATACGTACCAGCAGAGATCACTGACTTCTACACCTGCCTGTTGAGAAAAACAAAACAAACCGCATGCACGTACTCCCCTGCACACACACACACACACACACACACACACACACACACACACACACACACACACACACACCTTCATGACAGCACAAGAAGCTATACATTTGAAGTGAACTGGGCTTGAAAGGTTTTGATGTTTTGGGTTAAAAGCATAAATATGTTACCATGCACACCAGCTGGCTACAACATACAGTCTGCAATAGACAACATGCAATTTTAATGGAGCTTTTTAGACAGCATGCTAAGGAGACTCATGGGAAAGATACAAGAAAGAAGTGTTTTGAAGGGAATTTCAGCTTTTTCAACTTATTTTGCTCTGGTTTTATCTCTGCATGGACGATTACCTGCTGGATCCAACAGTGGAGATCTAACCAGTCAATGGAAAACCCCACAGAGGACAGACAGAGAGTGAAAAGAGGGGTGGAGGCAGTGCACACTCCTCTCACACACACACACACAGGCCTTCACACATCAGTCAGACAGCCCTCAAGTCAGGAGAACCCCTGGCTCACCTTCACACAGATTCAGATTCACAGATCACACAAACACACACTCACAGACGTTGTACTGACATGAATCCATGCAGTCACTTTGACTCACATAAACATGCCCCCTCCTTCCTGCAAACACACACACACTTCAAAGATTGCAGCTTGACAGGCCGGCAACACTAAGAACCCTCATATGGTCTTTTTTTCGAATTGTTCCTCGCAGAAACCCACCTGCTTCTTTCAAACTTTCAAGTCATATCTCTCTCTCTCTCTCTCTCTCTCTCTCTCTCTCTCTCTCTCTCTCTCTCTCTCTCTCCCTGTCTGATTTACACTCTCAGTCAGTATACGTATGCTGGTACTCAGGCACTGTCTTTCTGATGTTCTCTCCCTCTCATCCTGCACTGTACACCCCTATCAGAGGATTACACACACACATACACTGAACCATGTCTTCTCTATAGACACAATGTAACCATGCTCCGGTCTGTACAGCTGGGCAGATGTGAAGCGCACCGTTTTGTAATCTTATCTGAAAACTGTTGCCGAGCCAATGGGCCTGCATGCTGGCTGTTATATTGCAATATCTCCTTGATGTGAAATGCAGCTGAAGAAAAAGCTACTTCAGGACAAATGTGACTGAGCTGGTGTTTCTTCAGTGTCAGGCGAGCATGGGCCAGATGTTGAAGGGTACAGATTAAAAGGCAGCACAGAGCAATGCTTCAGTATTGTTCAAGGTCAGTCTTGGAATGCTGCAGATGAGGGTTCAAGCATCGCAATTCACTCACGAAACCCTTTTGAGCCTGTTAGAGCTCTTAGCCTTTAGAACAAAGGCTAGAACACATTAAGAGGGCCACAGTAATTCAAAAGATACCAACCTTTCTTAACTGAATGATATTCACTCCATTTTCACTCCACTTTCAGAATATTATCCTGATCTGACTGCACTTGAATTACAGATAAACACAGACACACAGATTACCAAAAATAATCTCACCTAAAGATCCATTTAGCAGCAACTCTGTAGCTTTTGATCATACTTTGTCCTCCCCACAATAAGAGTTTACCCTGTTATAACTCAATTGATTGTTCTAAGTATGTATGAAAATAGAGCACGATATATATTCAGGAGTTGTTTCAGACAAGCAAGTCCAGTCGCTTGTACGCATGTAAAACTCCGGAAAATCTCTCCTTCTGTTCCTGAATTGTGGGTTTGAAGATTAAAACTTCAATATGGAGGAATTGTTCAGATATTAAAGCTTGAAAATATTTGATATAGAATTCAAAACTGTAGTATCAAACCACGGACAAATCTGTGTTCTGTCAGTGTAGTCCAGCAGTTACCTGTTACTGGAAGTGACCCTGGCCTTTTCCTACTTGAAGGCCAGCAAAGTCAACTTTACTCCAAGGATCATTTCATTGTAGCATAACAGAATGGTCTTTGGCAGATATTGGTGCCATTGTAGTGGGAGACAAAGCAATGCATGCAACCTGAGTTTCTTTTATTTGATATTATTTGAGTACTGAGCTAGTACATGATGGTATTATGTTTTTTAGGTACATGTAACCTTAAACAAGGCAGCCATACCAGTGCTAAAAAATATAGGCCATATGTTGGCAGATATGGACAGACATGAGCCCATTCTTTTTTTATTTGCTTGACTAATCCAGGCTTTAGTCTTCTGATAAATCAGATGTCACAGTTGATTCATGCATTTTGACTTTGTGTCCTGTTAAAACACAAAGCTAATAGTTGGGAATATTGACAGCATATTACAGTGGTCAATTACAGTAGCCAATGGCACTGAATGTGGAGAGTTGACAGCAGCTCATCATGGAAAGTCATGACAGCAGACAGCTTGGACTGCAAGGAACCTTGTGTGCCGCTTGCAGAATTTATAATCATGGGGAGGTAGTTACAAAGTTGGGTAAGCGTTATCATTGGATGCAAAATTTGTAAATCCAATTTATTGTCGGATGTCTAATCAAACAGTTCAAACTGAAACCAGTGTGACAAAAGACTGGGATTTTGATATAAGAATACCATAATACTGTTGTTGTTGTTGTTTTTTACATATATTTGGTAAATAACTGGAGATATTTGAACAATTAATACAGGGTCACAGGATTGAAACTATGAAAATGTTTTCAGATATTATTTTCAAGTGGCCCCTCTTATTTGCTTTTGCAGTTCACTTCTTCTTCTTCTTCTTCTTCTTCTTTTTCTTCTTTCAATTCTTCCTATTCTTCTTCCTCTTCCTACATCAAGGTGCATTACCACCATCTACTGGATCTACATTTTCTTCTTCTTTCTTACCGACTTTGGTTCTCACTGTGCATCTTAGTATATGAATCAGTTAGTGATACTAATCCACCAAGTGCATACCTGACTTTGACATATTAAAGTATAAACAAGATATAAAATGCTTTGTGTTAGTAGTTCAGTTTAAAGAGACTTCAAGGGCAGGTACGACAATCCCCTAAACACATTTCTCAAAGTCAAGACATAGATTGTCTGTGACAGTCTGTGCTGGATTATTCTTTTATTTTTCTGTCCCTTGCAAGTCCATAGACCATATTTTCGATTTTGTAACAGTTTTGGACAGCGGCAATGAAGTTTGAAGCTTTGACTCTACAAAAATGATGAGGAATTTAAGTGGGTGCTTGGAAAGCGAAAAATACCACTGTCAAGGCTAATGCCCTATCTTGCCTTGTCATAGAAAATGAAAGACATCCCTGGATCTGCCCAAAAATCCAGATCCACTTCAAAATTCAATGGATTTTTTTTGGGTCATGCCTCCAAAACATTTCATTAAAATTTGGTAGTTTTTGAGTAATCCTGCCCACAGACAGACAGACAGCTATGAAAACATAAGCTCTTCTGAAGAGATAATCAAAATTTGTATCTATGTTTGTGAACAAGCAGATCAAATTGACCAAATAGCACACACGGTCAGTGAGAATTCAGAGAAAAAAGATACTGTGATGATGCAATAAACAAGAACAATCTCTCATGGCTTTTTTGGGATATTTTTTATTTTATTTTCTCTCATACCTGTAAAAATATATTCTCAACAATAAATAAATATATGAAATAAATATACTGTATGTCCTAGGTAACAAAATTTCATAAATAAGAATAAAATCTGTCAACATGTTCGTAAAGGTATCGGTTCCATGCGGTCAGTCGGAGAACAACACAATTCCTTCACTGGGTTCAAGAATGGGTCTCTAGAGTTCCACCAGAACACGCAGTATTACAGGACACAGAAGAAGTCCTCATGAAACACCATGGGGCATGTTCTTCTCTTGTTCCTTGCACTTTGTATAAAAGTCACATTTTCTCTGAGCACCTCCTTTCTTTGGGAAGTCCAATCCATGATACAGATCCATTTTACCCAGAACAAACATGGCTGCTTTCCAGTGCATGAAACTACCTTTTAGTGTAAACCAGCCACTCTGTATCGTGAATTATGCATTTCAGTAAATCGTTTACATAGCAGCCACAGTAGTGTTTAGAAAGAAATAAGAAGCCCTACTGAAAACAATGAAAATGGTAAGACTCAGCAGTCACAGCAGTAGAAAGATATTAGCAGCCAGTTGTTGATCTCAACTAGGAGCTCCACACTTTTTTCCTCTTTAACATGCAGACCGGACTAGCAGGTAGTCTTGAGGAAACTCAATGGAAATCCGTAGTATAACTGTCAGACCACCAGGGCATCCGCATAGGCCAATAAAGCAGCAAGGTAGCCTGTCTGTCAGTCATGGGGCCCTCACCTCCTCCACAGATGGTCCTTGGTGCTGTTAAGTCAAACTCCACCTTCACTCTTCTTCAAAGAGGGTCAGATTCCTTCTTCCGTTCTAGTGAGGGGGAGTGTTGATTTGGTGCACTCTTTATGATCTAGCTCAGTGTAGATCAACAAGATCTCCCATCGTCCTCGAGCAGGGGTCGGGATAGCGTGCACTTGGGTTTGCTTTTCAGCTTAGACCGGCTCTGACTAACGCCCCCGTCAGTCTCAGCTCTGGCCAAGTATGTCCCTGTACAGCTCCGGTACTCTATCCGGGTCCACAGGCCTCGGTAAGAAGTGAGTGAGCCTCTGATGTCGTCTCGACCTTGTTCCGTCCCGGGCTGTCCCATCT
Organism: Hippoglossus stenolepis; assembly: GCF_022539355.2. Lineage (NCBI taxonomy): Eukaryota > Metazoa > Chordata > Actinopteri > Pleuronectiformes > Pleuronectidae > Hippoglossus > Hippoglossus stenolepis. The sequence goes on along the minus strand of NC_061484.1, from coordinate 11,519,358 downwards.
TTGTTCAGAGCGACAAAGTAAAATGCACCTTTTTCTCCATGCCGGTATATGTTGGAGGAGTAGGTGTTGTACCAGTTTTCTTCAAATTGCTCCTTAAAAACACATTCTGCTGAGAGCTTCTCCTACAGGAAGAACGACAAGCAGAAAAAGACGAGACATGAATTTTATGGTTTTAAATGTGTCACCTAAAATATAGGTGCAAGTGAATGTTATTAGTGAGCGTTCAATCGTTTGTGTACTCACCGATCCGTACAGTTCTCCCTTGGTGTTCATGGCGAGGTAGAGGCCACTGTCCACCCCTCTGATGCTGACCAGTCCTACAGCAAGACTGATGAACTCCAGAATACCTGCACACACACATTATATTACATTACATTCACTGGCAGATGCTTTTGTCCAAAGCAACTTACAATAATTACTTTCAACCTCATAAAGACATCTGAAAACATTTTAGTCTTATTTTCATACATAGTATAATATCCTACAACATCATATATCAGTATGTACCACCCAAATGCAACATTTCTAAAGACCTGTCAGACTAACTTTTAACTGCTCTCAGTGCAGTCAAAAAGTAAAGTACATGTTCTCCTTACGGTATGTGTGCACCAGCTGACTCTGACAAGCAAGGCTGGGTGTCTGGAATGGCCTCTGGCAAGTTACATCCAAGCCTCAAATGGAATAAATCAAGTGCCAGAAGTGCTGAAGCCTTGCAGCACTAAAAAAAACCTCTCTAATAGGTCTACTTTTGATCTGCCGCAGGTAGCAGCTGTTTATGTAGATAACTGAAGATAACCTGGTCAAAGTAAAGAAAAGCCTCCAGAATCTAATCTAAGGGGAAATGTGGCAGAAATGTGCAAACACAAAATATTCAAACTATTGTTCCACCTTGAACATTTATTTGCATAGGAAAATATGATGTTTAACCGGATGCAGTCTAAGATCTCGATGCACCATAGACGGTAGTGTGACAATGCAGCAACTGATTATTGTAACCTGTGAGGCTGTAGTACCATGGATATTAGGGTGCTACAGTGGGTGTTGAGGCTTAATCTCCCTATACCGTGGGTTATTTCTATTTAAATCCTATTTTGATCCACTTTATGCTCTATGGCAGAGCACAGAGAATATAAGACATTCAGTTATAAATATTACCCTTAATTCTTGAATCTCTCTCTCGCTCTGTGTGTGTGTGCGTGTATGGTGTGTGTGTGGGTTCTCTCCAATGTCTCCACTATAAGGATACCTGTCAGTTGACTTCATCTTACAAAGCCTATAGCACACATTTAACAATAACCTACTACTACTACTACGACTATTATTAGTATTATTAATATATAATTGTTACTATTAATAATAATAATAATTGTACTTTTATGGTTAATATTAAAAAAGGTCTGTACCGAATCTGCTGTGGTCCTTCCTGGTGCCCTGCACGGTTCCATCGGGACGGATCTCCAGGTGAAAGCCGGTCCTGCAGTAGAGCTGCCGCCGCCTCAGGATCCCCTTCAGGTGGCTGAGGTCCGCCAGGCTCCGGGACAGCCTCTCCGCGGACACGAGGTGCTCCTGCTGCTGCCCATGTCCCCCCATCATCAGTCCCGTCACCGAGTTGTAGTCCACCGCCCCGGCTGGGGTGAGAACGAAGTGAGAGCCCACGGGAGCAGGAGCTGCACCCGCGTGTCCAAAGCTGTCCAGAAATCCGTTGACGAAACTCCCAACCTCGGCCGCTGCCCCCATCACATCCGATGACTGCACCCGAGCCGGTTTCGCACTACAGGGAGAGATCCGAGCGGAGGACCAAGTGATGGGCAGGGAGCCTCCGTGCGAACGAGGGTGAGCCCGAGAGATAGAGGGTGAGAGAAAGAAAAGTTGGACGTGCAGGCGGAGAAAATCCTCAATGAGTGCGCGTTTTGGCGCAGTCACCAGCAGCCTTAATTAAAATGTCTTGTAAGTGAGATTAAAGTCCCTGGTGTGATGAGTGCAGGTATCCTCCCGGCTGCAGCTTCCCGTGTCCCGTCTCCTCCTCCTCTCTTCTGCTATTTATCCGCCTCTCCCGTCCTCTGTCTGCTCCCTATCTCTCCTCTTCACCTCGGGATACTCCCCTTTGCTCCGATGCACGTCAGGGTTTTCCTCTCTCTCTCTCACACTCCCTTCCTCCTTCTCTCTCTCTCTCTCCCCCTGTCGTAACCTCCTTTATCACTCCAGTCTATAATTCCTGCAGCAGCCTCCTTTCTGCTCTCTCAGCTCCTCCAGTAGCAGCAGCGGGGGGATTTAACGCAGTGGCATCAGCGCACCGCACTCCACATCCAGCTATGTAGAGCACAACTCCGTATATAAATTCACCTTAAGTTGCCTCTTCATGCAAATGCGCACAGATCTCCTCCCTTATGGCCCATTTCTGTTCCCGTTTGAAACAGAGCTCCTTCATCCCTCTGCTCGTCTTCCTCCTGCCTCATCTTTGATGTGCCTTTGATCTGTGCTAGCGCAAAGATAGCGGTAAAAAAAGTGGTCCCATATTTCGTGTTCGGACTTGAAACTTAGCCTAGTGGCCTTATACATCCGGACATGGGACATGGTATAGCAGGTGTGACTTAAAATCTAATATTTTTGAAATATCCGGACAGCAGAAATTACTCATGTTCTGCCATGAAATATCTTGACATGGGACCAGATATAGATAATCGGATGATTTAAAATCACTTTAATATTATTTTTGTATATATATTATCAGGAACTAAGGATTCTAGTGGCATAAAAGTGCATGGTCCCCGGAGTTAGATGGGCTCCGAACATGAAACCTGTGACTCTCTGTGACTCTCTATCATCACATTTGGATCACATCTTGGAATATGCAGGTCATAATATGTCTGGGTTCGTCGTAGTTTTACGCAGTGAGAGCGCACAGGGACTTGGAGAGGATATTAAAAACTACTAATAAAAATTAGCCTGACATGCTTGTTCCCCAACCGGTGCCCTCCAGCTATACACAGCAGCTTCCTTGAATCTCGTATTTACGCAGTGTCATGTTGCTCACAGGCACATCAGCAGTGTGGGACACCTGCCAGTTTTTGGAACTCCAACTCAACAACTTGTTTGTGATACCTGGATAGAAAGAGAGTGTGTCAGTGTGCACTTTCTGTCACATGCAATGAAAGTGAAATTGCCATTACCTTAAACGCTTTACAACCCCACGCCCCCATTTCGAAATGACTCAGGTGCGGCAGCAGGGAGAGGAAAGCCCCCATTTGCGTAATTTTCGCACTCGCTTGATTTATTGCCCCCTTCGTTTTATGTAACCCAGCCGCACGTTAACAGCTCCCGCACAGACACAAACACACACATGAAGCCTACACACACGAGCACCCACACACACCTGTGCAAACGACATCACTTGACTGTCAATCCCTTCATTGATCTTTCCACGATGCTTTGAACAGCGCAGGAGCCCATATATCCTTAATTGCGGTCTTAAAAGGCGAATCAAGACGCAGAGGCTTCAAAGTGGGAATATACCTGTTTGAACTGCAAACTGAGAAAAGAAAATACCCCGACACTTGACACTTGAAGAACATCAGCTAAAAAACACACACATCTGTTAAATCGTTGTGTAAACGAGTGCATTTATAAGGGATACTGCGCATCTTTGATTGTGCATTGATTGTCACTTTGACCATGCGCATTCCATGTTGCTGGTGCAACAACTTATTGTCCATACTGTAGAGACCATGCGATGCAAGACAATATATATTCATCTCATTGCAGAACGTGTGGGAACTGGTGGGTTTCTCTATAATCTTGTAAGGTTTTGACCTTCCTTTGTCTGCCCTGGGATAATGTATATGTTGGGATTTGGCGCTATAGATACAAATACAACTGAATTGAAAATGTAATAAAACAAAGATTTTCAATTAGATTATTGTCCGAGATGTCAGCTTTCGGACTCGGGCTGGTTTGGTCTGCAGGAGCGCAGTGGGCATATGCTCCGGCCTATATGGCATTGATTTTGGCATCCATACAGACTCGCGCTCGTGCGCCAGAACGCGCTCGCGCACACAGCTGCCCTCTCCCTTGGGAGTCGCGTTGATAAATGAGGTGAAGGTGCAGAGGTGTTTGGGTGTGCGTGCATGCGTGTGGTCGCTATACGCATGGTCAGTATGTTAAAAAATGAATGTGGATTTCTGCAGCATGACAGACAGACACATCCATACAGTGAGTATATATATATAATCTATGTTATCCTTTGATCGTGTATAGGCTATCTATCTGTCATTGGTGTCGTGTGCGTGTGACAGACTGAGGGCCCCCTGTGTGATTGGCGTGGCTCCTTCTCCCTCGGTTCATTAGTATTTATGACCAGCAAAAAAAAAAAATTGAACTTTTTTTTAAAGGAGACAGGATCGATCGGAATCGCCTCCGGGCTGATCAGATCCTGATGTATTGGATATCGATCCCCGGCCACAATGAAGACGTCAACTGCAACGGTACATTTATATGAGAAGGCGTGAGCACCGGTTCCCAGGGTCACATGGTTTGCTTTTAAAATATACATTTCCATATAGGTTTACTGCACTGGTTGGGTGAATCCAACCATGCAGCCACCATAGCAGTCAGTGGAGGAGGAGAATGAGGAGGAGGACGGCCCCCCCAGGGTTACACCCCCCACCCTGCATCCACCCACACACACACACACACACACACACACACAAAGAAATTACAACCTAATCGAATGCCTGGATAATGGAATAACTGAATAAGTAGCCTGGAGGTTATTAATGCAAGTGGTTTCCAAACCGAGGTGTGGGGAACTCCGGGGGTTCATTGAATGCAGGAATCATAAGGCCCACATCAAAATGTAGACATGCTTAATTTAATCACTATTCAAAGTGCTGTACACCAGTTAGAAAATATATAAGAGGTTTCACTCCTTTTGTTCCTCATTGGACAAACGGCGAAGAGATGAAAGTGCTCACGTATCTGCTTAGAGCTAGGTCCATTTTTCAAATGGTTACATATATAAAGATACATAAATGGACAGAATAAGTTGTTTAGAATTAGAAGTCAATCAACATTTTACATTTTATATTTTGAGGTCAGTTCTAATTTTGAATTATTTATCCGTCTTCTTCAGTCAATTAGGGAACCTTTTGTTATGTTTAGTCACCTCTATAAGATAATCCTATTTGAAGAAAATAGGAATCAAAGAAACAAATTAAGGACTTAGCGATCATACTTGACCCTTAAAAGGGGTTTTCTATCATTGTTTGATCTGTTTTCAACTTTTGGCTAAATAGGTTAGAGTGATCCACTGTGCTTCATGTGTGAACAGGTGACAGCCCCATCTATTAGACTCCTCTCCTTTATTCTCCCAGCATCAAAGTGCTGAGAAAAGCCCCATCAGGTTAACATTAGTCCTACATGTAAAGACTTAAATGAAGAGTTGATCTTTGATATTCGTTTGATATCTGCTCTCCACCGGCTGCTTTGATCCTGCGCTTCCCACCGGAAACTCGATGCCATGATGACCCTCCATAAAAAGTGAAGATTGACAAATGTTGATGTCGTTGGTCACTTATAATTTCTCCCCCTGTAAACTGATATGACTTATATGTGGATTCCGGTGTGAAGACTATGGATTATGTTTGTTGTGAGATATGATTTTGCTACTTGAGCATGTGTCAGAGCAGCATGGAGTCCAGCTTGCCAGTTTCTCTTGGCAGTATAGTTTTTAGGTTCTTCAAATGTATATTGTTTATGTGAGTATTTCCATTTCAGATCACTTCATACTTAAACCTGACCTTATTTCAGACGGTAATATTTGCTCCATTACATTTATGCGACAAATTTTTTAAGTTTCTATTGCTAATATTTATAATTTAGGTTATATTACATATCTTAGGCTGAGCCATATAGCGTTTCTGTTTATATAATTATATATAACAATGTTTCACCTTATTGTATATGTCATATCTGATTCATGGCTGCATGACACTTTTACAACACAAGTTCGAGCATGTGGCTGCACTGCAGTGTTGCAGTGTTTGTGTTATTGTTTAGTTTTATTATATTGTTATTATTTACTAGAATTTTATATAGTTCTTATAGTTGTTATAATTTAACTTCTATTTCATTCAAACTTTATTTAATTATCTTTTTACCTGTATTTGTGCTTAAGTTTGTTTATTAGGATAACTGCTTGAGATGCATCTCAGGCGTTTTCGATGGGGGTCCAACATATGTTACAATCATCAGAACTTAACAAAAGAGAGAGAGACAACGTGAATAACAAACCAAACAATCAATCACATACCATATACAAACTGAAACAAACAAAAGCTAAACTAAAACGAAACCAAGACAGGAGAAAAAATTATAATAATAAATACACACACACACACACACTCACTCACACACACATATATATAGTTTGTACTTGGGCTGTTATTTGCCTCATGGGGATATGATATAATAATGAAGCCTGTATGATACTTGTTTGTTAGATCCTGTTAATGTAAACTGGATGAGCTGAGCTCACACAGGTTTATCGTGGACCTCTCAGCCTCAGCATCAACACAGAGGCTGCACATCTCGCGATGAAAGCGTGTGAACGCGATATTTGAGTCCTGCCCCTAAAGTTACAATAATCGCAGCAGCAGCAGCAGCAGCAGCAGCGTCTCCACCACAACAACCAGCAACAGCAGCAGCAGCAGCGATGGCCGCTTTCCGCAGAGTGGCAGCTCTGGCCGGGAAGATGAACCTCTGGTCGGCGGGGAGAACAGAGCTGGTCGGCGGTCAGAGGCCCGGTGGAGGGAGAGCCCGGGGCTGTGTGGCGGTCGGGATGTGTGTCGCGGCGGGAGGCGCCGTGGCTCTTTACCTCTACAGCGACATGACGAGCGGCAGAGGCAGGAAGAGGATGGAGAGACACAGCATCAATGATTTACTGCCGACCATCCCCCGAGTCCAGGCGAAGGAGAAGGTAGGAGGCCCACAGTCTTTACTAGAACACCAGAGCTGCGAGCTGATGCTGAGTCTGTGGTCACATTTAAAAGTCTCCAGTATTGAGGGCCTCAGTGAGGAAGTGAAAACACAGCACCGAGAGAAAAGAGTATGTCCCTCCTCTAGGACAGCTACACGGGCCCACCTCTGCTCTGTGGCTGGCAGTGTGTGTATGTTTTCCTCTGAGCGGACACACTGTGTCATTTATCCCCAGTTCACCCACTGGAAACTGTGTCTCACTGTTTGGCTGCTAAACCACGTGCGCGCGCACGTCCAGGCCTGGCGCTCTCCTCTCGAGCTGGTGCTGAAATGACAACAAGACGAGGATGCCACTGCCAGAGCACCTGTGTGCAGATGTGTGTGAGCAGGGTGACAGTGGTTGAGACATTGGAATATCATAATGTAGGAATACTCAGATACAAGTCAAAGTTGTGCATTCAACATTTTTACATAGGTTCAAACTATAAGCAGAAAAATGTACTTAAAGAGTAAAAGTGCAAAATCCATGTTCAGAACAATATGCAATAGTGTGTAAGTTTTAGGCACTGATAGTAAACTGATCATACTTGTAGTTATCAGTGTCAGACAACTTCATGATGATAATGTGGATAATAGATAATAATATAAATGTCTAAAATGCCTAAAAAGTTTGCACAGTAATGTACATTTTATTGTTTGAATTTAAAATAATTAACTTACAATGGGTAGCTACAAGGCTACATCATGATATATTTGTTAATCATATTTTGAATCCAAAATTTGAATCTGAAAGGTAACTTTAGACGTTAAATAAAACTACAACATTTCTCTTTAAAATGTCGTGGAGTCGAAATGTAAAGTAGCACAACATGAAATAAGTATAAGAACCTCAATACTTTACTAACAGTAATGGAGTAAAATTACTTTCCATCCCACACAGTAATAGTTTAAAATGAGGTTGTTACTAAGTTCTACAAAATTATATATTTTTTCATTAAGTTTTCAAACAAAAGTGACTTTTCTCAGCTCCAGAGTAATTATTTGAATGATGTGATATCTGATTGTCTTATGTGGTAGTAATCTGAATATCTTTGTCTTTTAGCCTGTCGGTTTGACAAAACAACACCTTTAAAGATGCCAAAAATGACATTTAATAGACCGTATAGACAAAAGAGAACAATCAACAGATTAATTGCTGAGGTAAAGTAGTTAATTGCAGCCCCAGTTTCAAATCTATATATAACTTAAATGAATGTGCTTGTACATGCCTGTATTTCTGTACACATTTATATCAAATCTTTACTAATTCTTTCAGAATGAAAAGTTGACTATTATTATGAGCATCAAATCAGAATGCACAGAAATAAAGCCATAAAACTTGTATCTGCTAAACAACGGTTCATTCATTTCAAAACTCACATGTCCCTTTCAAACATATTATGATAAAGTTATGAATTAAACAAATGTGGATATGGGATAAGATAAGATAAACTCCTCTTACCAAACTGCTGCCCCTCAGTCGAATTAGATCAGACAAATGAGTTTTGTCAAAGCATGAAAACAGGACAGAGTAAGTAAAGTTTATTTATTCAACACCTTTCACGGACACTACTTACACAGTGCTCCACAATCAAAGTGATAAAGTCAGAGTCAGAAGAGCCATTAGTGATAAGCAAAGGAGAATAAAAAGAGGACCATAATACAGTGGGGACTGTAGCTTGTTCAGAAACACAGAGCGCACGGCTTCATCCTTCGTTCGGTCACTGGTATCTCTTTTTCACATTAACTGCCATTCAACATAGGTCCACAGCTGGACCATGAGATTCAGTTGTTTTGAGCTTACTCTGATGTATTTTTCAGCTGTATGTTCCATGTGTAAAACTGTACCACACTCTACTATTTGGCGATGGGTATGCTATTGAAACTTGCAGTGTTTTGCAATTATTTGTAAACCAGCTGAATTGAACTGGGAGCATTTGCTTATTGTAAGGTAGTAAATGAATCTAAAAGCCATTGTAAAACTGGTAATAATGTGAGGTATATACAGGTTGTATATGGAAAGCTGAATCTTCTAAACTGCCTGGGATAGAAGAGCTGCCTGCAGGGAAACCAGGATGAGGGAGGGGTAGCCAGAGTAGAAGATGGAGTCAGGCTACCTGACAGGTGAACATGTTGACAAGACAGCATCTCAACATGGGAACAGGATAGCTCCAGTGAGGGAAAATGAAAAACAGTCTTGTGTGACTCAGTAAAAGGTCGTCAATAAGGATTCAGGTAACAAGAAAACCGTGCTGGCAGGAAACAAAAAAGGGTCAGTTGAGGTAGAAACCTGGATGTCATAGACTTACTTACAACAACCATTGGCTGGGGACTAGGCCTAAAGGACATGGACAGGGCCAAGCTTTGCACAGGTTAGTCAAGACTTAAGAAGAGACTTGTGCCTCAAGTAGGGTGTAATGTTTAATAATTCATGGTTTACTTTATACACTTTTGTTATTTAAAGGTTCAGTGTGTAGAATTTAGTGACATCTAGTGGTGAAGTTGCATGTTGCAGCTGAAAACCCCTCACCTCGCCCTCCCCTTCCAAACATGAAAAAACCTGTAGTAGCCTTCAGATGTCATAAAAACTCAAAAGGTGTTTAGTTTGTCCAGTCTTTACCACTGTAAAAAAAACATGGTGGCCTCCATAGAGAAGACTCGCTACTGATGTAAATATAAAGTATTTAAATATACATCACTAGGATTATTTTATATTAAATTTCTACCAATAGATCCCTTTCACCTAAACCTTACTGAACCTTTAAACATATTGTTAACCAAAATGCTCCCACACTGACATAAATGTGCCCTGATGGTCTACAAGCTCTTGGTTATTATCCATCCACGGCTAAATAGGCCTAACCTTTACTGCAGGTGCAACCACTCAATCATGAATGGACCAAATATTTATCAAATATATAAATATACTATAAATGAGTTCTGTTACATTTGTAAAGTACTGAGAGCTCAACAGGCTGCAGCTGCAGTAGTAATAGCAGGTTGGTGTTAGGGTATATTACAGTAACATCATCCTGTCTGAGATTGTGGGCGTTTGATCGCAGTTTCACAAAAGTTACACCCTTAGCCTCAAGTGACATCACTGGAGGCAATTATCAGATGTTTGCGCAGCTCCCTCTAGAGCCATAAAATGGCTTTACACAACTTTTTTCACATGAATAGCAATAAATAGACTTTGATGTGTAAAATTGGTGAAGTTCCCCTTTAAGAGCACAGTGAGAAAGACCATGGTTCAGCATCAGACCGTGAATGTGAAAAATGTTTTTACGAACAGTGTTAGCAACTTATGACACCTCAGATTGAAGATGACTTTTGTGAAGGTTTTACCTGGTTAGGTGTAACTGTAATTTAGGTGATCTGATGTCAGGAGGGAACTCGGGAGGATTAGAGTTCGCAGAGTGTGGCTGTGAGAAAACCCAGGAGATGGATGAAAGAGCTGCAGCTGTGCACAGAGAATACTGGGTTGCCTGAGGGGAAAACACCTGGAGCATCTGCCGAGCAGCCAGGAAAACAAGACGAGGCAACAGGAACAGGTTTAGTTTTGGGTTCATGACATTATAACTATACAAAAACACGGTGCTGCAGTGTGAGTACTAACTCGCATTCAGATATTCTTTTTCCAAAGGAGATAACATTGCCTCTTCCATCACATTGTGCAGCACACGGCCTGTGAACCAAGTTTCCTTTTTGCAGAACTCTGTAAACTTCATTCATTAGTGAGAGTAACTGTGCTCTTCCTCTTGATTACAGTGCATTCCTATGAAGCCTAACACTCATCTCCTATTCCTGCGTTCAAAAGCCCCCTCGGTGAAGGCAGCTTCAAAGCTTTATGAATGAATCCGTGCGCTCATTAGCATGTTAGCTGAGCTGAGGAGGAACCTCGGTGCACCGGGCCCTGCAGCTAAACAGGGTTAAATTTGGAAACCTCTCTGCTAATTGCACAGCTCCATGCAGCACAATCTGTCGGCGTAGCACTTCTCCTACACTGCAGCTAATCAAGTTGAAGCGCTGGCTTCTGAGAGAAAGATGCTAATCAAGTAGAAAGAGTGTATGCATGAGTTTGTGTGCGTCGGTGTGAGTGTGTGTGTCCCTGTTCTGCGATTGCACTGTGCCAGAGGTGCTGACTCTATTTATAATCTCACAGAGCTAAATGGAGAGAGTTGATGCCAAGAATAGATGGATCTCCTCATTACGGAGGTTCAAAAGCAGTGGAGAGGCACATAGTGTTTAATCTGTGCCGTCTGCATGAGTGGCACAGCGCTCTGTCTTCACAGAAAGCTCTCACAGCTGGAGAAGTCGCACCGAATGTGATCAACTGAATGTCAGTCGTGTATTAATATTGGAGAAACCAGAATGTGGTATATGTGATTGCTTTGACTCTTACTGATGTCTGCAGGGACGTCCGTTTGACTTTGAAGACGGAGACGTGTACATGTCGTCCCACGAGCATCGTTTCCGCATGTTCAGCTCAGCGGAGTATGACGGGCAGCTGTACATGACCCCGCAGAACTTCATCGAGTCGGTCACCATGAATGAACCAAGAAGTAAGTATCACAGACGCACAAATCACCTTCCACTCTTGTGTTCAAAACTCTTGACCTGAAACAGAACAATAATAAAATGAATGGTCTTTCTATTCACTGTGAGATTAGAGCACATGCGGTTTATGTACAGTGTACAAAATAATGTGAATTTCAGTTGGAAAATGTATAAAGAATTTCTCCATCAGCTCAGTTACTGCAGGTCCCTTTTACAGTTGTAGAAAGAAAAGTCAACCAGCATCACCACAGGCCAAACAAACAATCCATTTCATAAAGGCAGGTTTAGATCGGAGCACTTGTTTTCCTTCTGTAACATTCTGCTGGACTCTATCTAGATTTTTATTTTGGCATCATCATACAGTAAATTTCTATTTCCCTGACAAAACTAACCTTATACTGCTGTTTATAAATCTTGAAACATTCATATTACATCTGTTTACTGATATGATCCAAATATTAAAGTTTAGTTACATTTCGTTAGTTTCCACATTTAGAGACTGGCATTTCTTTTTGTTAATATGCCTTTATGTACCTTTGATAACTCACTAAATTTGATGTGTTTGAGTTTGTAGATCTCCATCTGTGATCTAAATTTGATTCCCCAATGTGGATGTCAGCTCCAACATTAAAAATAGATCTTTGTGTTTGACTGAGACGATGTAAAACTCTTTAAAATCCATGGTTTAAAAAGGTCTCTGCTTTTTCTGTCAGCCTTCTGCCAGTCGAAACAGATTAGTCCTCGCCAGCCAGCCTCAAAGCAGATGGCTTTACCGCTATTGTTTAGTCTGAGGTTAATGTTAGTCACACACACACACACATGCACACACACATGCACACTTACACTGGTGTGTGTTTAAAAATGTCCTCACAGGTTGAGATTATCACAAACGCCCGTCCAAAAAGGCTACCATTCCTTTCTTCGGCAGGCATGTGATTGTATTGCGTGCAAACTGTGCACCTGTATGTGTGTGTTTACATCTACTGCGGCTCACTGACACACGATACAGCCGCACAAAGCCTCTCAGCAGCCGACATCCTCTAATGCGCCCTTTGAAGTTGAATTAGATGAACTTTGTTGTATAAAACAGAGCAAAAGTACTGCGTGCTCTTACAGGGACATTCCACAAACTACAAAGACAAGCACGGGGCACTTTAGACAGTACAAATGGGTCTGTGATGATGACACTGTATATACAGCGAGTGTGTCTGTGTGTGTTGGTGTGTGGGGGTGTGTGTGTGTGTGTGTGTGTGTGTGTGTGTGTGTTGTGACTGTACCCCGGCACATTTAGACCCATTTCTAGATCATACAGATGCTATCTGACTGAGCCCACCCAAACTCCTCTCCTCTTTCTCTCCTTCTTCTCCTCTCTTTTGTCTCGTTCCCTGGCAGACAAGAGGCCCTGGAGGTCCCTGACCAAACAGGTGGGAGACACACGCTTGATGCTGCTTTCTTCTGCTCCTCCGTGTTGCAGGCATCTGCTGCATGTCACATCTGTCGCTGGCTTTGTATAGGATGCAGGTTAAATCCAGGCTTTTCCACGAAGAGCTTTTTATTTAAATGTGAACGTCCTACTTTTAGCATCAGTGCATGTATCCACTGTTAGTATTTGTGTGGAATTACAGGACGATAGCATTTAACGCTGCCACCAGCACAAACACAGGGTTGCAATGATTGACAGTTCTGTTGGAAGGATATCTATTTTCAGTTTGTTAGACAGTTCACTGGGATGATGATACACATTTATACTTTTACAAATATGAAATAAATGCAGTAATACACTAAATGTGTTCAAACAATATGCCATGGATGTCTCTTAATTGATCATCCATCTCATTCTTATCTTTTCTTTTCACACAGTATTAATTGACATTCACATACAACTTGATGCACTGTATTGTCAATACACCTGTTGACTTGTTTTGACACAAATCAGATGAACAGATGAAAATATGGACACAACCACGGTGGCATATTGTCGTGGAAATTTATCATGAGATTTGAAATAATGAGTTTCTCAGACCGGAGTGGCCTTAGAGTTTTAATTATTTGCTCTGCAGAGGGTTACACAGCCAGCAACATGGCTCAAAAAGGAGGGTTTTTATACAATGTGATAAAATGGTAAACAGAACCGAAAGCAGACAGGACCGTCTGCTGTCTGGCATCACTGTTACAAAAAGAGGAATCAAATCCAGCACACAGTTGCACAAATAAAGGTCAACAGGAGGTGGAAGACATTGATGTTGTATCAGCTAAGTGCACAGAAAACAGTCAAAACAGTAATAAGACATTGATCAGTGGAATTTTCCATTACAATATTTTTTCACAAATATTTATATTTTGAGTAAATGACACAATAAGATGGATAGTTTGGGTCTTTTCTCTGTCTGTGTCTGTCCATGTAAAAGTTGAAATTTGAAGTTTGAAGGTGAGGATTTGTGTTTTTACAGTGTATCTACTTGTGAATCTGTGTGTTTCTCATGTGTGTGTGTTTTTGTCAGGAGCTGGAGAAGATCCTGTCAGACACTCCCCAAGTATGGAGAGGATCCTCTAAACTGTTCCGCAACCTGAGAGAACGAGGTCGTAGAGCGTACACACACACACACACACACACACACACACACACACACACACACACACACACACACACACCGCACACACAACACACACACACACAATCACAGGTGCAAAGGCACCTTAAACACCTTCACTAATATAATATTGCACATACATGCACTCACACTTCAAGACTCTTTAAACCCTGCTTTATTTGTTATCAGAGTAAATAAGCAGCAGTCAGATAATGACAAGGTCAGTGAATGTCAGTGGTTTAGGTTTTTGCCATTACAGTTTACATTTATTATATTTATAATTTGTATCGTGTTTCAATTTCGAGTCAGTGAGAAATTCAAGATTTCAATTTATTGACGTTTGTAAATTTTGCAGCTTTTCAGTACGGTTTCATGTGTTCATGTGCACCAGTGCTTACCTGCTGAGGTGTGACTAAATAGTACCTGTGAACTTGTGTGTGTGTGTGTGTGTGTGTGTGTGTGTGTGTGTGTGTGTGTGTGTGTGTGTGTGTGTGTGTGTGTGTGTGTGTGTGTGTGTGTGTGTGTGTGTGTGTGTGTGTCACTGTAGGTGGCTCTAATCCGAGGGTTGGCCAAACAACCTGCTGAAAAACACTGAAAATAAACCTCCTCTCCTCTCCTCTCCTCTCCTCTCCTCTCCTCTCCTCCTCTCCTCTCCTTCTCTCCTCTCCTCTCCTCTCCGTTTCTGGAGTGTGTAACACAGGTTTCAAACAGTTTGAGAGTGAGTCCCCATGGTGATAATCACACACGCACACACAGACACACACTAGGATATGCTAAATATATCACACCCTGTGTGATGCATCCCCTCTCTCCCTCTATCATGATTGGGGGAAAGGAAAAGACAGAGACCAGAGGAGTGAGGGAGTGGAATGGATGAAAGGAGAAGTGGAGGGATGTAGATAAATTCTTATTATATAAAGGAAAAGAGAAGGTTTGTTTGAATTTATAGACAGTGCATGTCTATTAAAGTAAGTATTTGCTTGGGGCATATAACCATAAATGTTTGGGGCATATTGTCAAGTCCACAAACACACACTCTCACTGCTGCACAAACAGAACGTGGCCTGGAATTGTTGGAAATGGACAGTGTGTTGTTTTGCTCAGTGCTTATTCTCATATTTTTTCAGTGTCAGTGTCAGCTTTCCTCCAATCTGGTCTCTGATATAAGTTGTGTGACGAAGCTGTAAATGTGTGTGTGTGTGTGTGTGTGTGTGTGTGTGTGTGTGTGTGTGTGTGTGTGTGTGTGTGTGTGTGCGCACGCTTGCGTCTGAACATGCTCTCCTATTCATGCCATGATGAGCGAGGACAGTTGAGGTCCTTGGAATTGCCTTGGATTGCTGAGAATAACAGAGCTGTCTGTCAAACTGAGGAATGTAGCTTTGCCAGAACATTAGTGTCTCTCTGTATGTGTGTGTGTGGGCTGCACAGCATGTCAGTATTGGTTGTTAATGTTTTACATAGTAACAGTAATGTTTTGACTTTGCTATAGCAACATTGGATGTGTTCAGCACTGTGATATATCATGGTGATAATGATTATAAATGTGGGTAGTTGACTGGTAACTTGAGTGACCTGACTGAGCTGATGTGCTGCAGGAGATTCGTGTTGATTCTCAGTGAGATATAAATGAGGAGCACTTGATTATTACATGGAATTATATGACTATTACAGTAATATGAAATGGATCTTTGAACACTTTTTTAACCCTGTAAACGGCGAAAAAGTTCAGGAAGGTTATACAACAATATATTCATATATTTATATTTAGAGAGAGACAGAACAGCTATGCACAAATAGAACATATATTTTTTCACGAGAAGTTTAACCCTAATATTAAACTCTTATTTAGATTTTGCAGAATAATATAATAAAAAATAATACAGATTCATGAGAATAATAAACACATTTTTAGGCTTCCCTTAAATGTTACAGTGTAAGAATTTAATAATATGAATAATAAGTAAATAAAGAAGGATTAAAATGTTTAAATTAATATATAAAGGTAATAAAATGGACATTTTGTTTTATTTTCTGTTTGTAATGATAATTGTTTCTTCTTCATGACATCAAAGATAATCAACCATTTACTGTAATTCAGTGATATATGGCCGATAGTGTGAGAGTTAAAACATGCAGAATGTGTTGTCGAAACCTGAGCAGTTTCAGAGTCTTTGCACAGTTCAGTCTACACAGAGAAAAGAGAATTCAATCCCGAACCAGCTCTCTCTTCTACTCAAAGCAGTCATGCATCAGGAAAACACAAGGCTCACATGGCTTCGAATAGTGTCCTGTTCACCTACACACACACACATGCACACACATAAACACACACATGGGAAAGCAGTCTCCCGTAACACTCAAGCGAGTCACCCTGAACTATCTGAACGATCAGACACAGAGCGACAAAGAGGGAGAGAGATGAGATGGAGCTATACAGATTTCTAAATGGGCCTGAGGCAAGGAAGGATCACCTCCTAAAACATTTTTCACTTGCTTATCCAAACACAGACACACACTCACACACACACACACACACACACACTCATCACACCCCTGCCAACCAGTGTCTTTACTCTGGACACTTGGGGTGTAGGAAAAGAAACGGTGTGTGGCCTAATAGCTTTTGGCAGCTCAGCTTGAAGAAGACACATTTAAAGATGCTATCTTCATGAAAGGAAGGATTATGTGTGTGTGTGTGTGTGTGTGTGTGTGTGTGTGTGTGTGTGTGTGTGTGTGTGTGTGTGTGTGTGTGTCAGTGTCAGGAGGCCCACGGTCTTTGAACATCTGTAAACATTGTGTGTGTTTGACCTTTTCTTTAACTGTCTCTATCTTGGCCTCGTTTCTAGGCATCATCTCTTACACAGAGTACCTGTTCCTGCTCTGCATCCTGACAAGTGAGTCTGTTCAACACATTTTTTGAACAAAGACATGAACAAAGTCCAGATAATATGCAGACCCAATTATCCAGACGCTATGAGGACTTTGCCTTTCACATGTGAATAACACAGCAGGAGATTGTCCGGCTTAGACCCGTTCACAACGTCTGGATACAGCTTGTTGGAGGCAGGACCTTAGGGCTGGACGCGACATATGTCTGGAGCAAGCAACTCAGACATTTGCGTTTACACATATAGCTCCCCTGGATAATTTCAGGAAAATGCGCACGTCTTAAAGCAGCTTTATACCTCTTTTACACCAAAATTAGCAGGTATACGCAGTGTACGAGTAAACCTGCTAAATGCGACTGACTCCTTTCAGTGCATGTCTGAAAGTTTCTCTCTACACATCCCTCTTCTATCATTCTCTCTCTTTCCCCTTAGCAGTATAAACTGTCCCTCTTTTAAAGAGAACAAAGTCAGTGGAACTACGGTGCACGGTCTGAACTATGCTCGGGCCCACCCAGGACTTAACAAGACACAATTATGACGCAGCACGGGTGGATTTCCCCTCGCCCTTAGGGTACGAGAGAAATTAAGAGACAGAGAAAAAGAAAGAAAAAGGAGAAAAGTAAAAATATTTTTCGTGCTGTCAATTCTTTTTTTAATGTCTTCTTCTCCTGCCGTCGGAACCAGAAATTTAAGTCTTTTCTCTCAGCAAATTTGAAATGAAAAATTACTGGCACAGTTTTGGCATCTGCTGTAGCTCAGTATGTGCCCACATAAAATGAGAGAGCAGCCATTAATCATGACCACATTAATCAGGAACTCTGCTGATGGATTTTAATATTTCTGTCTGATCAATTTAATATATGTTCATTTAAATTCAGAGGGGGAGAGAGAGAGAGAAAGAAAGCTAATCTAAAATACATGTATGACCAGTTGTATGCGGTGTATAGATTTAGCTCACAGTCCTGTAAACTGTAGATTAACTCCCCCTGTCTTGTCCTATATGCCACTTCTTCTATTTCTGGTTTCAAAATTACCTTTAACACATGCTCACACTCACCCTATGTGCTCTCCTCTCTGTTTTCTAGAGCCCCATGCTGGTTTTAAGATTGCTTTCAATATGTTTGATGCAGACGGCAACCAGATGGTGGACAAGAGGGAGTTCTTGGTGGTGAGTCGTGATACTGAGAGAAAATCCTCCCTTGGCTGAATTTCCATGATATAATATTCACATCTCTTTTTGCTCCCATCACAACAGAGAAGTGTTGTGAAGGTTTTAATATAATAATCAGTGTTAATAATTAGTCTCAACCACGCTTATCCTCTAAGGGTTGTTGGTGCGACTTTGGCTGAGAGGTGGAGTATATTACTATCATCTAATTTCTATATGGTCTTATAGAGAGAACATGAAACAGAGACATAATCTATGTTTTTACCTTCCTTTTATTCCAACCACCTTAAGCTGTAGCTATTGTTTTCAACTTTAAAGCATTTAAAATGTCTGATTTCGATTCAGTGTCTCTGTGGAGGCTGGTGGGAGTGGGATGGTGCATCAGCGGGAGTGGGTGGGAGTGGTGGAAAGCCCTGTGGGAGCAGACAGGTGTGGAAAACAAAAAAAATTCCCACATTGCGGCTTCGGCAGTAGGCTTTGATTTTTGCCGGCTAGTGACACATGTGGTCAAATGAGGAGAGTATTTGACTTAAATGCAGATCAGACTGTGTATAAAGATGGATGATGCATCTACAATTCCTCCCACTATCCAGAAATGAACGCTGCCATTTTGTGCATTTAGAGCCAGATTCTGCAAATCAGTGACTGGGAGGATGGAGCTGTTTATATACAGCCTATGGGTCACACAGACATATCCGTTTATAATCAAAAATAAAATTGTGTGTTGATTTAAGTTAATAATAGAATTTTATAATGAAAAATATATAAGAGCTCAACGTGCGCTGAAAGTAAAATAAAATCAACGACCACTCGCCTGATAGTGATTTCTGTGCAGCTAAAGTTGTTTCCTGCTGCATGATTGAGTATTGATCAATAGGCTACTTATATATCTGTGAAAATAAGTCACATCCGAAGCCAAACTAGAAAACCAACACTCTCATAGTCATTAAGTCAAAAGAGCGGCGCTGGAATCACATCACAGACCAGTCTGAACGAGTCACTGACCCTGTGAACCCAGTGGATGTTTTACACATGAGCATTTAAGCTTCAAACGGAGCTTTAGATCTGACTTTGAATCGTCAAAGAGATCCTGATTCTTACTCTCGTTACAGCTTCAGGAGATCTTCCGGAAGAAAAACGAGAAGAAGGGACGGAAGGGAGATGCTGAAAAGTCAGCACAGTTGGTAAGAACGACGGTAACATGGGACCAGAGTGTGTGTGTGTGTGTTTGTGATGGATACAAGTGGATTGTAGATCTATAAAATCGTCAGTGATGTTGCTATTGTCAGTGTTTAATATTGCTGAATAACAAAATGCTCTGATTTTATAGAGGTTGTAGTTTCTTATTTAACAGTGAAAAGTTAACCTTACTCTTTCTGTTACGTGCCTCTTCAAATGGCATTTGAATACATCCATGTACATCTCATGTCACCTCTGGAAGGTGAGTGCTGCGTCAAACTGTGGATGTGGATGTATTGAAAATGACACGTCATCACCCAAGTTAGTTGTCGTCTGTATTGAAGCAGGTGTTAGTTACAGTTAAACCCTTTATGTGACCACGTTGGATTGCATGCTGCCTTATAGAAGCTGTTTCTGACACTGTGTTATGTCCTGTGATTTTAATGTGTACTGACGGTTATCCCTACTGTTATATCGGATACACTCTCAAATCAATATGTCTTTCTCAGCACAACTGTGGTCGACATTTAGGAACAGCACTGGTCAGCTTGATTTATTCCACTGCATCTTTCCATCACTGGTTTTATTATTATGACTATCAATGAAAAGCATTCAAGGGGAAATGCATACCCTACACGCGGTGCTGTATATATATATATGACTTCTTTGTGACCTCTTCATGACAACACTTATCATATGATTGGGGAACATTTCCTATCGATATAAGTCTATGTAACTATTATTTGCAGAGATATTTTGCTAAATATTTTTTTCCTGACCATATTTTTGTTGACCTTTGATCAATCAGCTGATCTAGAGATACCCTCATAATTAGAAACATACATTGGATGTTCTAAGTTTTCTTTTTCCAAGAATTTGAAAAATTTACAATGAATCTACAATCAGTAGAGTGCATACCTCCATCAAGGCCCAACAGTCTCCTTATGAAACCACATTTAAATTCACTAGATTCAGACATGCCTGATATATGTCGTCAAGATTCTGGAGTTATTCTCTGAAATATCAACATGTTGAAAAATGTTGAATAATTCCTTATGTCACAATGGTAAAGAAAGTGGAACAAAAATCTTGGATCTGTCCCCAGATCTGCACCCAAATAGTATTGGGTTCTTTCCTGATCCATACCACATCCTCCCCATAGGTTTTGTGGTAATCTGTCCTGTGGTTTTTGTGTAATCCTGCTAACAGACCAGTGAAATCCACCACTGCTGAAGAGACCGGAAAGAAATGCACAGAAATTAACACGAAACAAAGTTAGGTGTCCACCACACTCACAGTTTGACACCAACGACCTCTGGGAAGTGCAGTGTAGTGTTGTAACTCAGTGTGTGTTGTTCTGAAATGTAATCACAGATGTGTTGAAAAGGACACATCTCTCTGCAAAGTGTATCCACAGCCTTTTTCCTTGCATGTACTAACATGTCTTTTACCTTCTCTCCTCCTCCTCCTCTCTACTCCTCCTCCTCTCTGGCTGCATGCTCTGACCTTCTCTTCCTCATGTCTCTCTCTGTGTGTTAGAGTATGCAGCTGTATGGATATCAGGTTGCCCCCATGAACAGCGTATGTATCCAAAACCATATCCCCTTAGTGTCCTCTCTGCTTTTCTTAAGATGTTAAAGGAACAAGCTTTGTGTTTTCATGTGAAAGAAAAAGGAGTTTTACCTGCCAACACATTCAATAAAAATCGAATGTGTTGGCAGGTGAGGCATATATAATAAATACATATATTTATCATTTTAAATATAAAATTTCAGCAAACTCTTCTCCACTCTGTGTTTGACTGATTAAAAACCGCTGTAATATTTTCTAGTATTTTTTTTACCCTTTTTTTAAGGTAAAGATAATTCTCTACTCAAGTGTAATTAAAATAAATACAAAAATACAATTTTACTCCTATTGCTTTCAAGTTAGGTGATAAATACGATACGACTCTCCTATCTATCTGCTGATTAAGGAGCCATAGCCAGTTAGCTTAGCTTAGCATAAATACGGGAAACAGCTGAAAACATCTTACCTGGCTCAGTCAGTTTATAGGCACCGATAAAGCTCACTAATTAAAGTGTTGTAACTTGACCCTACTGGTTATCAGACTGGGCAAGAAAGCAAAATATGCAATTCCAATAGGTCTGTTTACACTAAAAGTAAATTGTTGTGACACATTATGGCAGTATAGTAGAGACATAGAGATATATAATGAAGAGAGATATGGTGACTGTAGTTATTAGACCTATAACAGATTCATATAACAAGTGATTCTTCATGACTTCATCACCAGTTTCACAACCTCAAAGGCACTTAGCTATAATGAAATCTGGTAGCCTTTGCAGATGTAAAAGACAATTACATGGGGATATCAATAGGACTGTGTAATGCAAATATCTCAAAGCCTTAACCCTGCCCCAGTCCATGTCTCTCTTTTCGAAGTAAAATGTACTCATAGGCTCTTTGAAAGGATGGATTCAATTCAAGACAGGGTGTCCATCTGTCAGGTCCGCTGGTCAGTGATTGATCGAGGGGGGGATGAATGGCGAGAGAGAGAGATGGCATAAAAAAGGGTAATAGATTTAAGGGGTCAGGAGAAATGGACTCTTACGAATAAGAGAGTGATGTAATTTAGAATGATTTGAGAAGCTCAGAACTCTAAACACAATCAGATGGGGTCAATTGTAGACGCGTGTTGTTTGTGTGTGCGTGTGTGCGTTGTGGAGATTTTGTGAAAAAAACATTTTGAGGGAGGTTTTGCCTACAGACAGAAACTGTCTTCTGGACATTCACATTTCCACTCTAAAGAAAGCCAACAAGTTGCATTTGTCTATTTGTGAGAGATGGTTTTCTAATGATTCATAATAAAAGAAGTATTTTTTTCTATTGAAGAAAACCCTAATACACATACGTATTCTATACAATGATTATCACATACCAAATTAGGCTGGAAATAACTGTCAAAATTAAACTAGCAAGAAATATAGTATTTGAAATTTGGACACACATGTTCCCTTGAGACACAACATCCACTGTTGACGTCTGCCCACCCTGAGTAGTGATGAAGATTTCCTGATGGAGATAGAGGACAGTGTGGAAAATCCATTATTGGGACATACGGGCACCGTCCACGACCTGCACACTATCAACCATTAGTCTGTATTTGGACTATGAGCTCTCCTTCTCTCTCTCTCTCTCTCTCTCTCTGTCTTTTACACACACACACACACACACACACACATGCTCCTGGTCCTGTCAGTGTTGTGATGGATGGCTGCATTGTCACTGTGAAGTTAAGAGCGGTAAAGGGTCATGTTAAAATGGCTGCTGCTGCCTCCTCCCTGGAGAGAAAGACGAGGTGGGTGGTCAGGGAGCTCGACACTGTGGTTGGTTGGTTTGTCAGCTTTTTTCAACGTGGGGAGCTATAGTTTAATGGGCTCAGTGGAGGGAAACCTTTTTAGGGTGTACGAATTGCGCATTTGCCGCAGAGATTAATTAGATACACAGTTTTATTTTATTTTATTTTATTTAGATTTTGTTTTGTATTCACTGCTGACTCAGCACAAAGGCAAAGTAATGACATGGTAGATTTAGTGATTTAATTATAGAAACATTACAGCAGAGTCCCCATCAATAATCCATATGTTATGTTAAATGGTAAATAATCTTTGCGTATGTGAACATATTTTTCTGAATTAAAGCGAATGGTCTAATTTTACAATAGAATCAAATATCGCCCAAAAATATTTTTGCTGCACTCTTTTTTTTTTTTAGGACAGATCAATATAAATCATTTTAGCCTAATTTCTCTTTCCCCAGTCTTATTACTATTCACTATATGTTTTGCCTTGTTTAGCATAATGGTTTCTCATATTGGGTAGATCCGGATTAAGTATTTTTTACCCATGATTGCTACTGTATTTGACACTGTTCATGCATATGCTATATATGTATCTGTTTTAATTTCAAAATAAGATGTAAAGTTAACTTCCTGAATCTATGTATGTATTATAAGAAGTAATAGAGTGAATATTGGAAGCTGGAGTTGACCCTGGCCCTGCTTGACCGCTCCCACAGGTGCTAAAAAAAGACAGTCAGGAGTTTATGGCGCGGAGTTACTGGGACGTTCTGAGGCGAAGTGCCAGTCAAGTCCTGTTTTCTGACCTGGCCGAGGTACATAGACCCAACTGTCCTCTGTCCCTTTATCACTTCATCTGTCACCCTTCACTCTTCATCTTTCAGATCCCTCTAGATTGTGTAGATCCTCCAAATATCCCTGTAGGCCCGGAGTAATGTAGCTGCATCAAGCTTGGCCAGAATAAGAAAAGAAAAGTTATGAAATAAAATGAAAGCAACAAAATAAAGGCTTTACTTGACATGGAAGCATGGAAGGCATAAATAAGGCAAACAATTGTACCTTGACATGCCTTCGTGTTCATATGTTCATGGCTAAAATAGAAAGAAAGAATAAGAAGTTTTTTGTCAATGTGGGCCCATTGAAAAATATTATGTTCATCTTAACTCTTTCATTCTGGTTTGGCTTGATACTGATGATGTTTGTAGACTCATCTCTCATCTTGTTGTCTTCCTTCACACAATGTTATTTAAGATATAGGATTCCTGCTTATCTTTTCCAGCATCCCTCTTTTTTGTCCTACCACATTCTGTTTTATACAAATCCTTTATCAATTTAGGTTACTCACACAGGTTTCCTGACATTAATTTGATGTGGGTGAGCTAAAATACTTGCTTTGCTCATGTCCATCACATTGATCTTTTTCTAATATTGAGATAGATTTATGGCAAAACCATTTTTTTTTTCTCTCTTTGACTGACCTATTACATTTCCATGAGATCTGCAATAATCTCAGCTTCCTCCTCCCTAACCCATTTCATTTCTGATGAACAAATATTACAGGATGCCTTTTCTTTATATTTGTTCTAACTGATAATTTATGTGTTTGAAGAAATTAACTCTTTGTTTTTGGTGTAGTGTTCTGTTGCGACAGCACTGATCCATGAACATTAGTTAGAAGAAAGAATGTCCATACAGTAATAGCCTGTTTCTCAACTGCCTTCTGTTATTCTGCTTTTGTATGTGTATCTGTGCCTTGTTATCTGTGCCGTGTTGTGGCCAGTGTTGTAGCTTTGTGGTCAGATCATATTCACTTTACACATGTTTAATGACGCTGGTATATGATAATAAGAAGGCTGACTGCAGAGCACATACAAAAACCTTGATCATTAGCACCACTCACTCACACTGCATCACGTAGAATATATGATGCATTTTAAGTACAGTAATCTCCTGCTTTTATACTTTGAAATACATTTAGAAATATTTATACATAATTTATCACTGGCTTGAGCAATTCACTCTAAGTGGTGACCTGAACGACATGTGGCGATTGAGGCGATTGATACATTCAATTAACCCTTGAAAGCTTCCACTTCAAAGATAATACAGCTAAAGTGTTATTTATTATTTATTTATATCACATTTAAGAAATCTAGTACAGAATTAATAGGAAAAACAAGACAAAGAGTCATGTAACAAGCTCTGTGAGGCTGCGTGTAGGTCTTGTGCTGCCAAACACTAATGTTAGCATACTAACCTGCTCACAACAACAATACTAACATGCTAATGTTTACCAGGGCTAATGTTTACCATGTTCTCCATCTTAGCTAACACTTGCTAATCAACACCAAACACAGAGAACAGTTGAGCCTGATGGGTGTGTCAGCTAGACTGTCATCAAAAAACAAGTTTAGCATAAATTGAATCTTTTACCTGATCGTGGCCATTCATGCTCAGGAAAGGGTTCACCAAAGTTATAACAGTTCAGTCAGAAGAGGACATGAAGTTCCGTGGTTAGCAATCCAATAGCCAAATTGATTTGTCACCAAAAGAATATTCTCTACTCTATATGAAGATGGATGACATGACAGCTCCCCAAAAGTGAAGCCAAAGCATCTTGATCACCCCCTGGTGGCTGGCTGCAAGTAAAGGTCATAAACCCTGCCTCCTCTTTGTTAGTGGATGGAACATTCACCAAAATAGATATTTATATGATTTTTTCCAAATGATGGTATCTGTCATTTCTTATCACACTGACAAGGGTTCATTCAAGTTTTCATTTATCCAGTGAATTCTGTTTTCAATATTTGATGATTTAAAACCAGGATGAATAGATGAATGGTCGAGCATGTGTATCAGTGGGACCTCAATATCACGGCTCCATCCCACAATCGTCACTGCATACTCGGTCTACAAATGACGTCATCAGCACAAGATGGCAGCATTCTTATCTGGGATGTTATGGCTTCATTTCTGGATAGTGGGAGAAAGTGGAGATGAGTTATCCATCTTTATATACAGTCTATGTATGGGCCACAAATATTTATATAAAATAACCTTCTATATATTAAGATTTTTCTGTCTGTTGGACTTACCAAACGATGGACAGGCATAGAGCCACTCCACTAGAATGTGTAAAGATCTGTTACAAGCAAAGAAACAACAAACATGATAATCTCATTTTGTGCCAATATTTAGAAAACTCCTATTAATTTTGACCTTTTTGTGGTATGTTCATGTGCACCACTGATAGGTGTAACATAAGGTGATGGTGCAGGTAACAATTAATAGCAGTTAGCACAGTGCTAGCAGGCTAGCTGACTAATGACAGGCTGTTCACTGTGGTGGCAGCGGAAGCTGAGGTGGCGGTAATGACAGTGGAGCGTAATGGGGCTGACCTTGTATTTACACCGAGCAGCCTTTCATCTGCCGGGATGTCAGACGGACAGAGGGGACGAATCAGACAAAGAGGGGGAGGCAGGGGTGAGAAAAATAAAGGAAGAATAACAGAGACATTGAAAGTGTGCGGGATTACGAAATATACGTGCTACGATTATTAAACAAAACAAAAAAAGTGAGACAGTGGTGACAGTAGAAGCCAAAAGAGGAATAAAATCTGTCAGATCCAATAAGTAGGAAAACCTCAGGGTGTAGCAAAAGGAAGAGATAAAATCACAGAGACAACAAACAGGTGAGAGAGGCCCAAAGGAGATGACACAGGTCAGCAGAGAGAACAAATGTTCAGGAACAAAGTGGGAGTGTGGGGGTTAGGGAAGCACATTTAGGGGAAAAGAAAGAAACAGGTTGTATTTAGAGAAAGATGTGTTTACTCAACAGATTAGTCACCATTATACCTCTTTGCTTTTGTCTGGAGAAGGAGGGAGTGACTGACAGGCAGAGAGGGGGGAGGGAAAGAGCAAATCACCTCCATGTTTGTCAGGTGAAGGAGGCACTGACGGTTACGAGGAGAAGGGAGATCAGGGTAATCAGATCGGGGGCCAGGTAAGAGGGGAAAGAAGAGATAAAAGAGCGATAGAGAGAGGGTGGGAGGTAAAGAGCAGAGGGGGAGCGCAGGAGGGGAGAGAAGAACAGGTCATGGGGAGGGAAAGGAGGGGGAGGTGTTTTTACCCTGGAAGGTGGGACTGACCGACAGTCTGACTGACTTGACTAAAGACCGACGACGAGCTCTTCCTCTGAGGTGTTACTCACAGGTGAGGAAGACTGTTTAGTGTTTACATCAGTAATGACTGTTTTTGCCTTTGACTCCGTGATCAAAGCTCTCACACACACACACACACACTCACTCACACATACGTAGATAGACAAATAGGCACATGCATGCACCAGGTGTTGGCTCGTGCCTTGTAGGCGTGGTAACCATTACGTCCTCACTGGGATGATGAGCTCACACCGCTGCTCACACACTTCCAGGAATGATAAGCTTGTTATGATCAGGTCGGGATTACGTCAAGTTAGACTGACATGGGTTCATGAAGGGCCAATATTAATACCAATAGCTTGATAGCTTGACTATCATTTAGTTTAGGGGAAATAAAGGTGGGAAAAAAAGAACTGATAATGTATTGACAAAGGAAAAATTCTGAACTTTTCTCTAGTAAGTCATTTTAATTTAAAATAAATAATTTATACATGGATAAAAACCTTTCTAATAGATAATGTAGCATATACCTACTGTATGCTTATTAGTTGCATCAGTTATGAAATGATTACTTCTTAAAGCTGTACTAATCAATATTTATTATATTAACAATGGCTCAAATTATTTTGTATAATATGAAATGTTTTCCTTGTAATCATTAGCCCACTAAAAATATGACTTGACAGTTTCCCCTCAGTTCTACAAAGTATTTTAGCACCTTTGAGCTCATTGTTTTGGTTTTATGGACCAAAGTTGACTATTTTGGTCTCATCAACCTTCTTTCCAGCTGCTGCAGGCTGCTGCTGTTCAGCTTGATATAACATGAAGCATTTAACAGCTAAAGAGACAGATAGAAAGCTCAGGAGTTGGTGGAGACCAAAACTGAGCTAGAATATTGTGAATATTGGAGCTTTATTTACCAGGAGGCCAGAAACCAAACTTAAAATTGAACTTGTTTACTGTAACGACTTAGTAAAGTCAAAATAAATTAGTTTTGGATTAACAGCTTCTGTGACCTTCAGCTGTTACTGCTGCTTTATCAGTCAGTATTGACGTACTTTTAGTTTGATCGACTTGTAGACCAATCCTATTGGAATTACAATTGGGACAAAGCATAAAACGCACTGCAACAGTGATTAAGCAGCGATCGGATTCATTGTGAATCCCTTTATCACATTTTACCAAACATAAACAAATGGTTATCTTGTTTTCAGAGAAAAACATCAAATAGTTTTACATTAGGAAATAAACTTGGGAATAGGGAAAGCATTCAAGAGGGGCCAACACACACCACCTGGATGCTGTCTAGATATTATGAACAGCTCATGTGTCATGAAGGCAAAAGTTATGAGTCAGTTTTAAGATAAAAGAGCAAAAAGTGTTTTGTCCCGTTGTCCGTAATCAGAGGGTTAATTATAAGACCCTCGAGTATGTGAGACACAGAAAACAAGACACCGAAATGATATGTCTGTGTTTATATGAAGGAAATCCTCCTTCGTCCCTAATCAAAGACTGAAAGACCAGACAGCAGCGTGAATCAGAAACAGACACTGGGTGTCACTCTGACGTTCTTGGTCCGAAAACAGAGTTAACTTTGAACTTTTTAGTCTCAGAGTTACCAGTCTGCATCTATTACAGCAAAATTTACTTGAGAGTGCTCTATTTTGAATTTGGTTGGTGCCGTTATCTACCACATCTCACAGTCTAGAGAATATTACCAGTGTGCATGCAAGTAGCTAAGACTGAGATCCATAACCTGATTTAGCTGACTCCTCTTAATGCTTACCTAGACAATGGACTTTTTCCAGTGGGCTTTTTAGTTCATCAATCAACCATCTCTCCCAACCTAAGAAGATGTAATCAACAAGTTAGGATAGAAGCACAAAAAGATTTCCCCTGTCTCATAAAATCATTTAAAATGTTTCTATCTTGTAAAACTGGAGGTTTCAGGAATCTAAAAAAATTTGTGAAGATAAAAATCACTGTAGCATAAATTGTATAGAAATATGAAACCATTGATGAATCATAAAGGTTAACTGTGCTTTATTTTAAGGGTTAAATAACAAAAAGGTGGATCCAGTGATCAATCGACTTTACATTTTAGAAACTTGTTGATGTCACCTATCCCAGCCATATGTAATATATCGCCAATATAATCTTCAGTATCTTTTTACCTTAACTTTCACCCAGGTCACTATGCACAGTTTTCTCTATGTTATTATTTCTGATATAAATATTACACCAATCAAGCACAACAAAAATCTTGACTGTAAAACACATCTTCTTTTTTGTTTTTGTAAACCTCTGTTATCTTGTTTGACAATTTCTTCCCATCCCACATCGGATTTTAGGATTTTACCCTCGAGGTAGAACCTTGAATGGCATTGTGGCGATGATGATGATTATTATGATGATGCTGATGGAAATGGCACAAAAGGCTTTTCCTCCTTATAGAGGGACATGAGATTTCCCCCGATCTGATGTCTGCATATTCCTCAGCATGGCCCTGGATTGGACAGAGGGTGGGGAGGTTGGCTGGGTGGGGGCATGGCAGGGAGAGAGTTAAAAAAGACGAGCTGTTGAAGTCGTATCTCTTTGCCCTGATGCTGGCTGACCTTTTTTTTTTTTTCTGGAATCGCCCAAAAGCACAGTCACCTTTTTCTAAGATAGACATTGAGAACTACACACTTTAACTGTGAGGTTCAAAAATGATCTCATCTTACTCTTACTCAGTGTTAAACCACAGCATAAACAAATAGCATAAACAGGACAAAGCCTATTAAAAGGGCTGTAAATGACCAGGACGTAAGACCGACAGACATGTAAACGCACCCATGATTGTCATCGTTTGATGGAAAAAGGTGGATCCGCTCACATTCTCTGCATTTGTGCTAATGTGGGTTTTTATTTTTATTTTGAACGACTGCTGTTTGTGATTTGAGGTTCTGTTCGGGTGTGGCGATATGGCATTCGCAGACAAATGCATGAGATGTGGTGGCTTCAATGTGCCTGTGTACTCTGTCACTATGCCAGCTTGGTGTTTTGTATGTGTCTGTCTCGCCCTTAGCTCTTCCACATGTCTTCTTTCCCTCTCGTCTACAGCCTTGCTGACCTCTGTCTGTCCCTGTCTTTTTGTCTATGCTTTGCTGCAACCTGAATTCTCCTCCTGTCGTTGTTTCTGTTTCATGCTGCTACAGCAACACTCCTCGCCAGTCTAGGCTGCAGGGAGAGAATTCAGCTTGGTACCTTTCACTTTGTGTTACTGATTTGATAAAATCGCTGATGCAGCTGATCTTGACTCTCAACAGAAACATTTAAACCATTAAACCTGTAAATTTGTTGCTCATACTCAATTTTACTGAAACGATACTATTGAAGAGGTTGAACTTGAACTATTGCTGCCTAGACTGGTATGTTGATGTCACAACGTTGGCTTATCATCTGTCTCAGCTTATTCATTTTAACGACAGTTTGTCATTGCTCATCTGGTGCACGTTCTGCACACGTGCAGCAGAAACCCGCTTCCTGCTCGGCTGGCACCACAGTCGCTATATTGGATTGATGATGGACTTATCCTGCCCTCTGCTTCTCCTCCAATGACATTGATTAGTTGATCAGTAGCCACTCATTGATCCTTTCTGTTATTCCTCCCTCTGTGATGATTCTTAGCGAGCAGAAGAGACTATTACAATCGACACCACCCTGCTGGTCCATTTCTTTGGGAAGAAAGGGAAGGCAGAGCTGACGTTTGATGACTTCTACAGGTACGAAGTGATGGGACTCAATAGAGCGCATTCCTCTGCCAAGGCCCAAAATGTGTCAAATGTGTTAAATCAAGACCCATTCATTATTCCCTGGGAAAATAGTGAAAAAAATGTTGGAAAAAGCATCTCGCAATATTAAAGAAAGTTAGTTAAATTCCTGCGAACTAAAATTTAATGGGTCTTTCCCTGCAAAATTTCACCAGATTTCACAGAATCCATTCAGCCTTTCTTGTTTAATCTTGCTTACAAACCAGATGGTGAAAACATACTCTCCTTGGTGGATGTAGCAATATTCACTGGACATCAGAATATGAGTGATAAAAACTCAACCTAATCACAAATGTTAAAAACATGACTCTTTATTTCCAAAATGGAATTTTCCATCTTCTCCTCTTCAGGTTTATGGACAACCTGCAGACAGAAGTGTTGGAAATTGAGTTTCTGACCTACTCTAAAGGAATGACCACCATCAGCGAGGAAGACTTTGCAAAAATCCTTCTGCGCTTCACCAATGTGGAGAACATCAGCGCCTACCTGGAGAATGTCCGCCAGTGTATACCTGATGAGAAGGTGCAGTACATACACTCACACACTTATTTTACTCTGACACATGATACTTGAGAGTCATACGCTTTACTTAAGATAACACCAGATACATTTCCTTGTCTTTTATCCATCTGTCCAATCTCTTCTTCCTCCTCTCTGTGTGTCCCTGCCTTCCAGCCATCTTGTGCGTCCGTAATTTCCCACCGCTGTCTCTGCCTGAGGCTGTTGTGACTCTCCACACTTTAATGCTCCACTGCCTCACTTGACAAAACACACTACCACAAACACTTACAGCACTTTCAGCAATATCTATCTATCTATCTATCTATCTATCTGTCTATCTATTTGTCTGTCTATCTATCTATCTATCTATCTATCTATCTATCTATCTATCTATCTATCTGTCTATCTATTTGTCTGTCTATCTATCTGTCTGTCTGTCTGTCTGTCTGTCTGTCTGTCTGTCTGTCTGTCTGTCTGTAGTCTTTATGCAACCCAACTCTATATTTCTGTCCCTCCTGTCTTTCCTCTTCATGCTGTGGAAGAAGCAGGAGGTTGGTCTCTGCATCATACGGCACGCAGCCTGCGGATACGTTCTGTCAGTCTCTCCTGCTACTTTAGGCCGCCATCTTGTTTGTGTGACCATATAAGGGATGGCTTGACTGCTCGTTACGCTATTTTTGATCTGCATCTTTTCCTGTAAACCTACAGTAACTGAATGTCTTAATTATTCTTGAATTAATGTAATTTTGATGTGTAACATTAGTTACCAATCTAGCTTTTCAATGTAATAGGTTGGATCTTGATTCATAGCAAACAGCATGTGGCGGTCATCATGACACTTACATGTTATTGAAAGCACAATATCTTTACATAAAGGAAATCATCTGGCTTGACAGTCACATCTACACTGTACAGTCACATGTCGTCTGACCTGCCAGCCCAGTGTGGCTTCATCTTATCACTGTATGCAGCTACTTCCGGGTTATGACACACTGCAAGAAGGCTGCTGTTTATTTTTCCATATCATGCACATACAACCCCTTCATTAATGGCTTACTGTGTCATTCATTTCACTATTTCGTGGGATCTCTTGATGCTGAGTTGTTTTCCTTATTATTTTGGTGAGTTAACAATTCAGATGAGAGCTGAAGGAATGATGTATGCATGTCTGTCAGGAAGGCCGTCTGCTCTGAAACAGTCATTATCATCAATTTCAAGAAGAATACTTTGTCAGTCTTCTGCCTTTATTCACTTTCTGGGCTGCTGAGAGTCTTACTTTTGTTTTGCCTCTGGCGTTTCAGGGAATCACCTTCGATGAGTTCAGATCCTTCTTCCAGTTCCTCAACAACCTTGAGGACTTCGCCATCGCCATGCAGATGTATAACTTTGCCTCTCGCTCAATTGGACAAGGTAGGAAGAGAGCGGTGGGAACTAGTGTTGCAGGCACTGAGGGTCACACTCACTGATTTATTCTGATTTAAATCCTCAAAATATAATTTTTTTTCTCTTCCACCAGATGAATTTGCAAGAGCAGTGTATGTAGCCACTGGGCTGAAGCTGACACGTCACCTTGTAAACACCATCTTCAAGATTTTTGACGTAGATCACGACGATCAGCTCTCCTACAAGGAGTTCATCGGCATCATGAAGGACCGGCTGCACAGAGGAGGCAGGGTGAGGGGCCGTGCACAAGAGAAATATGGAGATTGAGATTAGGTGGTAGGATTTAGTGACATCTAGCTGTGCAGTTGCATATTGCAACCAACTGCACTCAGACTTGCAAACACTTTTCCTGATATTCAGCAAGCATCACTTACACTGCAGAAAAGTAAAGGTGTAAGTTGTATTTCTGATTCTGTCTTGGCCTCACAGTCTTGGCTTCTTAACAAAGTTGTCTTTCTTCATCTCCCTTTGTCTCTAATGCACTTGTATCTTCTCGCTCCTCTCTGTTTTTCCACCATCATCCTAACATGCACACCTTCTTCTCCATCCCCATTCACCCCCCCCTCCTCTGTCTCTTTTCTCTCTCCTGCATCTTCACTGCGTTCTGTCACGATGTCTTTCTCGTGACCTCTCAGGGCTATAAAGCTGTTGCACGAGCCACCTCTTTTAAATCCTGTCTGAAGAAGGAGCTGGCCACCAGATAAGTATTACTAACAACAACCAACTACAGAAACAGTTAGATTTCCATTATAGCTACAGTTTGATTATGAGAAAGTGATAACAGCAGCAGTCACATTAATACTTCATCTTTCCTCTACTACAACATTCGATCTTTATCAGCCGCATCATGACAGGATTAAATGAGTTTGTTAAATGTAAATGGTGTTTTTATCCTATTATATGAGGAAAGTACAACAAGTCCACTATTGTACAACTTACTTACAACACTGCATTGGCTTCTGTAAATATCTGAATGCAAAGGGCAATATGACATCAAACTTCAAACATCTCTCACTCACCTGTTTTACATTTTATTATATTGGTCTAGAGTCACTGCCTGGTCCTACTGCAGTGCATTGACATAATGTGGAAATGTGAATTTAGTCATGTGGAAGCCATATTATTACAGTACAGTGAGTTTTCCACTTTTTCTCTTACATAGTATACACATGCTTAAGAAATACTTCCAGTCATTTTTCACTCAGTAAAAACACATTTTCTACATCACAACATAGTGCACCTGTAGGCATACAGAGTTTCAGGATATTTTATTTATGGAGAATCCAGCAAGTTCAAAACTATAAAGTACTCAGAGTGTTGTTGAGCTCTTGAAACCTCACCTTCTCATGGATGAGATAAAGAAACACCATTGCTGAAATTATATTTACTCTTCATTGAAATCACAGTTTAAAAGACTTCTGCCTCCAAACATGACTTTGTCTCCCTTTGTTCTGTGTGCACCAGGTGAAGGGTCAACACTACACCTCCTTCTCCAGCTGCGTTCGCTCTGAGGCCAGGAGACAAGTTCACCAGCTCTGGAGGAGGTACAAGGAGAAGTCGTAGAAGTGGACGCAGACAGACTGCAGAAGAAAACCTGAAGGAAGAAGATTTTTTTTAAACCAAGATGACTGAGGTCTGACT
Organism: Hippoglossus stenolepis; assembly: GCF_022539355.2. Classification (NCBI taxonomy): domain Eukaryota; kingdom Metazoa; phylum Chordata; class Actinopteri; order Pleuronectiformes; family Pleuronectidae; genus Hippoglossus; species Hippoglossus stenolepis. Next base: position 11,485,047 of record NC_061484.1, on the reverse strand, counting down.
TTCAAAGTCAGTAGCCTGAGTTAGCAAACAAGGACACATCTCCAAATCAAAAATAACTCTACAAGCATGACTGCACACAGTGAATGGTGCTCTGTATGCTGATGATAAGCAACATGACATGTTTCCTGTTTTCCCTCTTCTCCTTATTCCAAGTATGATTTACAGAGCTTACTGACAAAGTAGAAATATAATTCAGCTTCATTGTACAAGCATGGCGCCTCCCCAACAGTTAGTGAAACTGCAACTGATGATTATTTTTATTTTAGATAATGAATCTGACCAGCAGAAAATGTTAAGTCATTTATTATATAGGTATGACTAAGCAGGTTGTAGATTTTGATAGTTCTCCCAACTGAAAGGAATCCTTACGTTATGATCGTGTATGTATGTGACCAGTTATAGTCAAAGCTATACTCTTTTCTTTTAATTTGTTAAACTGCTGCACTACAATCTAACAACCAAGAGAGCACAACAATGATTTGATTATAAAATCAGTGTCATACTGATGTTATCCATATGAAATTAATATAAAATAATATTTATACAAATTGCTTAACAATAAATTTGCTGTATACATCATATTTTTTATGTTTTGTCTAAATCTCATTGTAATCATCTCAGTCTTTTTAACTTTTTTATTTAGTGTAATCTGATGCAGCCAGTATAGTTTTTCTTTGATTTTCAATGACAGTAACTAAACACTGCTGCTACACATAGGAAGTATATGATATACTTATAATACTACAGAACTTGGGATGTCTTTGACCTGAATGTGACAGCAGGCTACAAAACATGGAAGACGAGGAAAAGAAATATTTTTTTACTAATTTCAATATTTTCACCAGCCTCTAACCTTATTGTCTTGACTTGATTTGTGTTTCAGAGTCCTTGGTGCTTGTATGATATACAGATGTGATGAAATAAAGGAAAAACCAGAAGAAATAGTGGAGAAACAGGATGACAATGCATCCATCCATAGGGCACGAGGTGTCATGAATAGAAATGATGCTAATCATAAGCTTTGACCTTGAGAGTCATCACATCTCAAACCAAGTAAACACCTATGGAAGATTTTGGACCGATGTGTTAAACAGCGTCTCTGTGACTATCATCATGACACCAAATGAGGAACTATCTGTTAAAAGAACTGTGTCCATCTAGTAGCATCAATGCCAAGGTGTAATGAAGTTGTTATGGCAACCCACACCTTACTAAATAACTTACTTAGGTTTTTCCTTTAATTTGTCTTTTTCATCTGCAAACTGTCACATAACAAACCAGACTCTCCCAGCAATTATGTCATCAGTGTGTATTTAAAAGAAAAACAGCAAAACAAGTGCAATAACTCTGTTATAAATACGATGTGTGATTCAAATCACCAAACCTGTAATGTTGTTATATATTAATAACTTCCTGATCATCAATTTCCAATGTCTTGACCAAAGATAAAAAAGAAATATATTATATTCTGAGTTGTAATGTGTAAATAAAGTTGGTGTCAAGTTATTGGACAAAATGTAAATGGTTCTCTTTTTGTTTGTGTTATTTGTCCCATTGTGCATGAATAAATTATTTTGGGAACACGCGAGAGAGCCGTACTATTCACTGCGCATGCGCAACGACATATAACGTAACCACTTAACTAGCAGAGGTGTGTGGTGGAGACGCTACACCTGAGTTAATGCGTAGGGAGGAAGTAAACTGCCAGAAAGGCAAAACTTGTGCAGCAGTTCCACATCTACTTTGTGGTTGAGTTGGTTGTGTTGGAAGTTATGTCGTTTCAGAGAAAGTTATTTATCACAGGAATAAGAGGAGCATCATTAGCACTAAATGCTAACCTCTGCTAATTACATAGCAGCCTGGTTCTTGACGTTTAAGTCGTTATAGTTTTGTTGTTTTCTGTGTATGTTCGCGTGGTGTTTATGGAACTGAATGGACTAAGACATTAGCATGAATTCCCCTGACCTCGACTGTTGACCTGTGCAACTATTAGCTGGAGAAATGCTGCCATCTTGTGTCGAAGTAGACGAACCAGACCCCGACGAACCACTGGGGAAACCTTGTGTTAAAATACACGTTGGGCTGTTTTCGATGTCATGTAGCGATATTAATAATATAATAATGACAATAATAATAATAACTTTATTTGTATGGCACTTATCTAAACAAGGCTTCAAGTGCTTCACAAAAGTCCATAGCAAAATGAATGGACAGAAATACAAGGTATTCAATTCAGTTCAATTTATATTAGACCATTTCCTCTGTGTCTATGTTGGAAACTAGACGTGTTGATATCACTTATACAGACATGTTCATTTTCAGTGTATCTGAGAGTTGTCGAACTGAGCGGAGCTATCGCTGAAGTGGTGAGCGGAACATTCCTCCTTCGTGTGCTTTCTGCACGGAACTTTTCAAGCGACGGACCGCTCAATGTCTAACGCTTTAAAACCAAACAAGTGTTACTATTAACATTTAAAGCGCGGCTCTTTTCCTCCTGTTTCGATGTCTCCAGACAATCCGATCACTGCTCGAGTTGTTGTCTATTACAGCCCTGTAAACAATCAACAAAATCACAAAATACAATATGACTCAATCCGCAATGCATTGTGGGTATTCAGGCAATGTACGCTAACATTAAATCATTTGTTTTAACCGCACTTCAGGTTTAAACTGTTATAACGTGGTTCTGTGAAGGTTGTGCTTTGTTTAGGGACCTCTAAGTTGTTTTTTGGGTCTTATACGATAAGAAGAACCTCTGAGTTAAAGTGGTGGTGCTGTAGATGGCCTGCTGCTCTCACCCGTTAACAAACTAAGACTATACTTTCAGGGATCATTTCTATAGTTCTTGACTTGAGAAATGTGTTTCTAAATTGTTTGGTCTCGCTAACCACGATGATGAGTTGTTATATTCTCTCCTGAGCGTGAAGCGGACATTGGATAATGATTCAGTTCATATGTCCTCTGTCATTGATGAACGTTCTTTGTCTCCTTGTGGGACATAGAGGGTGAGAATATGATCAGAGTGGTTCTCTATATCAGTGTCAATGAAAAATCATTTAGTAGAACTTTAAATATTTGCCCAGGTAATGAAAGTGCATTCTGGTGAAGTTTTAAAAAGTTATAAATAGAAGGATTACATCCAGATAAAGTTTATTGTAATTGTCAATCATAGTTGCATATTTCTACTATAGGTCACACTTTGAGTAAGATGTTATTTCATCTGTTATGTGAAGGTTGTGTGTCATTACCTGTCTATGGTTAACATTGGAGTGAATTTATTATGGAGAGGGTCAAATAGTTGTGTCGGGTCAAATTCTAATTTAACTACATTCCAGGATCCATCACATTCAGTTAATTTAAATGTCAAATCTGCCATGTGTACAGGACAAAGACAGGATTGAAATGCTGTTTCCCTCTGATCCCTGGTGTAAACATGTAAGTACTCAACATATAAGTAACACACTCAACATATTCCCTGCTCAAGTGACATATCAGTACACAACATTGTGCACAATCAAAACAAATCTTGAGGTAGATAGGATATGAACTGCAGTGTAAACCAGAATAGTGCAGAAATAGATGGAGCTGTGCAAATACTTTATCAGGTGGCCTATCCAGGATTTTTTTTTTTCACTTTCTATAACGTTGGGAGATATTTTCATTGATTTCTCAGAGAAAAATGAATGATCTTTATGGGGAAAAAACAGTTATGTGTATTACTATTACAGCCCTGTAAACAATCAACAAAATCACAAAATACAATATGACTCAATCTGCACATGCATTGTGGGTAATCAGCCACTGTACGCTAACATTAAATCATTGGTTTTAACTAGTGATGTGTCCTTCCGTGTCGAGGCTTCGAAGCGTGTGTCGAGTAATCCAGGAAGATTTTTGTGAAGCGCGTATCGAGGCTTGTGTTGATGACGTACGTGGTGACGTTCAAAGCCTCGCGGGCCTGCCGTACCACGTGACTGAGTCGGGAAATGGTTAGCGGGTTTTGCGTGCGAATCGAAATATAAGGGGCAGCGAAACGCAATGGACCCCCCCTCACATTTTGTAGACTTGGGACTTTATTGCGCGTTTGTTTGCAAAAAAAAGAAACTGCCTGAAACCCAGCACTGTGGAAACGTTTTTATTTTTAAATAAAAATGAATAAAATGTCCCTATTTTACGTGTTACATGTTACAAGTAACACAAGAACATTCACATCACAACCCTCTGCCCAATTTGTTTCCACTTTCGACGCCGCCATTGTATCATAAAGACAGACACCATATTAATAAGTTCATAATTTATGTTAACATCATTCATTCATTTATTCAATTCAAAGTTTCACATACCAACGCCATGGTGTCATTATAATCACTCTGCCTGTTTTACATTTATTGTCCACTTGATGGCACAGTAGAGCAAATGAAGCACCATGAAGCTTCGGCCCATGACTGAACCAATTGGATGGAAAGCGTCAATGCTGCGTGAAGCTTCATCTCGCCATCACTAGTTTTAACCGCACTTCAGGTTTAAACTGTTATAACGTGGTTCTGTAAATGGTTGTGCTCTGTTAAGGGACCTCTAGTATTTGTTTCGGTCGTATATGATAAGAGGAAACCGTGAGTCAAAGTGGTTGTGCTGTAGATGGGGTCCTGTTCTCACCCTCAGTTAAACTAAGACTATACTTTCAGGGATCATTTCTATAGTTCTTGACTTGAGAAATGTGTTTCTAAATTGTTTGGTCTCGCTAACCACGATGATGAGTTGTTATATTCTCTCCTGAGCGTGAAGTGGACATTGGATAATGATTCAGTTCATATGTCCTCTGTCATTGATGAACGTTCTTTGTCTCCTTGTGGGACATAGAGGGTGAGAATATGATCAGAGTGGTTCTCTAAATCAATGTCTATGATAAATTGATACTTGTGTTTTAAATAATTCAATATGGTAAAAGTTCAGAAATGTAACTTGAACTGTGCGTTGGCAGTCTTCATAAAACAAATCTTTATGTCATCTCAGCTGTTAAACATTAATTATTGCAGCACTTATTTTTGGAAACAGGCAGGATTGACACTGAATTATAAAAACATGCGTCCTAATGTAAGACTAAATCGTTTATGTAGCGATCTAAAGAATAACGTGAAGTCTAATGAAAATTACAAAATAAATCAGATGAAAAGAATGAGGAAAAGGCCTAAACATACGTTAATGTTCACTGGAAGTAAAACATAGCCTGTGTTACTTCTTACAGTCAGTGAGAGTAATTAGCCTTTTAGTCTTGCCTCTATTTTCAACTCTGACTAAATGTTGTCGTCACATGACAACATGTCAGTTTAACTTTTTTTCTTCTTCATGTAATAACTTTCAACAGACAAGCTTTCTCGTTATTTCAGTGCTGCTCTTCTCTTCTGTGTGTGGGCCGTCCGGTGAGAGCCATGCTGTCAGAGTCAGGCTGTGATTGGTTGTTCTGTGCTGCTCTGTGTCCTGTTATTTACATAAAGCCGCATGGCTTGGGGAGCACATGGAGCCTACCTCTGAACCCTGACTGAGAGAGGCTGTCCTGTGAGTCTCATCCTGTTCTCACCCTCAGTTAAACTAAGACTATACTTTCAGGGATCATTTCTATAGTTTTTGACTTGAGAAATGTGTTTCTAAATTGTTTGGTCTCGCTAACTACGATGAAGAGTTGTTATATTCTCTCCTGAGCGTGAAGCGGACATTGGATAATGATTCAGTTCATATGTCCTCTGTCATTGATGACCGTTCTTTGTCTCCTTGTGGGACTTAGAGGGTGAGAATATGATCAGAGTGGTTCTCTAAATCAATGTAAAAGATAAATCATCTAGTAGAATTAGAATTATGTTGCCCAGGTAATTAAAGTACATTCTGGTAAGGTTTTAAAAGATAAATAGAAGGATTACATCCTTATAAAGTTTATTGTAATTGTCAATCATAGTTGCCTATTTCTACTATAGGTCACACTTTGAGTAAGATATTATTTCATCTGTTATGTGAAGGTTGTGTGTCATTACCTGGCTATAGTTAACATTGGAGTGAATTTATTATGGAGAGAGTCATATAGTTGTGTAGGGTCAAATTCTAATTTACTTACATAACAGGAACCATCACATTCCTTGGGACAGTTAATTTAAATGTCAAATCTGCCATGTGTGCAGGACAAAGACAGGATTGAAATGCTGTTTCCCTCTGTTCCCTGGTGTAAACATGTAAGTACTCAATATATAAGTAACACACTCAACATATTCCCTGCTCAAGTGACATATCAGTACACAACATTGTGCACAATCAAAACAAAGCTTGAGGTAGATATGATATGAACTGCAGTGTAAACCAGAACAGTGCAGGAATAGATGGAGCTGTGCAAATACTTTATCAGGTGGCCTATCCAGGATTTCTTTTTTTTCACTTTCTATAACGTTGGGAGATATTTTCATTGATTTCTCAGAGAAAAATTAATTATCTTGATGGGGAAAAAACAGTTATGTGTATTACTATTACAGCCCTGTAAACAATCAACAAAATCACAAAATACATTATGACTCAATCCGCAATGCATTGTGGGTATTCAGCCACTGTACACTAACATTAAATCGTTGGTTTTAACCGCACTTCAGGTTTAAACTGTTATAACGTGGTTCTGTAAATGGTTGTGCTCTGTTAAGGGACCTCTAGTATTTGTTTCGGTCGTATATGATAAGAGGAAACCGTGAGTCAAAGTGGTTGTGCTGTAGATGGGGTCCTGTTCTCACCCTCAGTTAAACTAAGACTATACTTTCAGGGATCATTTCTATAGTTCTTGACTTGAGAAATGTGTTTCTAAATTGTTTGGTCTCGCTAACCACGATGATGAGTTGTTATATTCTCTCCTGGAGTGAAGCGGACATTGGATAATGATTCAGTTCATATGTCCTCTGTCATTGATGAACGTTCTTTGTCTCCTTGTGGGACTTAGAGGGTGAGAATATGATCAGAGTGGTTCTCTTATCAATGTCTATGATAAATTGATACTTGCATTTTAAATAATTCAATATGGTAAAAGTTCAGAAATGTAACTTGAACTGTGCGTTGGCAGTCTTCATAAAAACAAATCTTTATGTCATCTCAGCTGTTAAACATTAATTATTGCAGCACTTATTTTTGAAACAGGCAGGATTGACACTGAATTATAAAAATGATCCTACTAATTAAGACTAAATCTGTATTTAGCGATCTAAAGAATAACGTGAAGTCTAATGAAAATTACAAAATAAATCAGATGAAAAGAATGAGGAAAAGGCCTAAACATACGTTAATGTTCACTGGAAGTAAAACATAGCCTGTGTTACTTCTTACAGTCAGTGAGAGTAATTAGCCTTTTAGTCTTGCCTCTATTTTCAACTCTGACTAAATGTTGTCGTCACATGACAACATGTCAGTTTAACTTTTTTTCTTCTTCATGTAATAACTTTCAACAGACAAGCTTTCTCTTTATTTCAGTGCTGCTCTTCTCTCCTGTGTGTGGGCCGTCCGGTGAGAGCCATGCTGTCAGAGTCAGGCTGTGATTGGTTGTTCTGTGCTGCTCTGTGTCCTGTTATTTACATAAAGCCGCATGGCTTGGGGAGCACATGGAGCCTACCTCTGAACCCTGACTGAGAGAGGCTGTCCTGTGAGTCTCATCCTGTTCTCACCCTCAGTTAAACTAAGACTATACTTTCAGGGATCATTTCTATAGTTTTTGACTTGAGAAATGTGTTTCTAAATTGTTTGGTCTCGCTAACTACGATGATGAGTTGTTATATTCTCTCCTGAGCGTGAAGCGGACATTGGATAATGATTCAGTTCATATGTCCTCTGTCATTGATGACCGTTCTTTGTCTCCTTGTGGGACTTAGAGGGTGAGAATATGATCAGAGTGGTTCTCTAAATCAATGTAAAATATAAATCATCTAGTAGAATTAGAATTATGTTGCCCAGGTAATTAAAGTACATTCTGGTAAGGTTTTAAAAAGTTATAAATAGAAGGATTACATCCTTATAAAGTTTATTGTAATTGTCAATCATAGTTGCCTATTTCTACTATAGGTCACACTTTGAGTAAGATATTATTTCATCTGTTATGTGAAGGTTGTGTGTCATTACCTGGCTATAGTTAACATTGGAGTGAATTTATTATGGAGAGAGTCATATAGTTGTGTAGGGTCAAATTCTAATTTACTTACATAACAGGAACCATCACATTCCTTGGGACAGTTAATTTAAATGTCAAATCTGCCATGTGTGCAGGACAAAGACAGGATTGAAATGCTGTTTCCCTCTGTTCCCTGGTGTAAACATGTAAGTACTCAATATATAAGTAACACACTCAACATATTCCCTGCTCAAGTGACATATCAGTACACAACATTGTGCACAATCAAAACAAAGCTTGAGGTAGATATGATATGAACTGCAGTGTAAACCAGAACAGTGCAGGAATAGATGGAGCTGTGCAAATACTTTATCAGGTGGCCTATCCAGGATTTCTTTTTTTTCACTTTCTATAACGTTGGGAGATATTTTCATTGATTTCTCAGAGAAAAATTAATGATCTTGATGGGGAAAAACAGTTATGTGTATTACTATTACAGCCCTGTAAACAATCACAAAATCACAAAATACATTATGACTCAATCCGCAATGCATTGTGGGTATTCAGCCACTGTACACTAACATTAAATCGTTGGTTTTAACCGCACTTCAGGTTTAAACTGTTATAACGTGGTTCTGTAAATGGTTGTGCTCTGTTAAGGGACCTCTAGTATTTGTTTCGGTCGTATATGATAAGAGGAAACCGTGAGTCAAAGTGGTTGTGCTGTAGATGGGGTCCTGTTCTCACCCTCAGTTAAACTAAGACTATACTTTCAGGGATCATTTCTATAGTTCTTGACTTGAGAAATGTGTTTCTAAATTGTTTGGTCTCGCTAACCACGATGATGAGTTGTTATATTCTCTCCTGAGCGTGAAGCGGACATTGGATAATGATTCAGTTCATATGTCCTCTGTCATTGATGAACGTTCTTTGTCTCCTTGTGGGACTTAGAGGGTGAGAATATGATCAGAGTGGTTCTCTTATCAATGTCTATGATAAATTGATACTTGCATTTTAAATAATTCAATATGGTAAAAGTTCAGTTATGTAACTTGAACTGTGCGATTGCAGTCTTCACAAAAACAAATTCTATGTCATCTCAGCTGTTAAACATTAATTATTGCAGCACATATTTTTGGAAACAGGCAGGATTGACACTGAATTATAAAAACATGCGTCCTAATGTAAGACTAAATCGTTTATTTAGCGATCTAAAGAATAACGTGAAGTCTAATGAAAATTACAAAATAAATCAGATGAAAAGAATGAGGAAAAGGCCTAAACATACGTTAATGTTCACTGGAAGTAAAACATAGCCTGTGTTACTTCTTACAGTCAGTGAGAGTAATTAGCCTTTAGTCTTGCCTCTATTTTCAACTCTGACTAAATGTTGTCGTCACATGACAACATGTCAGTTTAACGTTTTTTCTTCTTCATGTAATAACTTTCAACAGACAAGCTTTCTCTTTATTTCAGTGCTGCTCTTCTCTCCTGTGTGTGGGCCGTCCGGTGAGAGCCATGCTGTCAGAGTCAGGCTGTGATTGGTTGTTCTGTGCTGCTCTGTGTCCTGTTATTTACATAAAGCCGCATGGCTTGGGGAGCACATGGAGCCTACCTCTGAACCCTGACTGAGAGAGGCTGTCCTGTGAGTCTCATCCTGTTCTCACCCTCAGTTAAACTAAGACTATACTTTCAGGGATCATTTCTATAGTTTTTGACTTGAGAAATGTGTTTCTAAATTGTTTGGTCTCGCTAACTACGATGAAGAGTTGTTATATTCTCTCCTGAGCGTGAAGCGGACGTTGGATAATGATTCAGTTCATATGTCCTGTGTCTTTGATGACCGTTCTTTGTCTCCTTGTGGGACTTAGAGGGTGAGAATATGATCAGAGTGGTTCTCTAAATAAATGTAAAAATAAATCGTCTAGTAGAGTTATAATCAATTTGCCCAGGTAATGAAAGTGCATTCTGGTAAAGTTTTAAAAAGTTATAAATAGAAGGATTACATCCTTATGAAGTTTATTGTAATTGTCTGTCATAGTTGCCTATTTCTACTATAGGTCACACTTTGAGTAAGATGTTATTTCATCTGTTATGTGAAGGTTGTGTGTCATTACCTGGCTATGGTTAACATTGGAGTGAATTTATTATGGAGAGAGTCATATAGTTGTGTCGGGTCAAATTCTAATTTAACTACATTCCAGGATCCATCACATTCCTTGGGACAGTTAACTTAAATGTCAAATCTGCCATGTGTGCAGGACAAAGACAGGATTGAAATGCTGTTTCCCTCTGATCCCTGGTGTAAAATGTAAGTACTCAACATATAAGTAACACACTCAACATATTCCCTGCTCAAGTGACATATCAGTACACAACATTGTGCACAATCAAAACAAATCTTGAGGTAGATAGGATATGAACTGCAGTGTAAACCAGAATAGTGCAGGAATAGATGGAGCTGTGCAAATACTTTATCAGGTGGCCTATCCAGGATTTTTTTTTTTCACTTTCTATAACGTTGGGAGATATTTTCATTGATTTCTCAGGGAATAATTAATGATCTTGATGCGGAAAAAACAGTTATGTGTATTACTATTACAGCCCTGTAAACAATCAACAAAATCACAAAAACATTATGTGCAATGCATTGTGGGTATTCAGCCACTGTACGCTAACATTAAATCATTGGTTTTAACCGCACTTCAGGTTTAAACTGTTATAACGTGGTTCTGTAAATGGTTGTGCTCTGTTAAGGGACCTCTAGTATTTGTTTCGGTCGTATATGATAAGAGGAAACCGTGAGTCAAAGTGGTTGTGCTGTAGATGGGGTCCTGTTCTCACCCTCAGTTAAACTAAGACTATACTTTCAGGGATCATTTCTATAGTTCTTGACTTGAGAAATGTGTTTCTAAATTGTTTGGTCTCGCTAACCACGATGATGAGTTGTTATATTCTCTCCTGAGCGTGAAGCGGACATTGGATAATGATTCAGTTCATATGTCCTCTGTCATTGATGAACGTTCTTTGTCTCCTTGTGGGACTTAGAGGGTGAGAATATGATCAGAGTGGTTCTCTAAATCAATGTCCATGATAAATTGATACTTGCATTTTAAATAATTCAATATGGTAAAAGTTCAGAAATGTAACTTGAACTGTGCGTTGGCAGTCTTCATAAAAACAAATCTTTATGTCATCTCAGCTGTTAAACATTAATTATTGCAGCACTTATTTTTGGAAACAGGCAGGATTGACACTGAATTATAAAAACATGCGTCCTAATGTAAGACTAAATCGTTTATGTAGCGATCTAAAGAATAACGTGAAGTCTAATGAAAATTACAAAATAAATCAGATGAAAAGAATGAGGAAAAGGCCTAAACATACGTTAATGTTCACTGGAAGTAAAACATAGCCTGTGTTACTTCTTACAGTCAGTGAGAGTAATTAGCCTTTTAGTCTTGCCTCTATTTTCAACTCTGACTAAATGTTGTCGTCACATGACAACATGTCAGTTTAACTTTTTTTCTTCTTCATGTAATAACTTTCAACAGACAAGCTTTCTCTTTATTTCAGTGCTGCTCTTCTCTCCTGTGTGTGGGCCGTCCGGTGAGAGCCGTGCTGTCAGAGTCAGGCTGTGATTGGTTGTTCTGTGCTGCTCTGTGTCCTGTTATTTACATAAAGCTGCGCATGGCTTGGGAGCACATGGAGCCTACCTCTGAACCCTGACTGAGAGAGGCTGTCCTGTGAGTCTCATCCTGTTCTCACCCTCAGTTAAACTAAGACTATACTTTCAGGGATCATTTCTATAGTTTTTGACTTGAGAAATGTGTTTCTAAATTGTTTGGTCTCGCTAACTACGATGAAGAGTTGTTATATTCTCTCCTGAGCGTGAAACGGACATTGGATAATGATTCAGTTCATATGTCCTCTGTCTTTGATGACCGTTCTTTGTCTCCTTGTGGGACTTAGAGGGTGAGAATATGATCAGAGTGGTTCTCTAAATCAATGTAAAAGATAAATCATCTCGTAGAACTTTATTGTTGTCCCATCTAATGCAAGGGTGTTCTGGTAGTTATAAACATTTTATAACTAAAACCATTAAATCCTATTGACATTTATTATAATTTTTCTTGTGGGACATAGAGGATGAGAATATGATCAGAGTGGTAGTGTATTGTTGTTGTATATAATCTAAAAACTCTATTTAACTCTTTAATATATGTAACATATTCATCAGCGTTCATGCAAATGCTATAGTTATAGATATGCTCACACAAAAGTCAAATTGTGGCATGTATTTTGACCTTGTGTATATTTTATATTTGTTGAGATTTGGGATTGACATGCATCTTGGGCAGTTTAATCACATGTGGACAGCTGTGAATTGAGTTGAGAATTTTCCCAAGATGCATCACAGTCACATTTGAGATCCAATCCCTCAGACCACATGTGGCTTCATTCTGTTAGCTCCAAATTTAGATGTGCCACTGAGAGGCTACAGTTTCACAATGAATCAGATATTTCTTTACACATTTCAGTGTTTCACATTTGTGGCCGGTTGATATTGTAGCCAGCGCAATATCAATACTAAGCACAATATATTTATTTTCGATTTTCTTTACTTTACTATTCTTATCCCATTGTGAAGCTAAATGCAGTGCATTGATTTGCTCAGCCCCCTCTGGCTCCTCTCATATGACACGGGGTGTGAAAGGTGTTAGAACACTGAGGGTCACACTATTCTTTCACATGCAAATCCTCCTCTTCCAAAGCAGCTGCTTTATGAAACTTTTCGATTTATCAAATTTAATGTATCACTATATGTTACAGAAGTACAGTCAAAGGAAAATAATGATTGACTTCTCTACCTCTGATCCCTGAGTGAGAATGATTGTCCTGTGAATCTCATGCTGTTTTTCCTCCTGATAGCTGATACCAGACATGATGTCCAGTAGATCGCTGGAGTTGGGTCTGGGCTGGAAGGTTTTCTGCTCAGACATGTTCACAACAGCAACAAATCTTCTGGAAGATACAGGTGAGGAGTGGAGCAGCATGCAAAAACAGGGCATAATGTATTCATTCTACTTGAGAGATTACATGTTTTTGTCCAGTTTTTTTTTGTGTAATCCTTTTTACAACATGCAAACAACCTCCTTGAAGGAGGTAATAAAAAAGGAACCTCGATATAAGAAACGTACTATACTTAATACGGGTATTTATGTACTTTGCTCAGAAAGCTGTAGCCAAATCTATAAAGGATTGATAATTTGACTCCCCTACTACTTAAAGCTGTTTTCAGACATGTTCTGTAGAGGATCTAAGGAGAAGTGGGTCCGGACTTCCTCTGCAGTTTGCCTTTCACACATGCACAACACACCGGGATATTTTCTGCTCAGATGCACTCACAACAGCAACAAATCCTCTGCAGGATACAGGTGAGGGGTTGTGCAGCAGGCAGACGCAGGACGTAACATTGTAATTTTTCTGCAGAGATCACATCTTTTTGTTTACAGCACATCATCACCGGCGTTGGCTTTTATTACAACTAACTCTCTTGACATCTTGTTTTCTACGTGTGTGGCCCCGCTTTTTCATCCTTAGAGATTTGCTATCTTTTTGTTAGTTTTTTTGCATCATGTTAGGATCAACCTCTAGAGCAGTGGTCACCAACATTTTAGAGCCACAGATCTCTTTTTAATTCTAAACATAACGTTTGCAATTTCTGTTAAAGACTGAATGTAAGAGCATAAATATACACAAAGAAAGGCAGTTGTGCAACTTTATCTATTCAATGCACAATATTCACATTTATATAAATTCATATTTACAGCATCTGTTGCACAATATTTAGATTCTCAGTTCAACAATATGTTCTGCAGAGTAGCTGCTACTGCAGCACAATGTTTTTACACAGGCTTTGCCTTGAATATGGCCATAAATATGACTATATCCTTGTATAAAAGAAGTCCTGTGTACTCAAATAAATACCAGTACTATACAGTACGAGGCCTTGCATCTTCCGCTCCTGCAAAAACTCACAAAAACCTTCCTGGATTACTCGACACATCACTAGTTATCACACGACAGGAAGATACACGTCTTCATACCGTAGTGTCCTGACATTTAGTTCAGCACATAATCCGACTTGTATTGAATGAAATGCATTAGATAAACCAGCAGCCCTGTAGTAAAAGTTAGGAAGATTATGTCCAAGGAAACCTGATGTTTCCTTACACATTAATGAATGATCCCAGTCTCCTATACACAGTGAGGCAGTTAGTGATTGTTGGTATCGGGATTGGTAAAGCACGATCCATGAGCCCGACTATAATGTTGAAAACATAGGTTGAAAACAGGAAGCCAGTTGTGACGTAAACTCGCTGCGATACGTCACACGTAAATAAGTTGATCACGCTTTTACTCGCAAGCTTGTTGTCTTCCTGTAGCTTTAATCATCTGTCGCCTGAAGACAGTACGCCATCTACGTTCCAGCCCGCGGAGATAAAACTGATTTGACGGGGATATGCCATCTGACTTTGTACCGTAACTACAGAGGAAAGCTCGTGTGGACAACAAACCAGGGTGTTTATCCAGCGAGCTAACTGTGCGTTAGCATCGCCAAACTCCACATCGTGCGCTCTCCATGCTCACTCTCTCTTCCCTCTCGTCTCCGGGTGCTGTCGTCGGCCTGTAGCTTCTCTCGCCGGGTCCAGTGCTCGGTTGTTCGCCAGGAGAGGATGAACTGGCTCTTCCCCTTGTCCAAAGGCTCCGGACCTCTCCCTCCTCTCAACAGCCTACAGCAACAAAGACAGCGGCAGGTCGAGTCGCTCAAAGCCGCTCACCCAAGGTAACGTGCGCAGCCACCGGCGGCTACATGAACCAGACCCCGGGGCTGCTAGTTAGCTTGTACGTTATTCTCTGCAAACGTGGAATATGGCCACCATAGTGTTTCCCGATCACTCAAATGATGTCAGTTAGTTGAATCGGTTTACATTCCCATCATCTGTTTACCTAGCTTAGCTAGTCACCTGGCTCTCAGCTAAATCAGAATAAACACGCTAGGCTAGGCTAACACACATCTGACAGACATTTAATAATCTGTACATGTGTTTACTGCCACATTGGTCACTTGTTTTTTTTGCGTAAACATTCAACCCTCTCCGTGTGGGTGTTTGAGTTGACTGGCTTGTGACAGCTAACCTCTCTAGCTAACTATCCTGACATGGTTAGTCGGGGAGCTAACAAGCTAATCAAGTCATGTAGGGACTGTGACGTTGCGTATTTTTAGAGCCGGTGACACAAGTTGTGGCTTCACCCTGTCTTTTGATCATTCCATTGTTCGTCAAGCCAACTTGTTACGCATGTACTTGGGCGCTAGCTAACTAGATGTGGGGATTAAAGTATTAGCCTTTGTTTACCAAGTAGCTTCTGTCCTCACAGTGACTTGTTTTCTTTATCTACTCACATGTATTGAAAGTTTCAGTAGATATATTAATGGAATTGTCAGAATGTGCCGTCACACTTTGTTAAATTGTCCCAGGTTATGGTATAGGCGTTAAAGATTTCCTTTGATGAATCTCTCTTCAAACTAGCAGAATTCCCAAACATATGTGGAAAACACAAAACAAGTTATTGTAATCGTTGCCAGTCATGACCACATATTCAAGATTACATATCCTGACATTGTTGTGTTTCTCTTTCTCAACAGCCTTGCAGAGATCCAAAAGGATGTGGAGTACAGAATACCATTCACAGTCAACAACTCCACCATTACTGTCAACATGTGAGTCAATTTTTACACAGTCACAGTGTGAGAGCATCAAAAGCAGATGGTGGGTCTGCTTCACTGCCAATCTGTAACCTCAGTATTACACTGTATTCGATACCTATACACTGAAAATTCCACGATTCTCGATGCCCAATTCCATACCATGGCAAAAAACAAAACAATGAATCCCATTTTCAAAAATATTTGAACATACAGCGTGCACGTGTGTGTCTCTGTCACTCTGTAAATATATGTCTCATAAACTCCTGAACGAACCAAACTAACACAAAGTAAACCCTAAGCACTGCACAGGTCCCAAGAACCTCTGACCAGTGACCCTGTATTGTCTGGTACCTACACTACAGTAAAAAAGGAGTACTGTGACGTTTTTAGAATTTTGGCATCAATAACCTCCTAATTACTGCTTATTGATAGTAAGTAAGGAAGTTGTTGTACATGAATTACAATCTTAATATGCTTTGCTCAGTATGGGCCTTATAAGGTGGTAGTACCACAAGAAGAGTCCTGCTCCCTTCATAACACTTAATAAATATGTTCTATTCACATGTAACAAAACACAAAGCTGCAAGTGTTAATAGTGTCCAAATAACTCTAAATGAAGTCTTTCTTATTCAGAACATGTTCCCCAGTCTAAAGTGAGGTTTTGCTCATAACTAATTCCCGAGTAGTTTGACACTTATGAACCCACACAGGTTCCCTATTCTAAAGTTGCCTCTTCTTCACACTTAGTAAATCCATTATAGCACACAACTGCTGCAAATAATAGATGCTATTGTTAAGCGATGGGTTACAGCTTGAAAAAAAATTGAGGTCTACTGAGATGCACAGGTTCTAGAAGAACAAAGTCAGCACAAGTAGAATGGTAAATGGTGAAGTCTTTTAGTCTAGATGACACACATTCATACAGTGCATCTGTTAGAAGCACTTTTTAAAAAAGTTTCTTCAAGGCTAAGAACAAATGTACTGCCTAAACTTCCAGTATACATTTCAGCTGACAGAGCTTTTGGGTGTGTAAAGGAGCACACAGATTTTCAACCATTTCTCTATATATTTGTTACAAAACCTCATGTTCTGAATAAGAGACTTAATTTAGAGTTATTTGGACACTATTAACACTTGCAGTTTTGTTACATGTGAATAGAACATATTTATTAAGTGTTATGAAGGTACAATGACTCTACTTGTGGTACTTCCTAAGCAACTAGTGAATGGTTAATATATGTTCCCTAATGTAAAGTGTTACCCATATTTTATATCTAGTTATATATATATATATATATATACTTTTAGACAATTTTTAGTCAATTCTTCAAGATTATGTGGCACAATTATACATTTTTCTCTTCTTTCTTTCAGTCTGCTACCTCCTCAGTTCCCTCAGGAGAAGCCAGTGGTCAGTGTCTATCCCCCTGTTGGACATCATTTAGTTGACAGCAATAATGGCACCTTGATCAATAGTCCGCTCATCACAAATGTAAGTAGTTTTCCAAATTTTGGATTTTGATTGATTTGGTTAAGCTGGTGGTTTTCACCAGTGGTTTCTTCAGGCGTTTGCGGGAATGTTGAAGAGAAGGAGATCATTGGGGGTATATTTAGTCAGGTCTTTGATACAGGTTTTCTTGGTGGGGGAGATATGCATGACAATATGTATAAAAACACAACCCAGGGTGTTGTTTTTCATAGTACTGTCAGACATAAGCAAGAAGAAGAGTGAAACCAATATGGTCACTGATGATGACGTCCTGAACTAAAACAAGACTTATTGTGAATTGATTTTAACTTGCAACTTCATTTGGTTTAGGTGCGGCACAGAAATGCTTAGTTGCTTTATCTAAACCCTATAGGTCACTGTTGGCCCTTTTGTTGGCTGGGTAGATGATCATGGTGTATGGTAATGTATACACTAATACAGATTTTGTCAGTAGTAGTATTATGATTTTTAAACAGCGGGGAAGGTGGACTGACATATTTTTGAATGTTGTACTTCAGCTTCACAACTATTCTTGCTCTGCCTTTACACCATTGTTACTTAAATTCACAAATGTTAAAGATTAAGAGAAACTGTTAATTAAACTCTATGCAGGGACATTATCTCTTTTGCAGTATAATCAGGGGGTAAAAGGAAAGATAGTTACATAATAATAAATAATTAAATTACATCTGACTAAAACTGAAACGACTAAGTCAAAGTGAGACAAACAGAAGACCTTTGCAAGATTCAGTCCATTGTGAAGTAAAAACAAAAACTTGCTTTTGTTTTCAGCACACAAATGTTCTGACTGTTAAACCAAGAAAAAGTGTTCATGATATAATGCTTATTAGAAATGTACAGTATAGTTTGGTTTTGATCTCCTGTGTTAATGGTTCCAACATCCCAACCTTTGTCTCTCATTTCTGAACCAAAGCCAATTTTTTTATTTCAGTTTCTTCACTAAAATGTTGATGTAGTTTTTGTACACAAATTAATAAACATCATATTTCAAATACCTGATCACAATAGTGATATTGCCTTTTTGTAAACACAGTCAGAAAATATGCTAGCCTTTGTTAAAAACAGAATTGATGGGAGAAATCCAATTACTGGACAACTGTAAACTTGGGTTTTACAGTTAATCAAGTTAATGTCCTGATTGTTTCTTTGCTTCTTTCTTCTCCCTCAAAAAAACATCACTTATTTCAAGTTTTTGTTAGTTCATACTTGAGCTTTTTCTGTAATGTTATGCTCACCCTCCTCTTGTTAATTTGTTTGGTTGTTCCTTGCTGTAGTTTGGGATGCACTCAGATCTGGGTAAGGTCATTCAGAGTCTGTTGGACGAGTTCTGGAAAAGTCCTCCTGCCTTGATGTCCACTGGTGCTGCTGGCTTTCCATAGTGAGTTTAATCTCAATATTTTAACTTAATAACAGAAAACACATGTTTTCCGCAACCTGGGTCTTTTTATTTAACTAATAATTAAAATCAGGTTTTAACAAATAAAGTCCCAGCTTATAAAAATGAATATTTATCGCTCTAATGTTCTCAAAAAATATATTTGATCACCTGTCTTATGCTTTTGTACATTAATCTTTTTAATCTTTCTCTTTTTCTCCTCCATGAATCAGCAATTTGTACAAGCCATCAATTCATCCTTACCCCACTCAGGCTTTCCACTATGGTCATAGGCACGTGGGTCCCAGTCAGACGCCATCTCCTGGCGCAGCTCCCATGCCTCACCCAGGGGTCGAGGGTTCTCACGGGCTGCCTCGTGCTCCAGCTCCATACGGACTGATTTCTGATCTGCCACTGCCCGTACCTACAGGAGACTTCCAGGTACACTGATGATGTTCACACGTTTGATTACAACATCTATCCTACACACAGACACACAGGGACCATCATGTGAGCTTTAAGTTGTAAATTCAAGAGAGGCCATATAAATCAGAGTAGAAAAAAATATGATTTTAACTCTAAAGAACAAGATCCAGAATTAGCTCACTAGCAGGTAATTCATCTCTTCATCAGGATGTGTTGCTCAGGCTGTTTGTCTCATGTCTTGTTATGATGCTCTTTTATCAGTCGGTGGCGGTAAAAGCTATGAATTGGCACAGGAACAGTGTTGGTGATTACGGTTCCGTTCTGGCTCACAGAGCAAATTACTGCTGAGCGGACATGACCCACTACACTACGTTCACTCACCAACAATGACACCCTGATAACAAGAGATATTTAAAACCACCTATGGCTTAGCTCGTTCAAGGGAAGATGCAGCTTTTCAGTTTATATTTTCCTGCAATTAATCAGTCAAGTTCAGACAAATCAAGTTATTTCATAGAAGCAGGTTCAAGTATATGATGTGCTCACGAGCCCTCTTTTCTTTCTCAGGCTGGACTGAACGGACATATGTACAAGATGCCGGAAATTCCAGAGTCTTTCTCTGAACTCAGTGACATGAAGTAAAGTTTTCTAAAATATTGTCATTTTTAAAATGTCTGTGATATTTTAATATTGTGACACAGTTTATAATGTGTGATTCTTTTGTACTGATTATTGATGTCTATTGTTCTCTTGTTCATCTCAGTCTGACTACGCTGTCAGACCTGTCTGAAAATGAAGACTTGCTCCTGGAGTTCTTTGTGAGTTTGCCACAGCTCAAGCAGATCACAGGCGACAAAGAAGAGCTGGTCACCAGCATAGTGGGCATGGCTAGTGAGTTCATCCCCCTGCCTTATAGGCCTGTCATGAAAGTAAAGTTGCGCTCCACTCAACTCAACATTTCTTTTGTCATTTACAGAGAAAAACCTTCAGATGGAGCCACATTTGGAAGGGAAACGGCAAGAAATGCTTTACAAGGTTTTGTTCTTATATCAGCTCCTTTTTAAATGCACACAAATACACAACAAACCCACTCAGGCAATTATCTGGGAGTTAACATTGGGGTGGTTTGTCTGTTGTGTTCACAGTATGAACAGCTAACTCAGAGGAAGTCGGACTTTGAGACGAAGACGCAGAGACAGCATGAACTCAGTGATGTAAGAGGCTTCACTCATCACACTATGATTGACAACAGGTTTTTAGACATGACTTTATTGCATGGAAGCTTCTGATAGCCTGTTGATTGACCTGCTTTCAATTTGATGTTTCATTACATTTTTTATTTATGAGGACAACACCCATTTATCAACATTCTTGTAAAGCTGTCAGTGTTGGCAAGCTGACTAATTTCCAACTGTAGTCCTTGGGTCAGATGTTTTTGTGAGCCATCTGGCTTTGACTTTTAATTTTGGGGAGTCAGAACTAAGCAAATATGGTTTGTTACTTGAATTGTAGAAACCCAAATGAATGTAGTTATCTGGTACGAGAAATCTAAGACAGCATTGTTGTTACTTTGTCAAATTGAGGAAACCAGAGGAGAAAGTATTTAAGACTTTGAAGAGACCATTCCAAATATGCTTAAACATCTCTTTAAACTGAATCTGAATCCTATTGCTTTGTTTCTTACCTAAGTGTCTGTAATCCCCTGCTAGAGTTGCAGTCTTAGTACTTTACAGGCTCGGTTAAAAGTTGCGGCCCACCAGGCTGAGGAGGAGTCAGAGGAGACGGCTGAAAACTTCCTGGAGGGACGTTCAGAAATAGACGAATTCCTGGCCAGCTTCATGGAGAAGAGAACGGTGAGAGACCCTAACTGCAGTTTTTGTGTGGAGATAGTTGCGTTAAATTGTCCGTCTGAATGTTAGCAGAAGGGAAGTTCACAACACTAGTGGAAGAAATGTGTTTTGATTGGCTCTTGTTTTTCAACAGCTTTGCCACAGCAGAAGGGCCAAAGAGGAGAAGTTGCAACAGTCCATCAACACACATGGACAGTTTCCTACCAGCCACTAGAGCACAAGGTACAACAAACACATGAGCAAACACTCATGCACACAATCTACAAAATCAGCTGATAGACAGAACATAGGGAAACTGGTGGCTCTCAGCTGACTGTTGCACAACAAGCAGAACTCGTGGTATTAACTTATAACTCAACTTACCACCATTTGTCTTTGTCATCTGTTCTTTCCACTTCTTACCTTCCTCAGGTTTGGTGATTTCTCAGCCTACTGCTGCCAACTAAAAGGATAAAGACACTAGGGAGGAGGAAGCACACTGAGTCAACAACGGGCACTTTGAAGATATAGAAAGATGGTGATGACAATGGTGGGCTAAAAATAAAGAAGCTGCCTGTTGAGTTCGTTATGGTAATGTTTGACCGTGTGAGAGCAAAGATGGAAGAGCTCTGAAGTCACCACAGGGAGGCCAAGACTGGAAGAGTGGTGGACACATGCCTAGCTGTTCCACCACATTACTAAGGATTGATCACATTGTGGATAATTTGTTATGACACATTCTGTCTCTGTTTGTCCAGTTTGACAAAGAGTTTAGTTTCTGTCCAGGATTCGTGTCACGTTTGGTGCACCGGATCAGAGTGGTTGATGATATGAACACTTTTGACAGGAAGTAAACATTTCTTAGGACAGTATTCCCAGTCTTACATCTTTTCATGCAATGACTAAGTACATGTCATTTATAGATGAACTGTGATAACACTGATGTCGGGTTTTTCAGTCTCTGAGATCTTGTCAGGTCCTTGTTTTTTTTTTTCTTCATTTGCATTTTAATCTCCTGTTTACACTGGGTAGGTTGTTCCAGCCATTTTCATAAATCGCATCACTGATGTCATTGTCAAACTTGACAAAACAAATTTGGGATTCACCAATGAAAAAAACAAGCAAGGACGGGGTAGTGTTTTTAACTTGGGCTGTGAAAATTTAAACTGCAGTTTCCCCTCGAGCAATTTCTTGAAAACATCTTTAACATCAGTGTGTTTGCACAAACAAGAATAATTTGATTTGACCTGTGTTAATTAATCTATTGAACGTTTTTAGAAATTAGTTTCAAGGTCAACGTAAACAAAATAACAGAACAATCATATGTATTCTTCAGTTAATGTCAAGGCTTGTGGTTTATATATATATATATAGTATGTGTTGAAACAACACATTGATCAGTTTTACTATATATAAAGTTGATTTGAAATCAGCTTAAGGGGGGAGTCAGAGTACTGTAAAACATATAAACGGTTTAATAACACATTATCTAAATTCCACATGTTTTACAATCATCAAATTATTTTTGTATTTGTATAACACACTGATGGTTTTTCACTGATTAGCATCATTATAACCCACCCTTTTGTTATTATCACGCCCTTTGAGCTTGAAGTGTTTGAAGAGCCTCAGAAGATTTGGGACAATGTTGCGGAATATTAGGTGAAATGCTGCAGTGAAAGTTGACATTGGATACTGTATTTAAATAATGTTAATAATAGGCTATATTGTAATCAAAGACTCAGACACCTTGTATTATATGTTCCTATTTAATTTGTTAAAGTAATAAAGAATTTAGAATAAATCTGGGTTGTTTTACTTATTAACAAATCTCAGAGAATTATTAATACTTTGACCCTATACCACAAATACCTCTAACATTGTAATATCTTTACAGTAATTTTGTGGAAAATTATGGTTCTATAAGCATTTGTATTGATTGCACATTTATTGATTCATACAAAGATCCTACATTATGGGCTGATTTGTAAGTAGGTATCTCTGCTAATAACTGCAGTGTGTCTTATGGTAACCTATAGAGGTGCGTTGTTTTTGGCTAAAGGTTTTAAAAACCTTACATAATCTTCATGATTTTGATTTCACATTTAAAACCAATCACTCCAGTTGTTATTACAGTTGTTGTGCTTTCTTCTGACAAAGGAGCAGGTTCACACCTTCATAACAAGTCAAACCTCAGGTGCATTCCAGTTAAAGGTTTTTAAATTATTTTTCCTGCTTAAACACGTGACGCAACCAGGTGAGTCGAGAACTGAGAGTACTTATATACATGATAGGTGACAAAGAGCTGCCTCCATAGGATCAGATACTAATTGTATATCCTTTCTCTGATATAGCAGCCACATGTTATAACTTCCCATGATTGTATTCGCTTTACACATGTATATACCCATCACATGATTATACATCCTCCACATATTTACATACCCACATCAGTATACCATCCACATGATTATATACCCTTAAAACAATTCCATATCATTTATATGATATACTCTTCGAATGACTATTTATACCCCCCATGATTATATACCCTCAATGTGATTATATAACCTCCATGTGATTATATACCTTCCACATGATTATATACTCTTTACACAAGGATATACCCTCCATGTGATTATTTACTCTCCACATGATGATATACCCTTTACACAATTATATACCCTCTATATGATATACCCTACACATGATGATATACCCTACACATGAATATATACCCACCTGTGTGCTATACCATTCCCACGATTACATACCCTCCAAGTGACATGTCCAAATGTTCCTATAACTCCACAACAGCAGGTGGCAGTAATTCCCCGCTCGTCTCAATCTATCTGAACTCTGCTGAGAGGAGGAGAAGAAGCAGGAGGCGGGACACTGACCGGAAGACGCTCACTGTGGAAGCAGAGCTGAAGATGGTAAACTTGTTCACGACTAATCTTCATTTACTTAGTTCTGTCAAACATTGACAATGCAAATCACCCTGAATTAAACCGTGAAGAGTTGAACAGTTGTTAAGTGATGTGGTCCATGCTCTGGCGCAGGTTAGCTAACTGTTAGCTAACTGTCAGCTAACTGTCTGTGAGGTTCATCTGTTTGAAAACAGTTATCACCGCAGCTCTGTCTGTTGTCAGTGTGGTAGCCTCGCTAACCCGAGGTAAACTAATGCAGAGGAGTACAAACAGTCTTCAATCAAATGGGAGGGTTGTTGTTTAGTTTGGTTCAAAACTGTTCCAGAGAAGTGTTGGTGGAACTCGTGGTCTTTCTGGAGGACGCACTTCACAAAACACAGACAGGGTTTTGCAGTTATGTGTAAATAATGTGGGTAAACTATACAATTCAACACTTCAACTGTTCTCTCTGGGTCTGTCCATCTTTTCTGTGGACTCTAGATTATTGCTATGATGGACATTTTAACTCAATAGGTAATTGGACAACATATCATAGAAATAGAAATGCTCTTATTAGAGTTCCTCACGGTCATGGTTCTTCATATATCTCGCTGATAGCTACAATAATTTATCACAAAATGATTGAAGGAAAATGAATCTGCAACAGTTAAATAATTGTTTTAGTAATTTTATAAGCCAAGCTGGAAAGCATCAGGTTTATGTTCCGTCATATACTGTACAGTAGTTGAATATCCTATGGTTTGGACTGCTGGTTGTTGGACAAAACATGACATCTAGAGAAGAAAACTTCTCTTTGGACAATTGGCAACAAGCAATAGATTAATCAACATTATACAGACTAATCAATACATCAAGAAATTAGGCAGATTTAATCACTAAGGACATTTTTAGTTCCTGCCTTTATGTTGTTTTGACCGACTGTTTAAACCTCAAGGATACTCTGTTTACTTTGACTTTACACAAAGAAAAGTACAAAATTGTCATTATGGAGAAAGGTGCTTTTCCTATTTTGCCTTGAAATGTGTTTGTGTGCAGCCTCTGTAGGATTCTCTGTGTGCATTGTGAAACCATGTGATTGTTGAGTTCACTGAGCTTGTTTGACTTTTAGAACAATTTTCCTATATATTGTGAATTTACGGCTGTGTAACCACCATTACTTTCTCTCCACTTCAGTCCAGAGATATGTCCCAGCAGATGGGAGACAGCCATCGGAGGCTTCTACAATGCATGATGGCCAATGGCATTGTGGATGAGCAAAGAGCACAGACACTTTACAAGCATTGCTGTGAAACACACACCAGTGAGTTATTTAGAAATGTATCTTTACTCTAGAACAGCTCAAAGTGCTCCTGTGTGTCAGGAGACAGGTTTCATAGCAAACAGATTTCTGAATGATAAGAATAGATAGATAGACTGTTTCCTTTGCCTCATATGTAAAATACATTATCTGCGTTTTCATGAACACATTGCTGGCCAATAATTTGCCTTCAGTTTATTATCTAATCCATCTTGAATCTACCAGAAATTAATATATCCTTACTAAAGGATCTTAAACCATGGTGTGAAAAGTAAAAGAAGTTAAAAGTCCAGGGCAGTGGATCCAGGAAGTTTCCTGTGTATTTTAATTTAATCTTGTTAAATGACAAAGCAGCATTTGCATTTTCTTTAAACTGACGTAACTTTTTTTTGCATAACTGTATTTACTTCTGACACTGAAGTTGAAGTCATGATTTGCAAGCCAGGTTTTTTGGGGTTGTTGACCTTTTTTCTTTTTTTGCAGCTCAGTACAATGCTGACAAACTGGACAGTTTCATCGATACCATCAACTCAAAGCTGCAGCCCATGTTCATGCAGATTAGAAAAGGGATGTCTGAAGATGATGGTCAACAATACTACGCCCTGGTTCGTCTCATTTAATTCCTGTACTGGGCTTTTATTTAAGGGCCTGTTTCTTAATTAATGAACGATTTTTGTTTGAATATACAAGAACCTATGTGGTCAGAGTGTCCAGCTTCAGGGATGTGAAGTGTATCTACAGTGGATCACAAAGGAAATGTATATTTTACTGCATGTACTCATTAAGAGGGACAACAAATGGACAACAACAATTGCAAAAATCCATAAACTAATTCTACAAAGCCATCATGTGAAAAGACAATTGTCTGCATTCAAACTAAGCTGTGCTACCTGAGGTGTTATTAACCTCAGTCTTGCTCTAATCCGGTCCAGGTGAACATGGCTAACACTGACGTCACCAGGATGTCATCAGATTATGCCGACAACGAGCTGGAGCTGTTCAGGAAAACGGTGAGTTCACCGAAGGAGATCCCCAAAGCAGACTGTCACACCTGAAAGAATTGAAACCATTGCACACTGTAATGCAATCCAGGGCAACAGTTCCATAATGATTTATATCCTTTGTATTGAAATCGGCTGACATATAAAACAAGTTACCCGTCCTCACTGCATTAAGGAAAAGGAGGAACGAGGCAGAGCTTAGTGGCAGCTGATGAGAAAACTGGTCACATGTACAAAGGTACCAGAAATGAATCTGTTGGGAGCAAATATGTAGCTATTTTCGGTTACGTTTTTCGTTCTAAAACACATGGCGATGAAACATGTCACAGTTTACTCCACGAGAGTGTGTGTGTAACCTGAGCTGTTCTGATTCAGATGGACCTGATCGTGGGCTCTGAGAATGGCAAGGCCTCCTCCACTGACATCCTGAACAGTGCAGACACCTTGACCACCAAGAAGCTGAAGAAGAGCGAGACGGAGCACCTGTTGAACCGACTGGTGCATGACCAATGGCTCAATGAGGTGCAACACTGAACACCATTTCCACCCAATTTGTGAAAATCTAATTTAAGTCATATTCTCTCTGTTACATTTTCTACAAACTCTTCCCACTTTTCGTGTGGACAGGGCATCATGGTTTCACAAGGTTTTTCAGCACTTTCATAGTGTTTCAAATCAGCCACATTTGTAATTGTAAAGCAAGTTTATCTTAGTTGGGCTATCTTTTAGTTAGCCAGTCTCTAAGATTAACATAAACATTGGTATTCAGGTAGCTATGTTAACCATATTACTGTTGTAAAGGTTGGTGGTTCGATCCCCGTCTCCTCCAGTCTTTGGGCAAGATGCTGAATTTCCCCCTGAATTTGCCTCAGTGTGAATGGTGTGTGTTAATGGGTGAATGTGGCTTGTAATGTAAAGCGCTCTTAGCAGTTGATAATAGTAGAGAAGAACTGTATAAATTTAGTCTGTTTACCATTTAAGGTGGAATTTCAGTCATATGCAACATAAACAGTAGTTAAGTTCAAGGATAGTCTAGTTATTGGAGGATGAAACTGTTCCTTTCCGAAATGGGTTAAAACAAACAACAATAATACGTTTGTGTTCTAAATTAATTTGATCTACCATTAAATCCTCTGTTAATCTGAGAAAATATAACCAGTCTGTTGGACCTAACCGTTTTTGCTCCAACTTGATACTGGTTTATTTAATGTGTGATCAATTACTGTTCATTCATTTAGAAACGGGGTGAATACACCTTGTCCACCAGATGTATCATAGAGATGGAGCCATACATCCGCACAATGCACCAAGACCAGGTCAAAGTTTGTCAAATCTGTCACAACATCGCTCTCCAGGTAAAGCTCTCCTCGGTTTGTCTGTTGTGTATCAACTTTGTCCCCCTATGTTAATACCTGAATCGAGTTGAGAAGTGTGCTTGTTATCTAGCTAAACCTTACTGCTGAGAATTTATTTTTCTTCCATTATAGTTTCCTGATTATATTCACAATTGATATTTTGGGAATTTTAGGGAGTGACATTAATAACCTTTTTTCGGTTGTGATGATAAATGGAGGAATCTAACTCGGTACACATTTTAAGAAACAGAAAAACTCATTCATATAAAGGCTGATTTTACTTTACATAAATATTTGTATTAAATGTAGTTATTGTATGATTTGAAGTTGTCTGGAGATAAGCATCTGAAGGGTAAACATAATTATGATTACAGGGTAAAGAAGGGAATTACTTTAGAGGTTAACCTTAGTAGATCGAGTAGCAGTAACTACATAAACAGTAATGTCCAAGATTTTTAAATTATTAAAAAGAAAGTTAAATAAAATAATTTTATATAATGGATACTTGATATCATTAGTTTTTTTTTTTACTTCAATTTGTAAAACCTTAACTTATTTGCCATGGGTTTTCTCACTGTATTATTATAATCTGATTTGTGTATTTTTCAGAGCCAAATCTGTGAAAATCCTGTGTGTGGCATAAAGATACACACCCCGTGTGTGGCCAGATACTTTAAAGGAAGATCCGAGCCGCGGTGTCCAGCTTGTGAGGACTTCTGGCCTCATGAAATCCCTGGTATTTTCATTTCCATTTACTTGTGAATGTTGTTGCATGTTCCATGTTTTATTGTTACACACATACCTGACCCAGATCCATACCCAGGAGATTTCACATTATTATTTATTTGAATTTTAAGAAAGACATAATACTTAAAATCACAAATTTTTCTGTTCTTCACAGAAATCAGACGACCCAGGTCTCAATCCAAGAGATAAGGGCTCAAACATCCGATTGTATTTTTGTTTGTTAAATGTGTTATATTTTTTATAAGTTTCTAATAAACCAGACTGATAAGATAAAGGTTTTTCCTTTTTTTTACAAAAATAAGTGAGAATGTGTTACTTGGAAATGTCTTTATTATATATATTCACACACAACTGTTAGTTTCTTGTAATTTTCTAAATGTTACCTCTGCACTTGTCTCACCTTCTTACTAGACTCTTGATCAGACAAAAAATCTGGTCTTATTATAAAGAGAGTTTAGATATTTTTATGAAACCAGAGAAGATGCAACAGATAATCTGCTGTTAAACTAGATTTTGAAATGCAGCTAAAAAAATAAATCAAAAAATGACAACATTTTCTTTGATGAGATTTTATTTTTATAGAACTCAACTTCTAAGAAAAAATAACTATTTGCTGTTTTCATGTTGCTAAACACAATATTTGTTACAAAATTAAATTCAACAACATGACAAGAACATGAACCACATTCAAACCACTGCAGATAATACGTATTGGGAGTGTGTTCACACACATTATATATATTATACATTATCTTCAAAGTCAATAGTTGCTGTATTACATATACATACACACTTGGGCTGGGCAATAAACAATATGCACAATTATCGTAATACAAACTTCATCAAGAGCAATATAACAAAAATCCAACATATTTATCGATATAAAGCTCATTATTATGTAAGCGCGATCAGGAGGTACAACACCTAATTATACCTCAGATTTGTTTTGCTGTTAATCAAGTGTTTGTTATTCTCTGGTCGTAAAGAAGAATTTAAAATCATCACCTTCACTCAGGAGCAAAAATCTGTCTTTAATCTTTAAATAAATAATGTGAAATTTTTCGCAATATTGATCAATATCCACAGATTTTTTGCTGTAATACACACATTCAATTACTGAATAATACAATCAATGACTCTTTTCTCATTCAAATCTCAAGTTTTGTTGTAATGAATCACCAAATGTTATTTGTCAAATGAAGTAAACTTGTGATTGCTGATTCATTTTCTGGATTACAGTTACAATCTAGTTCTAATTCTGACACTGAGATGTTCTTAAGAAAGTACCATAAATGAAAACAATTTATATTGATGCAAAAATGTCAGTGAAAGCAAACAACATAAATCTCGACCTGCGTTTATGCTCTGACTTTAGAGTACACTTATCTGAGAGGATTGCTGTTTCAATATCTTTAGGGTGACAATTATCTTGATTGATTTTCTAAACCAGGGATAGAAAAAGGCATAAATGAGTGGATTCAAACAGGAATTAAAATACAGGAGCCAGGACACGATGGGCCAAGCTAACGCACTGTTTGAGGTGTCCTCTCCCACAAGAGACGGGTAATAGTACGGACAGAAGGTCATCAAAAACACCAGTATGACCACACCCAGAGTCCTGGCTGCTTTCCTCTCTGACCTCTTTGCCCTGACCGGCACTGAAGCGCCTGCAACAGCTGTAATATGAGACCGCAAGGCACGAGCCTGAGACACCGCCACAACAAACACTCTCATGTACAGTACGATGATGCTCGAGCACGGGCCAATGAAAGTGAACACCAGGTCGACCGCACCGGAGACAAAGTTGATCACCACCACACACTCCCCGTAGCAGGAGCTGTATCTGTCTGGCTGCCTGAGGTGGTCCTTCAGGATCAGCCCGCTGTAGAGGAGCGAGCAGGCCCAGCACAGACACACACACACCTCGATTCTGCTGCGAGTGATTTTGTTGTTGTAGTGCAGAGGGTGACAAATGGCCACGTAACGGTCGATGGAGATGAGCACCATGTTCCCCACAGAGGCCGAGGTGAGAGTGAAGCCGATGATGTAGGACAGGGCGCACATGACCTCGCCCAGCAGCCAGCAGCTTTCTATGAATCTCACCATCTCCACCGGCATCACCAGCAGCCCCACGAGGAGGTCTGAGACAGCCAGGGAGAGCAGGAGCAGGTTGGTGGGGGTGTGGAGCTGGCGGAAGTGAGAGATGGAGATGATGACCAGCAGGTTGAGGGCTATCGTGAGCACGGTGATGGAGGAGAGCAGCGCGTAGAGGAGGAGGGCCTCCGTGCGAGGACGAGGAAATCCCCTGCAGGAGGAGTTGAGGAGCTGAGGGTAGCAGAGCTCTGCAGCCTCCAGACCATCCATCGTCCAGCGCTGAGGAGAGGTGGGGACCTGAAGCTGCTGAGCTTGAGCAGCTTCTCTCACCGCACCATTGTGCAGCTCATTTATCTGTGGCAACACTCTCTGCTCCTCCTCTTCATCACTCTCCGCTTCACTCTTCTTTTCTGCCTCTGCTCACTCAAGTCTGTCAACTTTCCCTCACACCTCCTCCTAATTTCTCCTCCCTCCACTGTCATCTTATTTGTTTCTTACGTTCCTCCTCATCTCTCCTCTTCTTCCTCACCTCTTGTTTTTTTCCACCCTCCCTCCTTCCTTTTCCTGCTCCCCTCTCACCACCCTGTCTCTTGATGCAACCTGGAGTGTTTTTCTTATAACTGATTTAACCAGTTTTTCAACAGTAGGATTTTTAAATCAGATCCACTGTTCTTTGTAAACAATCTTGATGAATCGTTGACGTTCTTACCAACTAGAGAAATCTGTGGATTTGCGTCTGATATTATTTGATTGATAAGTAAAATACAATTTGCTGCTTTTTTGTATTTTAAATGAATGTACCTCAAATATTTGGATTCTGCTGGTCACACAAAACTACCAATTTGATCATCTCAACTTTTGCTCTTGGAAATTGTTATTTTTCATAATTTTCAGCCATTTTATAAACCAAACATTTGATTATTTCATTTAGGTAGCAGTAGCAGTTTCACTCCAGATTTCACAGGTGAGTGCTTGTCCCCTGCAGCTAAATTCTTGACAAATACTACAACAATGTTGAAAAAGGCCCTATCTCACAATGAAACGATATCGCAGTGATTCAGATCCACAACAACATTTTATCGGTTTAATTTCCAGGGTAATCCATTAAGTAGGTTTTGCGTAATCCTGCTAATTAACAGACAGAGAGACACGCAAACAAATGAACAAACGCAGTGATTTAAACAGTCAACATTCAGGGCCATTCTGGAAAAGTTGTCAACTTTTGATTGGTTGCCCTGTACCAACAGGAGATGTTTCACCAAGAAAGGCCCAGGTGACCCAACAAAACAGGCAGGAGGTGATTTCATAGCTCTGGTGGTTTTACAGCTGCTTTCACCTCTTTGTCCACAACCGTCACTGACTTCTTCCACACCAGTCCAAACCATGAAGAAGTCTCAGGAATCATGTTTGACTGCAGACCTTGACTTTTTCTCCCTTGTGTCTCAAATAAGGCAGCTGCACATATAGTCGGTGTTACAGATGCCTATTGAATGGCAGCTTGGGCGCTCTAGGAAAGGTCTCAGGCTTCAAGACGACTCGACAGGCCAGGTACGTGTTGGTGTATGTGTCTGGGTCAGGATACAGAGACACTGCACAACTGCACACAACAGAGAACTCTGATGTTTTGGCTGCAGACTCTTGGTCTGTGTTTATATGTAATCGTTCCCAAGCCTCGGCCGTTGTGGCTCAAAGAGGGTTGTCTACTAACCAGAAGGTCGCTGGTTCTATTACCGGCTTCTCCAGTCTACAAGTTTTCTTCGGCATGATAGTGATCCTCAAATTGCCCCTGTCAGCTGCGTGAGCGGTGTGTGAATGGTGTCTGTGATAAAAAAAGAATGAAAAGAAAAGATGACGTTCAGGATGGTGAAGCTTCACCAAGTCTGCCGCTGCTTTTACAGGGAAGAATAAACAGGCTGCAGCAGCTCGCTGTCCATGTCTACTCCTCTTTTTTATCAATATTTGAATCCGTCCGTCCAAGTCCTTAAAGTAACGCTGTATGAATTAATGTGAAGTGTTTAATGTGGCTTGTACTGCATAGTGCTTTGAATGGTCTACACCACCAGAAAAGTGTGGTGTAAATTCAGTCCAGTTACCATCTAATTAGTAACCAGGATGTTTATCTATCTCGACACAGTTTGGTTCAGATGTGAGCTTCAGCTTTGGTGGCTTTCATTGAGTCTTAGACAAATAGAGAATTCACCTGAACAGCGACCTGTATATGTTTCTGCTTATGTGGGTCACATCAGCCTATATGTGAGTATTTTGGCATCAACTTTGTGTTTGTGTCTTTTCAGCAGAGATGAGTTGATTTAATTGAGATGGGATATTTAAATACTTAGGTACTCCTGTCAGTTTCACAATGGTCTCACATCATCTGTATATATACACTACCGTTCAAAAGTTTGGGGTCACCCAGACAATTTCGTGTTTTCCATGAAAACTCACACTTTTATTTATCAAATGAGTTGCAAAATGTATAGAAAATATAGTCAAGTCGTTGACAAGGTTAGAAATAATGATTTTTATTTGAAATATTAATTTTGTTCTTCAAACTTTGCTTTCGTCAAAGAATGCTCCATTTGCAGCAATTACAGCATTGCAGACCTTTGGCATTCTAGCTGTTAATTTGTTGAGGTAATCTGTAGAAATGTCACCCCACGCTTCCTGAAGCCCCTCCCACAAGTTGGATTGGCTTGATGGGCACTTCTTGCGTACCATACGGTCAAGCTGCTCCCACACCAGCTCAATGGGGTTGAGATCTGGTGACTGCGCTGGCCACTCCATTACAGACAGCATACCAGCTGCCTGCTTCTTCCCTAAATAGTTCTTGCATAATGTGGAGGTGTGCTTTGGGTCATTGTCCTGTTGTAGGAGGAAATTGGCTCCAATCAAGCGCTGTCCACAGGGTATGGCATGGCGTTGCAAAATGGAGTGATAGCCTTCCTTATTTAAAATCCCTTTTACCTTGTACAAATCTCCCACTTTACCAGCACCAAAGCAGCCCCAGACCATCACATTACCTCCACCATGCTTGACAGATGGCGTCAGGCACTCTTCCAGCATCTTTTCACCTGTTCTGCGTCTCACAAATGTTCTTCTGTGTGATCCAAACACCTCAAACTTTGATTCGTCTGTCCATAACACTTTTTTCCAATCTTCCTCTGTCCAATGTCTGTGTTCTTTTGCCCATATCAATCTTTTCTTTTTATTGGCCAGTCTCAGATATGGCTTTTTCTTTGCCACTCTGCCTAGAAGGCCAGCATCCCGGAGTCGCCTCTTCACTGTAGACGTTGACACTGGCGTTTTGCGGGTACCATTTAAAGAAGCTGCCAGTTGAGGACCTGTGAGGCGTCTATTTCTCAAACTAGAGACTCTAATATACTTGTCTTCTTGCTGAGTTGTGCACGGGGCCTCCCACTTCTCTTTCTACTCTGGTTAGAGCCCGTTTGTGCTGTTCTCTGAAGGGAGTAGTACACACCATTGTAGGAAATTTTCAGTTTCTTCGCAATTTCTGCATGGAATAGCCTTCATTTCTAAGAACAAGAATAGACTGGCGAGTTTCACATGAAAGTTCTCTTTTTCTGGCCATTTTGAGAGTATAATCGAACCCACAAATGTGATGCTCCAGATACTCATAAAGATAAAGGAAGGCCAGTTTTATAGCTTCTCTCACCAGCAAAACAGTTTTCAGCTGTGCTAACATAATTGCACAAGGGTTTTCAAGGGTTTTCTAATCATCCATTAGTCTTCTAAGGCGATTAGCAAACACAATGTACCATTAGAACACTGGAGTGATAGTTGCTGGAAATGGGCCTCTATACACCTATGTAGATATTTCATTAAAAACCAGACGTTTCCACCTAGAATAGTCATTTACCACATTAACAATGTATAGAGTGTATTTCTGATGAATTTAATGTTATCTTCATTGAAAAAAACAGTGCTTTTCTTTGAAAAATAAGGAAATTTCTAAGTGACCCCAAACTTTTGAACGGTAGTGTATATATATATATATAAATTTCAACTTTTATCATTTGTACTTTGGTGCAGATGAGAAACGGCATGAATGTAAATCATAGTAACACATCCTCTACCCCTGATTAATTAATGTCTTTCTTTCTTTCTTTCTTTCTTTCTTTCTAATGTCTTAGCATTTGTCCCACTTCCACTTTTATTGGACTTTTTTTTCACCAACAGCAGAAGTAATAATAATAACTTTATTTGTATAGCACCTTTCAAAACAGTTGTTACAAAGTGCCTCACAAAAAGGACAAATATAACCAAGAAAACAAAACATCAAAGTCAACAAGCAGAATCATCCAATAGCATTAAAATCATATACAGCAGATGATATGATACAAAATCTAATACAAAGGACAAAAATACAACATCATTTGAAATTGATGATAAAAGAAACATAAGTAATAGATAAAAATGTACATTGTTGGTTTTCAGAGCTGGCTGTGCTCATGGCTCACATCTGCAAAGGAGATAGTTGCATCATGTGTTGATGTTAAATTGTGTTTTTTCACAGCTTTGATTGGAATTCACTTGTGGTTTAAAGTGCAATCGTCCACCATTACAAGGTGTGAACATGCCCCTGTGGTAAAGAAAGCAGCCATCAGCCTCAATGTTTGTTTTTCTTGGTTGAAACTAATTTATCCTCTGAGGTACCGATGAGTGTGATGACTTTGTGAGGTTGTCTGTCCAAAACAACGTCTACCCAGATATTAATGTGGCTATTAGTTTGGCCGATTACTTTAACTTAAACTACTTTAACACATTTTATTCTTTCTCACTCGCAGCTTGGGGTCATAAGGATCAACATGCATTTGTTTTGCCGTAAACTAAATATATAAATCTTGAAGATCAATCCATGTGATTACGCTGAGATTATTTCAAACTTGTTTGGCCTCAGACACAGGTAGTGGACCATAACATCGGAGACTGTGTTGTTATAAAGGTTAAATGATGACGATTTACTAAGTAACACTTAATAATGAAGAATGTTTGCTTGATCACAGTTTTCGCCCATGTCTGTGTGTTTGTTCGTGTGTTTGTCAGCAGGATTATGCAAAAACCTCGAAAGGGATTTCAGAGAAACTTGGTTTAAGGATGGGACATGGGCCAAGAAAGACATTTTGCGGTGGATCCAGACAAAAGGGGGCAAGGAATTCTTTTACACTTTCTTGTGTTCATTGTGAGAGAGGGTGTTTTTCACATTTTCACCAATTTCCCAGGGATCAGGGATAGTGCATGGATCCTGATGTCGTTATTATAATTCATAATAAATTGGTGAATCATATCAATATCATTATTTTAAGTCTTGCAAAGAAAACTTACTATTATTTTCACATTGTCCAATTATACACTAAGGTAACATGCTGGATCACTGTTATTACTGATGTTGTGCTGCCATCTGTTGATGAAGAAAACCAACTGATTCAGTAAAACGTCACGCGTGGGCCCTTCTCACATGGATGAACTGAAAGCTGTCATTTGAATAATCAGACACTAGATGGCCCTGTTGGTAAAGCAGTTGACACTGATCTAATTAGCTTTGACAACTTCTTGAAATTTGTTCCTCTATTTAAAAAGACACCAAGTTTTTAAGGCACTTCTGCTCCGTGTACATAACATGTCACTATGATTAATTTAAAGTTTGGATATTTTCTTGTTATTTAATTTTTCAATTCAATTTCTGCCCAAGATTCATTTGTGCATGTTTCCGCAATTTATTTCGCATATTTTACTGAGCGGCCCCATCTTATATAATCCACAGCTAATAATCACATTATGACGTTTGTTGCAACCTGTGCAGTGAACAGGAAGCAGAAAGAAAACCAGCTAGAGCCATCAGTGTTGTGAAACAAAAAAAAAAACTGTAATACTGTAAATTCAAAGTGTGAGGTTAAAATAACTGATAATATTTAGATGATAGTTTAGAAACATTACCAGTATGATGTGTTACTTCACGTAAAAGCATGTGAAGGCCCGTCAAGCATTTGTGTCTCCATGACTCCATTTCAGGCATTCAGCTCATTCATACACTGTGTTTGGCCACTGCTACAGTTTCACTTATCTAAGCCTTAAATTGGGAAAGCAATGAGCCTTGGTGTCCTTGTACTGGAGTGACGAAGACGAAGAGGAGTGAATGCTGAGAGGGACACGGAGGAAGAGAGACAGATGGGATATTTAAAGAGAGGAGAAATTGTTCTGCGGGAGGAGGGCGATGTTGTTTAGAAGATTTCAGTCCAGGAGGGAAGGCATGGATGATGAGTGCTGTGGCTGAGAGAGGAAGATTGAAGGGTGGATGACGGAGGAGAAATGTAAACAGTGAAGGGGCCACAGTGGAAGGGACTCTATATCTTACTCTTGATGCAATGTGCAGATCCTGCTCCAGTGTCTTGTGTTTCCAGAATTAAAGGTTAGAGACTCCTGAAATTTTGATATTTGTACCTTACTTCACTTAAAGTATAATTCACTGACATGCACAGATGTGGTCTGATAATGAGGGTCTAAGTTTTATCTATAGTGTTTGGTTTTCTTAATCTTTTTTCTGCTGAGCAGTGTCATAGATGTTCCTCTTACTTTAACTGTCACACAGTTTTCTCCCAGGTCATGAGCACTGGGCATTTTGATAACATAGAAGCTGCAGTCAACCAATCAATGCATCTCCTTTCATGGAAAATTATTTGTATGAAAATTTATATAATCTCATATGTCCTATATGGAGGTGGAGACCCCAAGGTAACTGTAAAGCAAAAATAAACATGAGCAAAACTTCACCATAACCAAAGTAACAAACACCAACCTGAAGTAAAATATTTTTAAAAAGAAGTATATTTGTGTTCAAGAAGAGGTCTTTTCATATTTGTATCCTGTGTATGAAAACAAGTCTTTCACTATGTATTGACCAAACACTGGAGACACAAGGAAGCACTGTGTCTTTATTATTTTATGGTGAACACCAACGTCTGGTCTTCTTTTTCATTTCACCACATCGTCACTGCTCTGCCTCAAATAAAACTACACAAATGCTTTTAATCCACCGTTTGCTCGAGGTCTTCCCGTTATGCACGAGAAAATTGCAATACAAGCAATTTAATTCACTTCATAAAATTAACTCTTTAAATTGAGCAAAACTATAAGCTTTGTGACACTATACAACTTTAAATGATATCAAAAGAATACATTTATATAATATGATCTGATTGAGTTAGAGCTAATTTGTGTTTTAAAGATATAACCTTTTCTTTCTTTATTTTTTTATTATGAACTCACCTTCAAATGTCAAAAATCGCTTTGCCAGACTTTAAAGCTAAATACATGTGGAGCCTGTGGGGAACTGGACAAACAGAAAGTTTTTCATTAGTCCTTCCTCAGAAAATTAAATTACCAGTAATGAAAGTTGTTTTCAATCGGTTTCAGATTCTAACTTGATTTACTCATTGACTCTTTAGAACAAATGTGAAGGTATTTGGGATTTTGTAGATTTTTCAATTTTTGATAATAAAGAACAGCTATTTTATTTACCATGCAAACAATCTAATATTTGAAGGAAAAAATGTCACAGTGTGGAATCCTCATGTATAGACAGAAACTGGACTGATGTTTTTCTGGAATATCTTCAGGCAGTATGATCAGGAAAAGGTTTATAAACACAGGGTCACACACAAGTAAACACTTGCATGCCCACAAATAGTAACATGCCTGGTTTCATCCAGTTTTTTTTTGTTCCACACACTACGGCCTAATTGATTCTCATTTTAATTATGTTGACCCAGACTCTCTAGTCTCTACTCTTCACTGACAACAAAACGAGTGCAGGCCAGCAGTCTGCCGCTCACACTGTGAGGATGACACGTCCGTCTCCACACAGAGGAACGAGGCGAGGATCTACTTTGATGTCCCCCCCCACCCCCCACCCCCCAAAGGAAAGGTCAAAATAATAAATGTAGGCCCAATTGATGGGTTGGCAGGGGGGCGCAGGGGTTTGTGTGCTGATTTTTGGACGAGTGCTCCCCTAAAGGCATAATGAATTCATACAGTCAGTCACGGCCAAAGAGGGAAACAGCGTGACTCCTCTTTCCATGAAAAGGTTGATCTGAATCTGCAGACGAGCCTGGCTCCGTCTTCCCACTCATTCTCCGACACATCCTTTCTCTCTCGAACACAGGCTTGTCTCACACTCACACACACATGAATACGTGCTCAGAAATGTCTCTTACTTCATCGTGCATTTAAAACCCCCTCGATGAGCTGCTCCACCTCACTCTTCCTCACAGCTCATCCATTCCTCATTCAGGGGTGAATGACCCAGAACTACACCGATGCTTTAACGCATCTTTGAAAAATCCTCAGGTCATTGAGGTCATGTGATATCTGTTATTGCTGACCTTTGACCTCTGTCCATAATTACAAACTCTTGTTTTGAAACCTCAGAACTTTACTTTAACCTCTCGGAAAAATTCTGACTTACAGGTAAATGTGTGTAAAATAATACTCAAAGACGTCTACATAATTTTGTTTGTGTCTGAAGGTATCACTTTCTCAAAAAATCAGTGAGTGAAAAATCAATGAGTTTAGGTGCGAATATTTTAGTCAACCAAAGCTTCGGGCGTCTTTTGCTTGAGTGAAAGAAACAATAACTCAAAGTAAAAATACTATTCATAACTCTACTTTGGGAAAAAACAGAGGTATTAGCAGGAAAATGTTAAAAAGTATTTAGTCACTCTCACTATGCTAAATGGCCCCTGTGCAGAATTATATTAGTGGATTGTTATTATGTACTCTACACATTAATATGTTAGCTGAATGTTAATGTTATTTTTAAATATTCACTATACTGACTCAATGGCGGTTTAATGTATAAGTAGATCATATATTGTATGTAAATTGTAATAATTAATAAAATTGATAATTCATATTATAAACAATATAAGACATTAATAAATATGAGGGCAACACTTCACTTTAAATCTTACATTTAACAAACATGTAATTCAATGTGCAATGTAGTTGGAAGAAGAACCTTCCTTTCTGCACACAGATACATGATAGCATTTTTAAATGTATTTAATGGTTAGGGGAACTTTGGTAATAATAAAGTAGCAAGTACACTGAAATAAAACAGAAAATTATTGGAGTAGAGAGTAAATAGACAAGTAAAGTAAAGTCAAGTAAAAGTACCTCAAAGCTGAGTTAAGTTGCTTTCCAGCACTTTGCAGGTGAGCAGACTCAAAAACAAACGTGATGCTGTGGAATTTTTTAAAATGTAACTTTGAAAGATTTGAACTGTCCAGAATTTACTTTGAATAAAAGGTTTCTCAGTTTGGACGTAACTAAAACAAAAAATAAGGAAAGGTGGGCTCTTATATCCACAAATAATTCAAAACACAAGATTTGTGTTGACATTTTCAAATTTGCAGTATAAAATATTTCCAACCACCATTACTCTTCTATACAGTTTTAACATGGCCTAACCTTTTGTCTTGCATTACTTTGAATCTATGCCCCATATGTTTCTATACTCCAGTATAAATTCACAACACTTGAATACTTTGCAGCTGATAAATAAATTGTTTTATAACTTATTCTATTTATTCTACTGGTGTGTGTGTTTCCATTTAAAGACACACACCGCGCCGTCGAGCCTCACTGCTGATGACAAACTCTCAGATAAACGCCCGCGTGATCCTGTCCCACTGACGAAACGCAATTTCCTGCGGGGCCACGCGGTCCCGGCGGTGGAGCCGTGGGTGAGACGCGCGTCCGTCCGCGCTGCGCTGCCTCTTCTCCGCCGCAGGACGGAGCCGCTCCGGGCGCGATCACATGCGCGGTCCTGCCGTGAATCTCGCATCACCACGGCAACCGGCGTTCACAGCGCGTCCCCGCGGCAGCAGCATCCGTGCGCTGCGATCCCATCATCCACAGGCGAGAGGAAGGAGAGAGGAAGCAGAGAGGAAGCAGAGAGGAAGCAGACAGCAAAGCCACAGTAAGTTCGTCTCCTCCGGTTTTACCCTCGAATGTTTTCTTCGTCAATTGTGCTGCAGACGTGAAGAGAGCGCGCACAGCTGCGCAGCGTTCGGCCGTGTGAGATGTTTCTGTGCAGGATGTCATGAAGTGATCTCATGCAGCCTCTCGTTATTTTTTCATTTACTTTAGAGAATACATGCATCTCACATTTACATCAGTGGATGTACATAAACTAAGAGGTTATTCACCGATTTCACATTTTTAATGTCGAGCTGTAAGTTGCTGGGATTGATTCCACA
The DNA here is from genome assembly GCF_022539355.2 of Hippoglossus stenolepis. Classification (NCBI taxonomy): domain Eukaryota; kingdom Metazoa; phylum Chordata; class Actinopteri; order Pleuronectiformes; family Pleuronectidae; genus Hippoglossus; species Hippoglossus stenolepis. The sequence goes on along the minus strand of NC_061484.1, from coordinate 11,444,310 downwards.
AGTCTCAAAAAGCAAACCCCCCCTGTGTGGACTGAATGGTCCAAAAAAATGGGTTTTTACTTTATTCAGAAGCACAGTGATGTGGTTTTATCCTGTTTCATGAAAGACTGCTGCTGTGTGTGTGTGTGTGTGTCTCTCTGCTCACACAGCCTGTGTGTGTTGTCGCAGCAGTCCTCAATGCAGCAAGTTCAGATATGCATGAGCAGTGAAGCATGAGGAACTTGAGAAGTGCAGAATTCAAACAGCTCTTACAGCTATTCCTATATTCCTCGTCAGAAAGCTGTGCCTCGGTAGGAATACATGTGAAGGCATCAAGGTGGGTTAAACTCCTCAAATCATGCGTCATTCTGATATCATCAGTATTTTACAGTGGATGTTATGTGATGCAAAATCAGTGGCTGAGCATTTTGAAAGATGTCATCATCGTGCAGCTCTTTCCGCTGCCGGACCTGTTTCCTGTCTGAGTGTTTGACAGCAGCAGCGCTCGCCTCGCTTGTTCATCACAGATTCAGGATGATTCATCGTACCCACACCACAAATGTGTGTGTGTGGGGGGGGGGGAGAATGGTGGTCAGCACAGATGACCACTTCAAACGCCCACTGGCCAAGGACAGTGTTGTCTTGAGTAATGTACTTTGGATTCAACTGACACAAGCTGCTCTCTAACTTGTGAAAAATAAATAAATAGACAGGTTTTAGCAAAATAATCTTGTACAATAGATTAATAATGTTTTACAACATAGAGGTGATTATTCTTCAATGATTAGATCAATAAAAAGGCCATTAAAACTTAAACACAGCCTATCACACTCACACATATACAGTAGTTGTGTATTGTATCTGTCCGGTGGCCTGTGATAATGATCCCGTATCTCCTTTATCAAAAGCACATCTCCTGTGCACCGGGGATTTCTCCTGCTACATAAAGACTGTAGCTCTTTGCCTGCTGGTGTGTGTGTCATCATTGTGAGTCATTGGCGTCAGTGGGCCCGTGGGGTCCTTGGCTGGGGGAAGGTGTTGTGTTCCACTGTGTGAATGAGATAAGTGGCTCCTCACCTCTTCCCTCCACTTTTAGATGTGCATTCGATGGAGGAGTGAAAATAGAATAAAGTCAGAGCAAAGAGGCGTTCGGAGCAGACATGGTGGAGTGCGTCAAAACATTAAAGACATTGGTGAAAGAGGTTGGATTATACACAAATACATAAACATGGAGACAACAGGCTTCACTATGGCTCCAAACTAAAAGTTGTTATTTTAAGTTGCATAATTGGAATTCTGCTCAACACAAACTCATTGAATTATATACAAGACAGTTATTAAAGCAATAGCTCAAAATTTGCTTGTTTGCTAAATTACATTTTTTGGTCTTAATGGTCAATATGGCGGTTAGCTTAGCTTAGCTTGAAAACTGAAAATTAGGGAAAATAGCCTGGGTCTGCTAGCTTGTACCAAAAAACACCTCTCACCTCCAAAGCTCACTAATTAACAATGATATATATTATTTGTTTAATCCATATGAAATCATATGAACAATGCCTGCACACAACTTCATGCCAAGTGTTGGACTGACCAACATTGCCAACATCTCAATAACATTTCTCCTAGGATGGCTCAGAACAAAATTTTGTTTTCAGAAATATTTCCGTTTTTTTCGATTCTCCTCTTTCCTTCGTGTCCTGGCAGAATCTTCAGCTCTACACGCACTGCTGTCACATTTCATTAAACATAGTCTGAGTCAGTCTGACCCAATCTGTCTGTTCCATCCCTGCTTTCTGTTTCCAGGCAGCCATGGTGAAGCTGGGCAGCAATCTGTCTGAGAAGCTGGAGAAGCAGCCGTCTGCAGACGACGGCTTTGATAACATTCCCCTCATCACGCCCCTGGAGGTCAACCAGCTACAGAAGCCGTTCGCGGACAAGGTAAATACAGCCCGTTGGGTGTGTGTTGTTAAATGTGCCTGCCCACCAGGTTTTCCTCTGAAATACCATACATTACATTACAGAAATGACTAACATAATAAAATTACTGTGGGTATACTCACCTTTTCCTTATGTAATGTAAAAACGGTGGCATCAGCCCACACAGTGTGAGCTCCTCTTTGAATGCATATTGTATAAAGAAAGCAAATAATAAACACTTTGTATTTATGTTTTTAAGGTGTTGACTAAATCTCTGTACTTTTACAAATGATGCACATGAACTTCTCAACATGCAGAACAGTGATTTCAGTGGGTCCGAGCTCACTCGACCTGTGGTGAATGCTTTGTGACAATAACTTCCATCGACTGTAATGTTAAATGACTAACTCCTGATCAGGAGTTCAGAGGTTTTTTTTACCAATAGTCATTGACAGTACATTGTTTCTTGTTCAGATCATTGTGAAGACATTGACACAGTACCAGCTGCAGCAGAAGAAGAAAAACAAGCTGTACGTGCCGAACATCAAGAAACTGAATATTAACTTCTACAGTGATGTTTCAGAGAAAATTAAGGTAACGAACAACAGGAACTCTACACAAATTCGTATTTAAGGATAATCCTCTTATTGTCAATGCCATGAAAAATTAACTGATCCTATTATCAAGTATTAACTGTGTATCCAAACTCTGATGCAGTATCTCCTCTGTGCCATAGAGCTCCATTTTATATGCACATCATGTTAAAAAACTTCAATGAGCCATTGCAGCAAGGCACTGTTGACAGGTTCCTTCTTTATCATGGAGTCAATACGACAGACACCATACTGTAGCCTTATATACTCACTGAAGCACCAAATTCATCTGTACCTGAAAATAGTCCCCAGCAAATATATTGTTTTCTTCTGCTTGACTAACAGTTGCAAAATAGAACAATGTCCGGATGTTTTAAAAATTATAAATTATATTCATTGCCTTTTTTTGAGACTTACATCAATGTAAGGAACCACTGGAGTCAGGACTTAGAGCCATAGACAAGGTAGGGAAATCAGAAAGTGCAGGATTTGGTCTTTTGGCATTTATTGACAATGACAAATATATATATATACATACATACATATATTGGCAGCCCTATCCTTCAAGCACTGATGGTGCTTTTTACTGAAGTGTTGTTTATGTATATATATTTTATGTATGTGTGTGTTTATTTGTCTGTTGTTGTCGTCCAGATCACAGGTCTGATCCTCATCACTCTGGCCTTCTTGACCAGCCTGCTCCTCCTGCTCATGTACAAAGCAATGTGGTACGACCAACTTACCTGCCCAGAGGGTTTTATCCTCAAGGTATACGCACACGCACAGACACACACACACACACACACACACACACACACACACACACACACACACACACACACACAAAATATATGTGGGTTTTAATGCAAAGACAGTTATTCTAAATATCTTTCCGCTACTTTGCTCTCATGTGGTCAGACTTCTTATTACATCAACCAGATCGCGTCTGAGCAGCACCCACTGCAGCACCTATTATAAAAGTACTTTAACAGCCCACAATGCAGCTCATCTGGTGCTTGGTTCTCAGCACGCCCTCACATCAGTCACATACAGGAGGATTCAGGAAGACCCACACTCATTATCTCCAAATGACACCTTGTCGACATGGTGTACGGAGTCGACGCTGCCATGCATCTCAGCTGAAGAGTCTTTCTCGCAGAGGAACATGAGAGATTGGGAGAGACATAGGGAGGGAGGGAGGAGGGAGAAGAGAGAGGGAGCGACACAGCCCGCTTTCTGGTCAGGCAGAGATTGGGACGCCTGCCTGTGAATCGGAGGGGTCTTTAATTAGGACTGAGCGTGACTAAACTGTGATTAAAGGCCTAGCAGTGAGGGGGGAAGCAAGGAAGGGAAGGGGGAGGGAGCGGAGGGGGCCTTCCGGCAAAGGCTTTTGAAGTTTTTGCCGGTTACAGTTGCTTTCAGCATTTTTTCCTTCCCTGTTAATGTGTTGTTGGAGACATAAAAAGAGAGAGAGAAGTGAGGATGGAGGACGCAGGGTGGCGTTCAGTCACTGCTGTGCTTTTGATAGGTCCGGCCGCTCGCTGCTGAGGGAAGGTCAGGTAGTGGATCCTCTGAGGGGGGAAACTCTCAGTGGGCTCTTTCCAAAACACAACATCAACAGACTGGACATTGTGTTTGTTTGTCGGAGTTTGTGCTTTGGCGTCATCTGTGCTCAAAGATGAAGATAAACCAACTTTGTCAAAGGAGATTTTCACGCCTCTGATCAGATGTGTGGAAGCATTTGCCGTGCAGATTATTAAAGAAGAACTTGTACTTCTTAACATTTGTTCTCATTTGTTCCCCACTGGTAGTGTTCTAATGAGCCGTACGTGTTAAAATGTGTTTTATCAGAGCATCTTTCATTTCACTGTCACCAAAGTCAGTTTTCCATTAGAGGAACTTCAAAGTGAAACCTTTAATAACCTGGAAAATACAAGTCAGTTGACGTTTCCTTGCACTGTAATGCGTCCACGTGGATTTCAGACGTGTGTGTTATCTTCTGGATCAACTTTTAATTTGAGCATGAAAGGTCGTTCTTGCCCTTGGAGATTGTTTGACAGAATAAACTGAAGTCAACAATTAACTTTTGACGTTGGAAATGAGCTGAGCCCAGGGCAACAGAGCAAACTTAATCTGCTGAGGAGACACAATTCAAAGCTCTTGAAAAACATCAGTAAACCTTGACGTGAGATTAAGTTGTCTGATCTTTGGATCTGTTTTTCCTCTCTCTTCTGTGTCACCTCCTGAGCACGGCTGAAAATTATTTTATGGAACTTTTTCTGTAAAGTGACCAAAGATAAACAAACTCTGTGAGAGTCTTTACATGTTGCGTTCAATTTCTACTACGGCCTTGTCAAAGAAAACCAGTCTGCTCTCGAGAGCGCACGCTACTATATAAAATGTGAAAAAGGTAAAACGGCACAGACGAAAGCTCTTGCTTCAAGAATTATTTTTAAATGCGCTGACATATTTACCCTGGGACTTTTTAAAGTTCTGACCCTGACATATACACGAGAATAAAATACATTCTATGCAGACTGAGAGCTCTGTAAGTGTTGATATGCATCTTCAACAAACGGACTATTTTGTCCCTCTCTTCTCTAGAGCTTCATAAACTATGTCAGATTTTCTAATGTAATCTCCACGTTTGATAATCATTACTGCTCATAAATTGAAAACAGGAGCAGTTCTGCGCTCTTTGTTGATTCTGTGGTAGACATGTGTTGTTAATCTCAGAGCAGTGTGTCCCCTTGAGGAAAACAAATGAAGTTATTCTTGTCTTTCTGTTGTAACAGCAGAAGCACTGCTCCCCGACAGCTCTGGAGATGTACTTCACAGAGCAGCAGCAGCAGCAGGAGGAGCCAGGCGTCCACAGCGGCACCAACACTGGGCTGTACGCTGCTCTCAGCCACCTCAACCAGGTCAAGAGGCCTGGACCTGAGCTGCCATCACCATGGTTACCAGTCATCAGCTCTCTAAAGGAGGCCGAGGTGGCGAAGCAAGGCAGCGAGCCGCTGAAAAGAGCGCTGGAGGGAGAGGAGTGAAGGGTCTGATGGAGATGTAGGTGTTAGAGGAGGACGTGATGAGGATGGCCAGTGCTGTGTGTGTGTGTGTGTGTGTGTGTGTGTGTGTGTGTGTGTGTGTGTGTGTGTGTGTGTGTGTGTGTGTGTGTGTGTGTGTGTGTGTGTGTGTGTGTGTGTGTGTGTGTGTGTGTGTGTGGTGCTCCTACACCTTAAAAGTGTTTGAATATCTGTCAGAATTTTGAATCAACAACCTAAAGCACACATTTACTTAGCTTCATTACAGTTATGTTATGTTGATATTTAATAGCTAATATCTATTTAATATCTAGTAGATGATATTTAAAAGCTAATACCAGACGTGTGTGTGTGTGTGTGTGTATGTATGTATGTGTGTGTATGTGTGTGTTGTGAGTTGCTGTGGTTAGAGGCAGGCATGTTATTAAAGTGTTGGAGAATGTGGCTGACTTTTGCAGTGTTACTGAGTCATGTGCAAACGCCTCCATCTGCATTCTGCGTGTGTGCACATATACACACTGTAAATTCACATTTACATTCATATGCAGTGTGCGAGTGTGTGTGCATACACTGAATGATTTGTGTACTTGTTGGAGAAAGTTGGAAGTGCGAGAAGAGAAGCGAGGCGAGAGCTCGGAGCGAGAAGAGAAGATAACAAGTTTTTAATGAGATGGCTCGGAGTTTCTCCTCATCGCTCCATCTTGTTATCTCACTGTCTGTTCACTTAGTCTTTGAGGGGAGTGTATATGAGATCAGCAGGGAATGTGCTCACACTTCAGCCATTAAAACAAGGAGCCATAACCGTCGATTTTAATATTTGCTGAAATGATTTGATCCTACATCTTATCAGCCCACGACTGCAAATTACAGTCCTGTGAAATGAAAGTCAAGTGAAAGCATTGCTCTTACATACCAAGCGACTCGAGTTACACAACCACAAGCGGTCTGTGTGCTTTAAAGCAGACTCACACAGTGACTCTGGAAAGTATCCACTGGTAAATCTAATCAATTTTTAATTAAATCTACTAAATGATAAAGTGTGCAGTAATTAAAGAGGCCTGCATATACTTTCCAAAGCCACTGTACAAGTCTCCATTTGAAGCTTCTTTTACATAATGTGTGTGCTGCCTACTGTAATTATGGATAAAACTTGAGACAATGTATTGTCACAAAAATATCTAAATAATATAAATGTGTAAACTTATGTGTAAAACTAGCAAATGAAGCTCCGTCCACGTTTAGTTACTAGTTTTATTAAGTATGTGTAAATTAAATGATCACAGGGTTACTGTGGTCCTTTTGTGAATGTATGAAGTAGTTTCTTTAATCATGCAAGATCTACTATAATCATTGCTTATAATGTACGACCTACAGTCTGTACAATTTTCTATTTATTTCTATTCTTGTGTTTGTTTTAGTGTCTTTTGAATGGAAAACCTGTGTTTGCAAATGTTGTGAAGTATTCTGTTCCAGCCTATCATGTTCATTTTAGAGGGCGGAAAAACAATAATGTGAAGTTCTTCTTTGAAACAACTTTTAAACACGTTGTTTTTTAATTATCAGATATAACAAGATGTTACCTGGCAAGTCTTGTCATTTGTCTCGATTCACGCCTTTTGACCTTTTCTCTTTGTCTTACCATGTTTTAACAAACCAAACTCTTCATGTGAGAAGAGATGAATGTGAAGCACAGCCTGTCCCCCTGGGTCCAAGTGCCAAACGCTTACATCAGACCCATCTGCTCTGATGTCACTGACTGAACACAAATAAAAGCCTGAAGTGTTGACTCCCGTTGTTCACTATCAGCCCTATTGATTTAGATTCACTGCCTCTGTAATGACTTAATGATTCAATGATGGCTGATGATTCATGAGAATGATTCATAAGAACCTGAAAACTAACCTCAGCATAGCATCAGTAGCTGAATGAAGCTAAGTACATAAGCTCATTATATGTTTTATACGTGAATTCATTAAACAGCATACAGGCAGGTTGTAAAAATATTTTATTTATTGCTTATGTTCACTTTTGGGCTACGTGTAATTTCCATATTATGCTACTCTGTAAGTACATGTTACTGTATTTCAGAAATGAATGGAGAACTTTTTGTTGATAATGTAAGTTTTATGAAAACAGCAGGAGGTACTATCTCAGTGCAATATGTGAATGAGGTTGGTGAACTGACTGAGTAATTACTAATTAATCACTAATTTACTTTTTTCTGCCCTTACAGATAAAGTGATACATTATTCTGAGAAGTTAAAATTAATCCATCATTAGTTAATGATTATTTTATTAATATTTACAAAAAATAAAAAATAAATTGATAGCAGGAGTAATTATCAGTTAGTTCCTGACTTGTTTTTCACCTCACTCGTTCTTGAGGTACTGTGTTTAATAAAGTTGAGTGTTATCTGTATAACAGTGACAGGGGCTGTTCTGCATAGTGAACAATTCTACATGTTTTCATTACACAACGTAAAATAATGTACTTTTGCTTTGTCAAATTTTTAAAAACATGACTTTAACATATAGTGGAGTATTTTTATAACCTTGAACTGCTACTTTTGTTACCTTCAACACTTTGGTGAATTTATCAAAGAAAAAGAAGCATTATTAGCCGACTGATATCTATGAGCGAGTGCAATTTGATGTGGCTTTATTGAATTTGAGCTGCCATGGGGGTGGAGGTATGTGCTCTACTGGTTTAAGGATGTGGATTCCTGCGCTCAGATCTACACAACACAAAGATGGCAATGCATGCGTTCTTGTGGGACATTTTTCTATTTAGTATAGATCTTATCTTGGATCACCGGCCAAAGAAAAACGTACAGCTCCTTTTACACTTAGTCGCTCGGAGATCATCAGTATGCGTAGAATTCAAAATATGATTCCTTCCTTCTTCTCCGACTTTAGTTTAGCAATTCAAAGCCAAGCCACATCCTCTCGCTGTTTGCTGGGTTCACTGCTGTGAGCCTGTCTGCATCTCATTTACACTCACATATTTTCACACCATTGCTCTAAACCTAGGGATGTGTGGCTGGAGGGGTTTGTGCCAGTGAGTGTTGCCTTGTTAGAAGTGTGTGTGTGCATGTGTGTGTGAGTGTGGCTATGAAATCATTAACCTGGAGCCATGAAAGTTAGTGTGCGAGTTTCTTTGTTTCAACACACACACATATCTTAGAGCTTCTGTGTCTGTTAGAGTGTGTATTTATGCCTTTTGTGTGTGTGTGTGTGTGTGTGTGTGTGTGTGTGTGTGTGTGCCCATGCTTGGCTTGTTAATTAAATCTACATTACGCCCTGTGTAGCCATTGGGGTTTTTTCTTCTCTCCTCTGTTACTGGGTGACATGCTTTAGACGCGGTTGGCCCAGGGCATGGAACTAAATAAAGTGCTGAGAAATATTTATTAGAGCCTTTACAGATCCCGTGCTTGGTCAAGGCATAGCATGTTGTGCCAAAAAGGCTTGGATTCAAGGCCGGGGGAAAATCACGTAAAATCATTTGAGTAGTCACGTAAAAGCCGCCAAGCCCCATTTTCCTGCTTTATGGCATCAATAGATCTGAACAGTAAAATAGCAGGTTGTCCCCCTTCCCCTGAACTCCCCCTGAAAACTGTGAAGGTAAGCCGAGCCAAGAATCATTTAGCCGCTAACGTGCCACCGGAATCTGATTCTTTTGAATCCTCAGAAGTTGTAGAGAAGGAGGGAAGAGTCCTGGTGATGTAAGAACCTTTTACCTGTTTAACTAAAGGAGTGGCGGGTTAAAAGTCTGAACTGACACAACTCATTGATGTCTATACGGCAGCTAGTTAGCTTAGCATAGAAGCTGTGGACACAGAGGAACAGCTAGCTAGGGGTGAATCACGACTTGGAGTTGTAAAAAGATTTCAGCATAACCTCAGACAAAACAGTTTCTATGTGTTAATCGGTGAGATTTAGAGTAACGTAGGATGATGTTGACGCCTTTGGACAGAACCAGGCTAGCTTTTACCCCTTGTTTCCATGCTTTGTGCTAAGCTAAGCTAACTGGTAGATCGCAGATGAGAGAGTGGCATCAATCATTTGGTGATATTAGAGCTTTCACCAAAATTTCAAACTTGTGTTTTAAAAATAAAAGTTGTTTTGGTGTATATATATACACTTTGTACCCCCATAATATGTGCTGTAGCCGAATATGCAGGCTACTGTAAAACTGTGAATATAGTCGATTTTCTTTATGATTATTGTTTATTATCATATTTGATTTGAGCATTTAAAGAGATGTGAAACCATTGTTTTCTATTTATCAGGTGTGCATGATGTACACGAATACAACTTATTAAATATATTCAATATCTGCATTTGTGGTGCAAAATGAAATCAAACAGAATTTTCTAACAACACCGGGAACTATTTCTTCAGTCAAGCCAATTTCCAGTTATTTCTCCCTTTTTCTACAATCATATATGAATTAAAAATATATTATTAGGTTGCTGTAAAGTCTACATGGTAATAGCTGGTGGCATTATACAAGAACCCACGCGAATAAAATTATGATGTTTTAAAAATCGTTATTGCAGAACTATTATGTAAACGTCTTTATGTGGCAGATAAAGGAAAAATCTGTCTCTAGATGATCGATGATCCAACCTACACAATAAATGTGTCTTATCCTTTATTCTCAGCAAATAACTTTTTAGGTCATTATTGGACATTTGATAAGAGAGAAAGTAAGAAGGAGAAGGAATCAGAAAGAGAAGAGGATGAACAGGGGAGAAAGAGCAGATGAGAGGTGGTTAGGCCTGTGAGGTGAAGGGGGTGAGGGCTTCAGTAGAGGAAGAGGAGGAGGCCAAGAGGCATGGAGGAGGAGGAGGAGGAGGGTGAATCCAGGCTGACCCCAGTGTCTGTGTGTGTTGTTGTGTGTCTCAGTGGGTTTCCTCTGCCCTGGCGCCAGCTGGAAATGCCTCCACTAAGCAGAGGCAGTACACACATCATCCTCCATTCAGGCCCCTTTGATGGGAGTAACACTATACATGCCCAGCGCGCCTCACAGATCCTATCGAGCTGCTGTTTAAAGGGCGGGGAGCGAGAGCCTGGGCCGCTGATCATAACTTATCGAGCGCCTGGACGCACTGACATTCAGACTAGTTGCCGTGCACAGCAAATAAAAGCAAGAATAATTGATGGGGTTTGTAATTGGAGTGATGTTGTGTTGTTGTTAGAGTGGTGGAGGTTTCATGAGTTACGCTGCCACCTAGGGGTAATCTCCCATGGTTGCAGAGAGGAATGTGATCCCCTCTTGCTTCTTTTTTAAACCACCAGTTTGATCAGCAGAGTTTAAGTGGATCATGTTTTCTTAAACTCCTTCAGAGTGGAGTTGTCTTAATATCCTTTTTTTCACTTCACAAGGGAATGATACTTTCTGGTTCACACAGTCCACAGTTGCTCTTCAAAGTCGATCCTCGCAATGGACTTTTTTAAATGACTCAAAAGCCATGAAATTGGTTATTAGTTTGTTATCCTGCCGTGATGTCGCCCTCATGCAACAAAAACCACGCCAGTAAACAATTATCTGACAGACAAGGCGAGGTACAGGCCCAGAGCTGCGGCCCAGACGTGCCGTGGGGAAGGGAAAAAAAGGCGGCTGTGCTTAGCTTAGCTTTTGTTTGCTTTGTTCTGGCCATTACGGAGCCGAAATATTGTCATTACTCAGAGACCAAATCATTTTACGACATCCTGCAATTAAACTCTAAGCTAATAGGTTAATGAGACAAATGGAGTTTGATCGCTGGAAGTTGGTTTCTATTAGTGATGGCATTGCAAGGAGATGTGCACTGTTGCAAGGTTTTACACACACACACACACACACACAACACACACACACACACACACACACACACACACACACACACACACACACACACACACACATATACACACACTCGTGCAAACACAAACAGAGAACAGGCTGGTTTGATTTAGTTTTTGCGGTCCCCTCCCGGAGCAGCCTCAGACAGGCAGAGAGGACCAGAGCGCAGTGAACTCAAGTCTAGCCAGAGCTCGGTTGTCTCTGCTATGCTTCAAGTCGAAACTCTCCAAATTGGGTTTAATCTGTGTTTTGCTTTGGCAATTATCGACCCGCAGAGCTGCATGGCAAATGGGGATGAATGAGCTTTAGATGGGCCCGGTTGAGAGGGAGGTCACAGGGTGATTAATGGCGATCGGTTGAATCTATGAATCGGCCGGTGAAGACGTAGCAGGGGATGACTTATCAGCTAATTCGCATTTGAAGCAAAATGCAGAAGGTGATGCAGCAGAAATGCAGTTTGAGTGATGGAAACTCTGAGAAAACAAAAAGAAAATAATGTCAAACTTTTACTCCGACCAAAGTTAAATTTACCAAAGAGTTTTCACATTTATTTGTGAAACAACATGGTTTGTATATGTATCCAGACATGAGGTCTGGTTTGTGTGTCATGTAACACCAGAGTTGTGGTATAAGTGTTTTTATGAAGATGAATATACTGTCTGTGAGCACACTGCTAATCAACATCATCACTTTTTATTGCAGTATGTTGACATCATGGTGACGGGAGTGCAAAAACATTTCTATAGCTTTGAGGAATTTCTTTTTATTGAGTTGTTAGATGGCTCACATTGTTGTCTTTTCCAAATTTGGCTTAATATAACTTGATTTTACACATGGAAATCAGTTTACTCATCACGAGACATTTTAAAGGAATTAGAGAAGACGTGAATTGTTTTTCGTAACTTACTGCTTTGATCTATAAATCATTAGATAGTAGTGAGGACTGTTGATTCCCGTGTCCAAGCTGATGCCTTAAAATAGCTTTTCTTTGGGATAAACAGACTAAAACAAATATATTCAGTTTTTAATAAGATGTAGAAAAGCAGCAAATCCTCTCATTTGAGCCGCTGGAACTCTGGAAATATTTTGCATTTATTATCAATATATAGATTCTCTTTTCTGATAATATGGTTCTTGTTTTCTGATATTCAACTAAAACATTATTTTAATACTTCCACTACAAGATAATCAGTTATTTAATTGTATCTATTGTCTGTATTCCAGCTATTTGTGATGCCACCACTGTTCAAATATCAACATGAATTTTACTGATGAAAAATGATTGTCTGAAATAGAGGATTTGTCTAAATAACATAATTTATATATATATACACTACCGTTCAAAAGTTTGGGGTCACCCAGACAATTTCGTGTTTTCCATGAAAACTCACACTTTTATTTATCAAATGAGTTGCAAAATGTATAGAAAATATAGTCAAGACATTGACAAGGTTAGAAATAAGGATTTTTATTTGAAATATTAATTTTGTTCTTCAAACTTTGCTTTCGTCAAAGAATGCTCCATTTGCAGCAATTACAGCATTGCAGACCTTTGGCATTCTAGCTGTTAATTTGTTGAGGTAATCTGTAGAAATTTCACCCCACGCTTCCTGAAGCACCTCCCACAAGTTGGATTGGCTTGATGGGCACTTCTTGCGTACCATACGGTCAAGCTGCTCCCACAACAGCTCAATGGGGTTGAGATCTGGTGACTGCGCTGGCCACTCCATTACAGACAGCATACCAGCTGCCTGCTTCTTCCCTAAATAGTTCTTGCATAATTTAGGTGTGCTTTGGGTCATTGTCCTGTTGTAGGAGGAAATTGGCTCCAATCAAGCGCTGTCCACAGGGTATGGCATGGCGTTGCAAAATGGAGTGATAGCCTTCCTTATTTAAAATCCCTTTTACCTTGTACAAATCTCCCACTTCAAGCACCAAAGCAGCCCCAGACCATCACATTACCTCCACCATGCTTGACAGATGGCGTCAGGCACTCTTCCAGCATCTTTTCACCTGTTCTGCGTCTCACAAATGTTCTTCTGTGTGATCCAAACACCTCAAACTTTGATTCGTCTGTCCATAACACTTTTTCCAATCTTCCTCTGTCCAATGTCTGTGTTCTTTTGCCCATATCAATCTTTTCTTTTTATTGGCCAGTCTCAGATATGGCTTTTTTTGCCACTCTGCCTAGAAGGCCAGCATCCCGGAGTCGCCTCTTCACTGTAGACGTTGACACTGGCATTTTGCGGGTACCATTTAAAGAAGCTGCCAGTTGAGGACCTGTGAGGCGTCTATTTCTCAAACTAGAGACTCTAATATACTTGTCTTCTTGCTGAGTTGTGCACCGGGCCTCCCACTTCTCTTTCTACTCTGGTTAGAGCCCGTTTGTGCTGTTCTCTGAAGGGAGTAGTACACACCGTTGTAGGAAATTTTCAGTTTCTTCGCAATTTCTCGCATTGGAATAGCCTTCATTTCTAAGAACAAGAATAGACTGGCGAGTTTCACATGAAAGTTCTCTTTTTCTGGCCATTTTGAGAGTATAATCGAACCCACAAATGTGATGCTCCAGATACTCATAAAGATAAAGGAAGGCCAGTTTTATAGCTTCTCTCACCAGCAAAACAGTTTTCAGCTGTGCTAACATAATTGCACAAGGGTTTTCAAGGGTTTTCTAATCATCCATTAGTCTTCTAAGGCGATTAGCAAACACAATGTACCATTAGAACACTGGAGTGATAGTTGCTGGAAATGGGCCTCTATACACCTATGTAGATATTTCATTAAAAACCAGACGTTTCCACCTAGAATAGTCATTTACCACATTAACAATGTATAGAGTGTATTTCTGATTAATTTAATGTTATCTTCATTGAAAAAAACAGTGCTTTTCTTTGAAAAATAAGGAAATTTCCAAGTGACCCCAAACTTTTGAACGGTAGTGTATATATTTGACCAGTGACTATATTGTTAAGAGTATTGTTTATGTATTGTGAGTTTCTATTGTTTAGTTTCTATCGCACAGTTTAGAGAACATTTTGTTAGGCTTCATTATCAGTTCATCATCATCACATCTCCTGTTCTCTCATGTTCCCCTTTTCTCTCCTCTCTGACTGAAAATACACAACAATTGTTTGACTGTAGCATCCCCTAATAAAATAACAAATTAATAATATGACTATTTCTCTCCCTCCAAATATTGACCACTTGTCTGCTTCTAATGTGCTTTACAAACTGACACTAAACTCCTCAGCTAAACATTTGTGTTGAAACTGAAATTTAATCTTTCAAATGAATCAAGTTTCTCCTTCTTTTTCTTCCTGCCTGTTAATTCAAGAGCAGTTTTGAGGGATAAGACAAGTTTACCAGGTCCAATGAGCAGGGCGGGTGCAGCTGCAGATTCTGGGACCTCTGACAACATCTGACAACATCTCACAACCCCCAATGAGTTTCTAATCCTTGACATGTTCCAGGGACCCGGTCCAGGATCTGGGCTTTCCCAAAAAAAACAAAAAAAAAAGACATATATCATCATAACCCATAAAAAAGGAATCACTGAAAACCATCAATGATCATTTATTTGTTTTACTTTTTTTAATGTCACTGTTAATACTGGAATAGCTGCCATGTTAAAGAAAAATGCAGTTTCAAGCTTCTATGGCAGCTGTTGTGTAGCTCATATTGTTACACTCCCAGTTTCATGACATGTGTGACCAAACAAATTCTACCTTTCATTTACTCCGCAAATACATTCAGTGTAATTTAGTTTTTCTGTGCTAATTTGAATGCTAATCAGGTTACCCACTATATTGAATCTAATCTTCCTCTTTTGAATTGTGTATGTTTATCCGTCTACTTTACTAATGCAAAAAAGTCAAATGCAAGTGAAATTGAAACAGGCTCAACAAATATACAAATAAATCGTGAGCCCGACATTAAGGGCGCGACAAAAAGGTCAACTGAGTAGAAAGCAGCAGCTGGAGAAAACATCTGTTGTGTGAGGATTGATGCGACGACTCTAACAATGGTATCTAAGTGATTGATTAAATGATTAATTCATAAGACAAACATAACCAAACACATTTCAACAATGTTTTCTAAACAGTTTTCTTAAGTCTCGAGTTATGCTCTCATAATGATGTCACTTTCATCTGCAATGCTTTAATGCAGCCAACTGGAGAACTAGCAGCAGAACCAACTGTTAATCTCAACAAGTTAAATATATATAAATTAATATATATAATCCACATTTTTTTTGCTGATTGTCTTTAAATTAGTTTGCACTACATTCAGGTTTGAGCCCAAACATTTTTTAATTGTAAGACTTTTTAATAGTTTCTGTGTAAGTATGCAAATTCATTTTTACAATGTTTTAATTTTTCTGATTCGCCATCGCTGGGAACTTGTTGTCCTAAAGTGTTTTCACTTTTCCACAGTTACTTCCCGTAAAGACCTCAAAGGCAGTGCACGCTGTCTTCAACCTTTATTGGAGGTGCGTTTAAATCCCACAGATCCTGCATGTAATTGCTACAAGGAGCCTGACTTAAAGGTCTTTCCCCCACCTGCAGCTTGTATTAAAAGCTTTTCCCACATCAGCAGGTGGGTCCACTTCACCACACCACGTTCAGAAGTGGTTGCACTTTGGAGAACACATCATCGGTTGCACCTCTGCTCCACATTGTCATTATCATGTAGAACCTCTCCTAACAGGCAGGACTTTTTGCAGGATTAACTCAGCTGACAGATTCCCCAGATTCCCTCAGAGGGGGGACCCTGGGCCACTCGCTCACCGAGCCGATACTCAGCGAACCCCACTGAGATTCAGTTAAACCTGACACAGAGCTGCACCGATAACTCACACTGCGCGGGACAGTCGTGGTTTTCTGTTATTAGATGGCAACAGCTACTCCACTGGATCTTCTTACATGATTAACCATTTACGTTACTCTGCTTTATAAAGGCTAATGAAAATGTCACTGTTGATTAGAGGTGGCGTTCCACGTCTCTGGTTCTGGTTAAATGGTGGAGCAGTGAAGAAAAAAGGGAAATAAATTCCGTTTAAAGGTTATTGATATTTATAGGAATGTCTCTTGAGGAAGATTCTCCCGAGGTCGGTTAGTATAAGAATCCCGCTTAACCTCACCATAAAAAAAGATGTCATGTCATGTGCTCATTGCCTCACAGTGGCCTAATTCTTGACATGTTTTCACCCCTCACTTCATTTGACAGTGGCGGAGGAAACAATGGAATACTTTCAGGAGAACTCCATAAATTTGGAGACGATGATGAGCAACTGTCAACAAATAATGACAGTCGCTATTAAAAACCGGAGTGACCCGCTCGCCACAAGCCTCTCTCAGGGGGGACGAGGGGAAGCCAAGAATAAATTGCCTGTCTGTAGCCATTTGAATGCAACATTTAGCTGTGATTTATGTGAAGGCAGAAAAGCATTATGAGAAAACATTTTCCAAATGCAGCAGCTTGCAGCAATTTACATTATATGGGGGGAAAACCGCTGAAACAAATATTTGGCCTCCATAATGAAATGGATATATTTATACACACTGAATTGAGTCAAAGGCCCTGTAACGAACGCATGGCTTCACCAGAGGACCTCGCTGTGTTCTCGTAGTAAACATTTTACTGATGCTACAGGGGCTTCGAATGAAAGTTATTAAGGCCATAATTCTCCCAGCGGGGCCAAAAGATACAGAGATAATGGACATGAAGAGAGAGAGAGACAGAGGATACGCTGGAGGGAAATCAGCGTCGTGTTTGTATCTCAGACAGAAAGAGATTGTGAGATCTAGGATTTCTATTTCAATTAGTTCCAGTTAAAAGAGGTAAAGCTGAAATCGATTTGCTTTTGCTTGGCTAGATAGCTTGCCAACTGTGGCACACTTTAATCTCCCACGAGTTTCTTCTCTGCAACAAGGTGGATTAGGAAAATAATAAATATATATTTGCAGTATATTTCCCCAGAGGAACCTCGATAACAGAATATAAATAGTATATGTCACTTTGCGACATCCAGTATTCAACCATCTAGAGAAAAATCGAAACTTTCTAAAATGTTCAAAATTCTTATAGTAAAATATTGTACTACTATAATGCAAATTTTGATGTTTAAACATTCTTAATTTTCCTTTTCAAGAATTAAAAACCTACTTTTTATACTGTACCTTTTTCTAAAGGTGTCTTGTAAGCCTGTTTTAGGCTGGACACATAATGTGCATGACACGATATAAAAAAATCAATCAATCAATGAAAACCTACAAATGATAAAGTAAATGTATGAGCTGCATCCAGTATATTTAGTGTGAAGCTGCACTATTCAATATGTTTATAATGATGAAAATAAAGATTATGTGCAACATGAGTGATGTATGTGACAACTTAAATGTATAAGGCAGTTGCTGGGGACCTTTTCCAGAACATCTCTTGCCAGCCCCCTAGTAAAATGTCCAGAAAATGTAAGCCCATGTGAGAATACAGCAGGAAAATATCTGGAAAATGTTCAGTGAGCGAATGGGCGTGTTGATGCCGTTTCAAAAGCAAATGAAGCAAAACTAGAAATATACAAATATTTCAGGATTAAAAAAGGAAGTAAACAGGTAAACGACACAGACGATGATGTCATCTTAGGAACAGCAGGAAAACTTGTGCTTTACGTGCTGCCTCCCGCGTGCTCTAACCAGACGCCACCCCTCGCTTGATTGTGCTGGATATATTTTTGTGTGTTTTTTATATGCGAATGGGAAATGTCTAGACCCAATTTCATTCTGGCGTTCACGTCTGAAAGCAGCTTCAGTTGAGAGCAGCAAGTAGCTATTTTAATCAAGAACTGCTACATGAGCTGTTCTGCACCAAACAGAATTCACAGAAAGAGACCTGATTTAGTATGACATTCAAAAATTCTTGATTGTTGCTTTTTCCTTTTTTTTCAGATCAACATTTTCTGATGATGTTTTGGGGGCCCCAGCGTTTCTAGTAGTTTTTAGTCATGAAGTTTATTACAGATATAGATAAACATCAGTAGACACCAATGAGCCAGTTGCAGATGGTTAAAATAAGTGTAGCGCTATCTTATCCCCGTTTAGCACAAAATCTTACCTGAACTATTCCACACAAAAACTCACAAACTCTTGTTACGAGCATGCAGAGCTTCAGTTCCCTTCACACACACGCAGGGCAAGGAGACACAGATGCAACAGCCAAATTAATATGTCACAAAGAAAATATTTTAATGACTTACAAATGGGGGTGACTGCACACTGCCCTGTGCCATTTATTTACAGTGAGGCTGAGACTTACTGGCATGAGGCAGCACATACGGCAAATTCTTAGACATCTAAATTAGAGGGGGCCTGGAGTGTCGTGGCTTCAGATACATGTGTGTAACCCCTGTGGTCTCCAAACTCCCTCCTTCAAATTTGCGTCTTCCCTAATCAGTGCCAAATGGTGAGATTTTTTTTTTTCTCCTCTCCTTCCCAGCTCGGGCGTCATAGGCAGCTAGAGAGAGAGAATGAGAGGAAGGAAGTCATTGAATTCAATGAGAGCATTCCATTTTTATTTTTTACGGCCACCTCATATTCACTCATCCCCCCCCCACCCCCCCCATAAACGCAGCAGCTCTTACAATTACCGACGCTTTCATGTGTCCCAGTCAGCGGTCGGAGGGGAAGGAGGGCCAATTGCTTTTAATTAAGAGGTATTTGTTTGGGAGCTGTGGGGTGCTAAACTCCTCATGCACATGGCACTTTTTCTTTGTCATGTTAGAAGCGCTGCAGGGCAAAACATCTCCTGAGTGAAAAACTGACCAAAAAACACTGTACGCTCTTTGTTTTCTCAGAGATAAGAAGGACTGATTTTGGTCTGTGTTCCAAGAGAAACAGGTCAAGGTGCAGTGAGAAGGGAACGTGTTGGATGCAGGGTCTGTGCTGCCATTACTGCACTTTTAATCTCATTTGCACCTAATGCCACAGTAAAAGAATTCCACACTTCAGCCAGCATATGCTTGTGATTATTAATTAGTGTTTTTGCCTGCATTTTAGGTAATAATAGAGAACCAGTAAAACTGCGAGCCCTCCTACTCAAGGCAAATGCCTACAATTAAAGTTTACTATGTGTTTGTTTTTCAAAAGGCTTTTTAACGTTGGACTGATGCAACAGCTTGGCAGACGCAGAGGTTCTTCGTGCAAGATAAACAGAGCTGCAGCGAGGCCGACTTGAGGACGGTGTCAGGACCAATATCTTCCTCACTCTGTCAAGGTGAGCAAGAGGAGGGTAAGATTGTGTAAGAAATGTCAGTTTAGTTGTGGAAAAATCTCCTTGTTTATGAATCTTTTGTGTATATGATGTTTTTATAATCAGGCAGTTTCATGCGAGGCAGCTTCCTGCATCTTTTGAACGGGAAACACAATAACTCAATTAAATCAGGAATTAAACTTTCATATCAAGGATAAATAAATCTGCTAACAAGTCTGTCTCTGTCTGTGTGACCATCCGAAAACCATGAAAACACATCAGGGAGCTACTGTCACACTGGCTGACATGTTCTTTCATTGCACTGAACATGGACACTGTTCTCATGTAGCTGATCGACAGAGAAGACATCTAATGTGTGTGTGTGTGTGTGTGTGTGTGTCTGTGTGTGTGTGTGAGAGAGAG
Source organism: Hippoglossus stenolepis (assembly GCF_022539355.2). Lineage (NCBI taxonomy): Eukaryota > Metazoa > Chordata > Actinopteri > Pleuronectiformes > Pleuronectidae > Hippoglossus > Hippoglossus stenolepis. Next base: position 11,424,268 of record NC_061484.1, on the reverse strand, counting down.
AGAGAGAGAGAGAATGAGAGAGAGAGACAGGACATATTAGGACCCTCGCACTGTCATTTGGTCGTGCTGACATGGCAGAAAACCGTCTGGGTCACAGAGTCAGCTGGCACCAGAGTTAATGGGCCTGGCCTCTGTGTGTGTGTCTGTGTGTGTGTGTGTGCGTGTGTGCGTGTGCGTGCGTGTGTGTGTGTGCGCGTGTGTGTGTATCTGTGAACACACTAATGGTTTTGTTGCATGCACATCTATTCAAATTAATCGGTGAGTGTGCAGGCAGATACACATTAGTGGTCCTGTGCATATGTTGTGTGTGTGTGCATGTGTGTGTGCGTGTAGTTGTCCCTCCCCTGCCCCCCAGCTTTGCTCTCCGTCCACAATGAACCTCGCTCTGAAACGTGGAGCCGCGTGATGACAGGCCGATCGCCGGGGGACAATGCACTGTAATTTGTGAGGGGCCTTGCCACGAGAGGAATGATGGGTAATTAAGAGGAAGACACTGAGAGACACGGTGGGGACTTGGTGACAGGCGACAGGTCATTGGCTGTGTGCACTGACAAGCCAACAAACCCCTCTCTGGTTCTCCCATTCCAGGCTGGTCCCCCGCACTGCTGCATTCAAAAACACACACACACACACGCATGCACATGCACGCAGGCACACGCACACGCACACACACACACACACACACTTGCACACACACAAATAGTTTATAGCAACTATGTTCACAGTTTTGGCTCTAATAGTTCTGATAAAATTGGACAAACTACATCACGGTGACAATACTTTGTAACAATAATTTACAGAATGTACATGAAAAGTAATTAATAGTCCTGAATGCACAGAGAAAACTGTTGTGTCAATTCTGCAGACACTGAAGGTCCAAGCTGAATAAGGATGGTGGTCTGTGATGGATGTTCACAGTTATTGCAATAATTCTACAGTTCAGTATTATTTTATCTTAATAGATTTAACAAATCTCAAACATCTGATTGTCCGACATGTTCATTTGCTCATCTGAGGTCTGTTTCTTTTAGCGCTGCTGCCACTGGGAGATCTTAGCAATAGACTTGTTAAGCACAATGTTAATATTACAAATAGAACTGATGATAGATAGACATTTTAACGGAACAAGAAAAAAATGCCCTATCTTACAATGTTAAAGAAAGGGAACAAATTCCTGAATCCACCTGCTTATCCGGATCCACACCACCAAAAAAACAACATACAAATGGCCAGGGGTGAAAACATAACCCCCTTGATGGAGGTATTTACTCTTCAATATGTCAATTTTTATGTTGAATCATCAAAATATTATTGCATAATGCAATAGATAACTGAAGAAAATATGTTTTTGCATCTGGAAATAATTGAAACATACTCAGTTGTCACTTTTTTAGGTCTATATAACAAACACAGACTAATTTAACAGCCCTTCAATAAATTTTAACATCTGCAAAATTCAGTCTTATTGAAACAGTTTTGAAGAGGTGTTCATTCATTGACCATTTTGTGGCCGTGTTGCAGACTGTCATGCATCGTACTGAGGACTGTTTCTTTGTCTTCCCCATTTCAGAGTAGCTATTTGTACATAATAAACTAGTAATTGTGTGTGACTGTTGTCAACAGTTACAAGAAAAAATGTAAATTAAACTCAGGAAATATTTTTTCTTGTAAATTTCTTTATGGAAATATCTTTACAAAAATCAACACATCATTGTGTGTTAGTACTAAACAGTACACTACAGTAATTTATTGTAAACATCACTGTCGACTCCCTAACTTTGTCCACACTGTGTCTGTCTGTATGTGGGACTATGGCCACAAAAGAGGCTTTTGTATGAGGCTGGATGATGGACATATTAAAAGAGAAGAGGCCTTGTGTTACCTGCACCCTTCTGATAAATACACACCCATCTTTTTAACAAACCAGGTAACGGTGAGGTGAGTGGACGGTCACTGGACAGTGTCGAACAAGATGGTAAATGTCTATCACCTGTCTCCAGGGAAAAAATGTGTGTGTGTGTGTGTGCATGTAAATACATTGCAATATGAACCCACTGAATGCAAAAATGAATAAATATGATATAAAAAAGAGAAAAAGGAGATTTGCTTATATTAAGAACAATAGTTGGCATGTACAACTTGTCTTGTAGCATCATTATATGATCAGATTAATATCTTCCGTGATGAATTTCTGGTTTTAAAATTGTTGGAGTAAAATGTGAGTTTACAAAAAAATCATCACATCATCCAGAATTAGTCAGAAATGTAACAAATTTGATTTGAGTTGTATATTCTCTTTTAAAATCATCTTGTTGTATTTATATCTTATGTTTGTTTGATTTTTATCTTAAAGCAATTTTGTATGTGTATCAGAAGAATGCAGCGTTTGCACAGAGAAGCCTGTGGTTGAAATCCAATACATATGAAGAGAGGCATTTAGCCTTCCAGAAAATCTCAAACATTTTCTCGTTTTCATTTGCATTTCTTTTCCTCCTCTCTGAACCTTTTCATCTTATGGAGGTTTCACCGCATTACTACAGGGACCTTCCACCGCAGGACCAAATCCTCAAGGTGTACAGTACACAGGCTCCGTTCCCACAGACCCCCAAAAACCCATATCAGCCCCTGTCTGCACATCTCTCCCTTACATCTCCCTGGCAGCCTGTAAATCACCAAAGCTCACTCCCGGCCCCATTAAATAAATGTGCTGGGGTCGCTGACTAATTGATAGCGTTACAATCTGAACTGGTTCATAGTGGCGCTAAATTGAAAACATCGGGGGAGGAAGACAGGGGGATGTTGGTAGTAAAGAGAGGGAGGAAAGAGGCCTTTGAGGAGACAGACAGATCAAGGGGGGGCTGTGTGTGTTGGGGGAGGCCTGGGGAGGGAGAGGAAGAAGTTTTGATGATAGAGGCAGGAGAGGAGAAGGAGGAGGAGGAGAGGAAAAGACAGAGTGAAGAGGATGCCGATGGGAGAAAAGGGAGGAAAGGCTGAGGAGGAATTTCAAGGAGAAACACAGAGATAGAGTGAAAAAGAGGTAGGAGAGGGAGGTGCGGCAGTATGAAGGTGATAGAGAGGGAAAGAGAGTCAGACTAGTGTAGTGTAGTTTATGTGTGAAAACTACATTTCAGCTGTAATTTTCAGATGTTTTTTTTCTAGATTTCTGTGAACAAAGAATCCCCAATACACTGAAAACGTCATCTCTTCTTTTTCGACCTCATTGAGTCAGTTTGGAGGGTTTTTTTCTGTTCTTGGACAACTGAACATGAAAAAAAGATAAAGAGTTAGCCATATGTAAACAAGGACAAGTTGTCCAAACTAAACCATGGCAGTTCCTTCCAAAACTGTTATGGCATTTGCAGTAATTACTTATGATATTGTTTTGTGATCACTATGCTTACATTTGGTTCAGTTTAGGCCCAAAAAACACTGGTCAAACCCGGCCAAGGGAAAACCTTGTCAAACAGTATTTTATTTGAATATGTGCAGAGACACTGATCAAACCGATATTTTATGATTGTGAAAGTAATTGACAAATGAGTACAGGTTAATGACTGTTAAATTACCTTTACTGTTACACGGTCATATCAGAACAGACTTACAGGGGACCATGACCCTGTGGGGATACTGTCATTATTTATTGTTGGAAAGTAAATTAGATGAGGACAAAACAACTGAAAGGAGACATAAAATAACTACAAAGAGACAAAACTACAGTTAGGGGGGGGGGGTCTTGCTCCCTTATAGAAGGTACTGGGTTGTGTATTGGCAAGCTGAGAATACCTCTGTCAGCTGAATTATGTACATACCTTTTACTGCTGGTCCTATTACTGTGTTTCATTATTTTGTAATAGCTAATTTCTACATATTAACTACTTTTTACAGTGGAGCCTGTGATGCATGAATCTCCACTTAGTAAGAACTTATGTTATAACTATTGTACGTCTGGTGCAGCCGGCTCTTGTTTCCCATGTCCACGAACTAAAATGCGATGCTTGTGTTTCCTGATTCATGCACATTGGCGAGACAATTGTATTAAATGCTTAATTCCTAGGTTAGAATAACATCAGGTTAGTGGAGGGGGAGATGAAAAGATGCATTTTAAGTATAAAGTGGATAAACTCCTGGAGGATATAGGCAGAGAGAGAGAGAGCGCTGGATCCAGGGGGGAGGAGAAGAGGGAGGCGCGGGAGGAGAAAGGGGGAGGTTTGCCTTTGATCTCACTGCATGTCTGCCATGCTGTTTTCCTTCAAGGCTTCCTGGTAAGTTTCAGTAGACACCAGTGGGTTCACTCTCGGGGATCGGACGCTAATGGATCAGTTAAAGGGCCTATTCTTTATGGCTGGGCTAAGTGTTATCATCTGGGGTTAAAGACACTGACCATGGAGCAAACTCCTGCCAGATAGCAGCTCCTCTGGGGGATTACAGTAGGCCCTTTGCCAAAGTAAGGAGCCAATTGAGGGAAAGTGGTTCCCATTCTTTTTTTTTTGTTTTGGTTCACTTATCTCACTTAAACATCTCTCTCTTCTATCTCATTTTTTCTCTTTCTCTCTTTCTCTCTCTCTCGCTTCATCTCTTTGTTTCTCTCTCTTGTTCTATCTGCAGACGCACGTCAGGGAATACCTTTCTAAAGCTGCTGGAGACCATTTGTCAGTTGTGCGAGACAGAAAGTTGACGATGGATTCCAGAGGTTGAGGTGACCCCTTTCATACGGCAGTTTATCCGTGGGACCTGTCAGGGCCGACTGCCTCAAATAGGACGCAGGGCCCGTCAGATAAGGATCACAGAGACAGAGACATGCCTCCTAAAGTGATCATTCTCCGCCTGTGTTTTTGTTTAACGAGTTGGATTGACAACTCATAGACTCCCTCTAATTGAATGTGATAGATCCCGTCATTAAGTTAATTGGCAGCTGGTTTTGATCAGGACCTGTCACACTCACTCAGAGATTTTATGGCATCATTTTTTGCAGTCGAACTGGGAAAGCTCAGTGAATAACTGGTCTGTGAGAGCGGACCGGACCTCTCAGTCGCGACTTTTCATCACATCGTGTTCGCAGCACGTGTCGGCCCAACGTGTCGCTGTTGGCGCGAAGGTGACACGGATCAGTGAGTCAGGTTCAGGCCTTTTACAGCTCCTGTTAACTTAATGTGTTAGTTTAGCAAACCTTGTCCATATTTTTCCAATTAACTTTGGTATTATCTTTAATTATTCACTTAAAAAGAAATCAACCAATTGAATATCATGTGACAAGACTGGTGAGATGTAATTTATTGTCAGTAATTCAACAAAAAAGCAACAACAATCAAGCATGATGCACTGTATTTTATTTCTCTATAGACCTACAGTCAGTCCCATCTTCATACATACATAAAGACAGACAGATGTTTGTGGAGTAGGTGCCTTTATCATCTTTAGGTTATTTTTTTTATGTTTGCAAAATACTCAATACATTTATAGATCCATGTACCTGGTGAACAAAATACCACTCACCAATTGCAAATATAAAACAGACTCAAGACCTCTTGGCAGTAGACAAAGTATCAAGCGAAGGACACATTGTTAACATTGACCTTTTTCATAGTATTTGTTGACTGTAGCAAAAACACATTAAGAACAGACACTATAATCACTCTCTTTGAAAATTTGTCTTGGTCCAAACACTTTTCAAAAAAGAAGAAAAACACATTTTATTGTTGAATCGTGTGTTGTAATTACTAGTAACCCTAACAACAACTACTACTCTATAAAATAAATAGTCCCCATGTAAATAGTTGACATTGAGTTCTGTTGATTATCCAGAGAAATGAGCAGACAGTTTCTGGAAAGAAATGAAAAAATGCAACTCTTAGAACTTTAAGAGAATTCTTTTATCATAGCTGTGTTCATCTCTATTTTATTGGGATGCGAAAACACCAGACCAAACACTAGTGGCACAGGAAAGACAAACTATCTCCACACACACACACACACATGCACACACACATACACACACACACGTGCACACATTATTATGATTGGTTGCATTTCATCTCACACTGGCTTACTTCTTACCACCATGTCTGTACTTGTCAATGAGAGAGCGTTGCCGTGTGAACCTGAGAAGGTCTGTACATTACACCAAAACGTCTCAGTCAGGTAGATGACGGGACCTGTCGTAAAATAGCCAATAACACGTGTTTCAAATTGGCCATTGGTTATAGATTGGTTTACAAGGCTGGCTGGTTATCGGCCCAGTGGCATTTCCCCGCGTTGATAAAGCACCAGGGAGCTGTGGGTCAATTACTTTGCCACAGCAGAAATTCCTGCAGACGGCCAATTAAAGCTGTGGGCCTGTAGTCATGAAGCAGCCTCTTCCTGTTGATGGCTCACGCAGTTATTCTGAGCCCCGGGCAGCTCCTCGCTCTGCTGGTGTAAAACCTTATTCTAAGTCTTGAGCTATTATGAGAGCGCTTTAGGATGTTTCCATAGTTAGCTGAAATGACTTTGAAAAAAAGTCAAAGCGTGTGTATTTGTGAGTGGCTTGCACGCGGGTTATTCGGTACAGCGCGGCGATTGAGTTTCTAATTTGCAGCTTTTAAGTCGCCGTAAAGCATATGCAAAAAGATAAACACAGCATATGAAAGAAAATAAACAAAGTCAAAAAGGGTTAAAATGAGTTTGTCTGTTCAAAGGAGCGATCCACGCAGCGATGATTGGGGTGTGGGCCAAGGTGGTGCCAAGCGTAGACAAAAGACGACAGGAGATGATTGCAGGGAATCGGTTTTCCACTCTGCTCTGCCTGCCTTGTCACAATAGGCTCTTCTGCGACGAGGAGGATCAACTTTTATCTTTTTCCCTGCACTTCTTCGTCGGCAAGCCAAAACAAAAAAAAAGTTTGCCCGCTGTCACAAGCTTTTATTATGAAGTCTTTTGTTCATGTACGGCTGCAAATTGTTGTTTTTCTGACGTGACTCAAACGGAGCAGAACAGTAAACACTGGTCCATTGTGGGAAGTCGACAGAGGTTTGGAGATCATGTCTTTATGAAGGGCAGCAGCTGAGTCATACGTGTGTGTGTGTGTGTGTGTGTCAGAGTATATTGTACAAGTAGGCATTGAGCTCTTGTTCTGTAATTTTTTACTTTAATCATCAAAATCAAATCAAAATCAATGTTTACAAATAAGTAATACTTATGTAACGGTGCATTTTTTAACGTGAGGTTGACATTTTGATAAAAACTCAGTCACAACCATCACACACATCCATTCGGCACACAGTGTAAACCTTCAGCGATGAACCTGCACTTAGTCACAACCGTATAATTTGATCAGACTCGCACACCTACGAGGGGCCGCGCCTGTGTCTGTCTGTGTGCCAGGGGCCTCAAATAAAAGAGAGCTGCGTGGTCTGCGGGAACGCTATCATCCCTGCAGCTATACCACTACATGCACAACCACTTATGATCACTTATAACAAATCTATAGACACTACGGGTGTCAGCTGATCCTCGCCAACAGGCACGAGAAGCGGCACCCCGGGAGAATCCCCCCTTTAAAACACAATTATCCCGCGGAGCCGGTGTCGTTTCAAAGGCCAACGGTAGAAGATGTTGGCCCCCGATAAGGGACACATGTGTTCCATCACACTTAATTGAAGCAGGGTTCCTGAAAGAGAAACAGCCCCGGAGCATTATGACAAAACAAACAGATTTAAGGACATAACAACTGTATTTGTAATAGGAACGTTTTTCATGGTGCATGGAAATTGCTGTTCTGTGAAGCGTATTTCTTTTTTAAAGGAGCTTTTCTCCAGGACAAGCACATGTATACAAAACTATTTCTTCTCCCCCCTTGTTTTTTTTTACTGGACATCATTTTGTCTTGGAGAGCACACCATGACGATAGGTTTCCAAACCTTCCCAAATTTGATTACAGGTCTACAAAAACCTCAAACAATGCCGTGGCAAGCATGTCACTTATGGTCCCAAGCCAAAGTCTGTCTCTAAGAGTCTTTTTTTTTCTTTTCTTTCCTTCTCTTCTATTTATTTTCATCCTTATGATCTGAAGTTACGAATAAAGACTTAAGTCATGTGTTTTAAGAGGAAACACGCAGAACAAATTTACAGTAAAAAAAAAAAAAGAGCTGGGCTGCACGGAGGAAAAATCCTGATATAAACAAAAAAGCTGAATATAGTGGCTTTAATTTTGGATAAAGTTACTGAAATCCCTGTTGGGCAATTACATCATGTTTTTCTTGTTTAGATCCACATTTGAAAGTTCACATTTAGTAATCACGTGACAGAAGGAAAGTGAGAAAAGAAAGACTCAGCAATGTGGAGTCAATGTTGTTATTCTGCTTTTATATGTAAAGAACACAGAAGCCTCCTGGATGTGGATTCATATCCCTGCTCCCAGTCGGTTCCCATGATCTGTAGGATGTATTTAGCATTTGCAATTTCTCATTTATGGGGATATTATTACCTCCCTGGCACCGTGCCCCGCTTTTGGAATCCCCTCGCTTTAATGTTAAATCATGTGGACATTAAAGTCTTTCCCTGACTTACAAGACATGACATCTCTGGAAACATACAACCCAGGTCAAAGATGGAGCTCGTTAAAGGATTGCACACAACCACAAATTCACAGAGAGAGAAAAAGGGGATAAAAGAGGAAAAAAATGTTTAGTTAACTCCGACTTCAGCCGTCGGGGGGAAAGCTTGGCTTTGTAACTGGCCGCTTAAGATGAGAGACAAAGACAGTTCTGTGCAGTCTACTCAATAAGGCTCCCCCCCTCGTCTTACTCGGTTTATCACAGGAAAATTATATTTGTTATCGAAAATGGCTTTTAACAAGCACCGCAAGCAACAAGGGGATATGACTGTAAGGAGATAAAACTGCTGTACTTTTCCCTCTCTGATTCTAAATTAAGGCCATGTTTTTACAAAAAGGTCAGATATGATTAAAAGCTGCTGCAGCTCACAAACAGTTTTCCTCTGTTTTTACCCCTGGCACCTAACTGATGCAACATCAGCTATTCTCTCTTTTTTATCAAGCGTATCATCTCTTTTACCTCATCTCTTTGGTATTCATAATCCACCTTCAATTGCATGAAATACAGCAAAGTAAAACACTCATAACACACACGACTCTGCCGCTGGTTCTCAGCTTCAGAGTACAAAGAAATCTCAAATTGACTCGGCGTTGTCTTCGCATGTGTCGACAGCCAACAGCCAGCCAGGCGTAACTACAGCTAACTATTGTCTCATTAACTGCAGTTTGTATCCAATTAAAGTGAGCCAGGGAGACACTTAATGACCCCACAGACGAGCAAATTACAGAGTTAATACTGCGATCTTTAATTAGACTTTACTGGCTGCCGTCGGATTCGGAAAAGTTATTTTAAAGTCTTATATTTTTCCAACAGAAATCCAATAGGCCGGGCTGTAGCTGCATGAGACAAGTTTACACATCACCATAACTGGTCAATAATCCCCTTCGCTTCATTTGGAACGCTGTTTTTTTTTTTTTTTTACTGACTCTCTGCTAAATTGCCCAACATCATGATGCAATTTGGGTTTTTTAATCACCGTTTTAGCAGTTACAGTGCGGCTGTCCGATTTCCTGCAACAAAAGTGTGTAGCGCCATTAGCGCGAGTAATTCCCCACAGCAGGCCTCCAGTTGTGCATGTGATCGGACGAGAGGAAAACAACAGGCTTCACCATGGAAAACCTGAGCTAATGTCCTTGATTGTCCCACCTTGTTGTGGTTGTTTTCTGGGGCAATTACATTCTTGAGACATTATGGGAGAGAAATGCCCGCAGATGGGTTATAATCCCTTGGCCCTGTTGCTCTGTGGAGTGTGTGTGTGTGTGTGTGTGTGTGTGTGTGTGTGTGTGCAGGCTCATGCAGAATTTCAGGTGTGTTTAGCGTTATAAGAGCTCATATGGAGCACTGAAACATGTGACAGTCCCTTAAGATTTCCTAAATGGGTCTGGAGGAGTGCTGGAAAGTTATTTCAAGGTCATCGTTGAGTCATGCAGCTGATGAGAGACTGCTGGGGAGTGTGGTGCAGATAGTTTGCTACCGTGTCATCGTTACATTAAGAGATGTCAAGGCTGCAGCTTTTTAACTGCCTGCACAAAGAATCCCCTATTCTCTCTGTGCTGGGCTGCACGAGTCATTTTGTGGACAACCACGCACCTATAGTAAAGTGTATTTTTACACGTGCCGCAGTGCCATATGCCTGACTACATGGAGGCTAACCTCACAGTTTTGGCCCGCTGCACATTTCAGTCCGACGCAGAAGTCAAACAAGCAAAGCCACGCAGCGGGTCGGATATTGAAAACGGTGCACTTACAGAGTGAAAAGCAAAACAGAGAGAATTCTTGTCCTGTTTTAAACTTTGTCTTATATAAACGTAGCGGGGCCGGGGTGATATCTGATAAAATAGATCAAAATTACATTATTGGCTTTTATAGCCCACTGAAAACATAGCCCAAAGGTATGCTATTTGGCAGAGAGCAGCTCGTAATATGTCTAAGAATTGTTACCATCTGGCTTGACTGCAGGGAATGCTACTCTCTTAAAAACCTCAAAGTCAAAATGATACAAGGAAAACGCGGCATTCATAAGCAGGTTGGCTTTTTATGGACGCCTGTCCACATCGATTTGGCTCCACGACGTCTTGAAGACAACGTTTAGGAGCAATCTTTTTTTCTTTCTACACACTATGGCGTCCAAATACAATCTTATATACGTTCTTTGGGAAATGTGCTTTTCTTGTTCTAAAAAGTGACTTCCAGCCTTTCAGTCACAGACATAAAGTAGAAAGCAAAGGTCTGGTATCGGTGTTAAATACATCTGGTTGGTTTCATCAGCGCAACCTTCCAAGAACACAAACATACAATATGCAACATCCGTCTGTCTGACAGGGAAATGTTATCCCCTGACATTTTAACCCCCTTTTTTCACTTTCCTTCACTCTTCTAATCGCACTCCTGTACACAGTTTCAGCCTCCATTACCTTATTATGAGATTACTATGTCAATGTGCTCAGAATTGTGACAATTACAGTAAGTGGTGGAGTAATTTTCAGCATTAAATGGGCTCTTTGTGTACCATGTTGCTGTTTATTTCCGTGGCCTGTCATAGGTTGAAAGAGGGCGTCCTGGCAACGAGTCAGATACATTCTCATATGTATTACGAGATAAGCAGGTATATAGATACATGTGTATATAAACAGCAGTATATATATGTACAAGTCAAGGTGGAGTTTTTTAATATGACATGCTGCGATGGAGAAGGGATCATCCCTGCGTGTGTGCATGTGTGTGTGTGTGCGCGTGTGTGTGTGTGTGTGTGTGTGTGTGTGAGAGAGAGAGAGCACTGAGGCCTGTGGCATATGAAACATGAGTCCCTGTTTAGCAGTGTGAACCATGGGGAGAGGGAAGGGGAGGCTGTTTTCTCAATGCCTCCTTGACCTGTCACTATTGATGATGTGTGTATGTGTGCATGTGTGTGTACGTGCGTGTAAGTGTGTGTGCGTGTGTGTGCATGCGAGTGTGTGAGAATCCAGCAGACATCTACAGGGGGACAGGCACCCCCTCCGCCCTCCTCCCCTCCCCTGCTGCCGATATCCTCTCATGCCACCATCACCATCACCCCCCTCCCTCCCCCACCTCCCTGCCTCCTCTCCTCCCCTCTCCTGGCGCCCCGGTATGAGAGAGAAAGCTGTTGTTAATAAAAAGTTTTCAAAGAATGGGATGAAAAGGGAGGTGAAATTGAGCGGCCCTGGCCATATTATTTCTTCTCCGTATGGGAGCTGGCCTCTCGCGGTCCCTCCGACGCTCTCGGACCGGGAGGGGGTCGCTGGCTCGGTGACCATTACTGCCCCGGGGCCAAAGCAAATGATTTGCCTCTCTGAGGCTTCAAAGGGGAGCAATTACACTTAAGTAACCAAATGAATAGATAGCCCAGCTTGGCAGCAGTTTGGGGGAAACAGTGGAGGCCTTTGAGGGAAGAGGCACCACACCTCAGGAGTAATATGTAACAGCTCACATCACAGAGAGAGAAAAAAGAGAGAAGAAGAAAATAAACAAGAGCGTATTCTGCCACTGATTTCAGAGGAAGAAAGGTGCTGAAACATGCCCAAACCAAAACAACAACATCATTCAGAGCGGTTTACAGATCCAACCCATAGTTTCCAAAGTAATTGTGGCCTTATAGAAATACACCCTCAACCACTGGCTACTTTGGCCAGCCTATCACATAAACACAAACTGTGTACAGCAATATAGCATGACAAATTTGAAAGAAATTACAAAAAGTGTGTATTTAATTGTGCTCCTGTTTTTCCACAAATTTGCTTTTTGTTTATTGCAGATACGCCTCAGAAAATGTATCGTCTCTCCTGCCACAAAATGTGAGGCTTGTGTTTATTTGTGGATATTGTAATAACTGTATACACAAATTAAAAAAAACAACTAAATATGTGAACATCTTGCTTCCAAATGAGCTTTAGACAACGTTGCCCAAACAAGATATAAATCACGCCGACGCCAAATTGAACTGCGTGTGTAACACAATGAATAACGTTATTTGCAATCTTGAGGAGCATGAATTGCACTTCTGTGAGTGGCACACACATTAAGTCAGCCTCTCCCCACTGATAAAAGACTTGAAAAAGGCCCTATTGAGTGAAGTGGAGACTGGGAGTTTGGTAGGGGAGCTCACCTGTGGAGAGGAGTCTATAGCTGCATAGAAGGCCCAACAGCTGCCAGGGTTGTAAGTCTAGGCACCTAGCGGAGCCGCAGAATGGAAAATGCAAGGCGCTCTTTCAGTGCACTGCCACTTAGTAACAGAAGGCATGTGCCAAACTTGCAGAATGAGAATGAAAACTCCCCCTTCGGAGTTCACTAAATATCAGCAGCGACTCTTCCCCCTCCCCTCTTGTGCCCCCTCCTCTCTTTCTCTTTTCTTCTTCTCCTTTAGTCTATTATAATTCCTCCATAAAAGAACAATAGGTGACTGAAAGACCCCCAAACCACAGAGATATACCAACAATCGGCAGGGAGAAGGGAGAAGGGGGGGACTCGGCTGAAGTGTGGAAGCCATCAATTACTGAGGGCCTAAAGTTAACATCCCAGCAGGATATGTGCATTAGAATGCAGATATGGGCAGGCTATGGGCAACAGATGCCTAGCGGAGCGGTCAAAAGAGCACGTCGAGCTTGTGAGAGGACATATGCAATGTGGGAGACTCACGCTGCCGCAGCCTCGCCTCGCCACCTACAGAAGAATAGAAAATTAAATTGAATGATGATTGTAGTAGCGGCACAAAAGGGCCATTGTGTGGAGCTAACTGGAATTATGGGTTTGAAATGTGACAAACAACTGACATGTCACATAATGGGTGCCAATGCTCGTGGCTGTGGTGCAGACACATCAGCAGTGAGATTGCCATGGATCTGCAGGTCCACCGCCGCAACAAGTGGCCCTGTCGGCTCCGGCCGGCTCAAAAACCCACCGCGATTCCTCCACATGCACGGCCCTAACAGGATTTTCCCCCTCTCACGGCATCCCTCCATTCTGGCCGCTCAGCAAGACTCAACCCTCTGGGCTTCCTTGCGCTGCTAATTTACACTACAGCCTGCAGGCTACCTTCACAGTCAGAACACTGCAATTGTATTTTCAGGCTCATTAAGCAATGGCACAAAAAGGGGAGCTCTTACCCCCCATCTACTTTCCCGTCCACGCTCTGTTCAGCAGGAGAGAAAGGCGAGCACAAGAGGAGATAAAAGGTGGGATAGTGAAATGGAGCAAAGTGCTAAATTACAGTTGTGAGGCTCTATCAGGTTGTCTGTGTTTACTACATCAGTTTGTTTGGGAGCCGGTGGAGGAGGAGGTGGAGGAGGAGGAGAGCCTGCACAGTCCCTGCACTCACTCTTCTGAGAACCAATCCGGCTGCTCGGTCGCAGCCCTATTCAGGATCGACCCATGCTTGTTTATTTGAAAGAGACCCCGCTTTTTTAACTTCCCACCCTCTCCATTGTTCGACCTCTCATGGGGAGAACTTTGAAATTGTAATCTCAGGACATTCAAACACGCACATTTGTTCTGACCTCTGGTGCATGCAATAACATTATTGCTATGGGACAAGCACTGCCAGTTTGGGTCCATACAGTGCCTTGTGAGATGTATGTGACGAGTTAGACTTAGAAATGAGGCCTGAAACTAATGACTTATATTTGTTGACATAAAAATAATTAGAGGAAGTTGTGGTCTGAGCAAATTTAAACTCCATGTGCTCCAGATATGGGAGTCCTGTAACAAATAACATCACTTGATTGGATTTTTCAGACGTGCTTTGTAGCTGGAACCAATTCTCGAAGGAAAAATAAACCAATTCTGACTCTCGTATATTTAAATGTGCGTGGGAGAGCAGGATTTAGTCTTGTAATACAAGTTTATCATGTGGAACTAGTTTTTTGTCATTTGATGCTGATGATTATTGTTTTCGTGTATTTTCTGTGGCAAATCTTAAAATCTTAAAATCACTAATGTATGAGTCACTCAGTGGAATCTGATAATGTGAATACTTTAAATATGCCTGCACTCAACCATGAAGAGTCAATGATCATCTCAGTTATAGTCTCATTAAAGGTGATGATTAAATAACACAAAATAAGAAAATTGGCTGCAAAATTTTCAATTTTTCCTCAAATAGTTTAAATACACCTTAATATATATTTTATGATGTGAAAAAAGCACAGATTTCATATAATGCCTAGCAAATTGCTGTAATTTATATTGCTGGGATTTGAAGCCAGCAGTAAAAAGAAAATTGAAAATTGATGCTGCTGCGTTGGGTTTACTTTTTTTTTTTCTTCTCAAGTACACTGTATCAGGGCTTTGGCTGCAAAGAGCGTATGAGATTGCGGTGACATTCTTCGGTTTGTGAATGAGACCACAGAGTAGCCACACAAAGTTCCTCATCCCCAGCCCTCAACCCTAACTCGCCCACTCGCATTGTCTCTAGACTTTCCTCAAGAATGTGGATTTCTATGGCCGACGGCGAGCCAGACGGGATTGCCAATTGCATTGTCACCTCTCGTGGTTTTTTCCTCTGAACGATTTCTGTTGGCAAGCAGAGTTCAGGAGGAACATCTGTTTTTGAAGACGCTTTAAGAGGGTAACACTGTTGAAGATACTTTTTTTTTATTTACGTGGCCACCAGTGTATAAGCAATCATCGATTTCAGTCTGAAATGCAAATTCAACCACCACAGACAAATTAAATAAACTCTTGTTGTGTTTAGGTTTGAGTTTAAAAAAAAACAGCAGCTGTGAGGCCGCAGGACACTCCGTCCTCTGATTGCTTTTTTACACGATCCAAAGGCGAAGCCATGATGAAGGCAATTCGCTTCAGCGTGGCAGGAATATTTCCCTCATTACCCGGCGATCCAACACTGAGCACTCTGATGCCACAAGAGGAAGTGGCTTTGGCAGAAAATGTCAAACCAGCGTTTAAGTGCCGGATTGAAGCCAGTCTGATGTGGATTGGATCAACTTGTTAAGTCAAATGAAAGGTCAAAGATATTTTTCCACAGCGCTGCGGCAACCCAAAGAGCTGCTATTTAAACTGCTGTTAGATGGAGAGTGCCAGTCACCTTATGGGAGGAAAGGTGAACGACTAGAGGTGTAGACAGAAGCAGAACATTTCAATAATAAGCATTAAGATGGAAATTTGACTGCTTCTAAAATTTCCTGCAGAAATGTTGAAGCCTTCAGCAACTTAACCAGAAGTTTGGAGCCTCCCTCTGCTGATTTCAGGGAGAGCAAAGTGAGAGCGACATGTGGGGATGTTACTGAGAATACTACACTTGTCCCTACCTTCTCTGGGCTCATGTCATGTCAGCAAAGTGTCCATCTCACTGAGGCCTATTGCCACAGGTCTTTGTGCCGCTGTCGACACATCTCACAGGGATTGGGTTCCACAGCGCGCTCGCTTCCCCCAAATGATGTGTTTGTTTGTCAGAGGGCCTCGCTACAGCGGGCAATTCACACACTGTTGATGGAAGGCGGACACCGGCTCACCCCTGGACTCCCACAAAGTCCGAATTCATCAGCCGTCGCACCTGAAGAGCACAGAGCCTGGACTCGCTCAGAGATGGACTGGATCATCCTCGGACCTGGGAAACAAACGTGACAGAAGAACCATCTTAATGACAAAAGCATGAAATTGTCGTCTCTCATAGCTTGTCGTGCCGCCACTTGGCTCTTGCACTTTATGAACTGTCTAAGTGGTTTCATCGATGCATGAGAGTATTGGCCCCCTGCACATGCATGTGAGAAAGTTTTCATTTCTGGTGCCAGCGGAGGGGAATGTACTTCCCAGCTCGCTCGCACTGACCTTGAAGGACAGATCTGCTTTCAAACTCACTAACACCTTCTGACACAGTTCACTCGCCTGCATGCTGTTACAGAAATGTCTTTTGGGGTAGGGGTGAGGGGGCCCGAAGCTAAATACACTGGCCCAAACACCAGGGGAGGAGAGGTAACTGTACTTGTGTAGATTTATCTGTCCGTGTACCTGTATCGGATGAATGTCCGTGAGTCAGTGCACTCCACAGGGCTGACTCTCATCCCCCCTTTCTTTTGCACAACACTATGGAGATGAGATAGAGGGAAGGGGTACACGATCACTGGGATTTAAACCCAAACCAGCTGGGTGACGAGAGGCCCCCGCTGCGTGAGGGCCGGCTTTGTCGGATAGGAAATGAAGGAGCGGGCTCCACATCAGGATTCAGTCAAGCTGAATCATCAGCCAAACGTTTTGCCTCGTACTTGATGAGATGTAAACGTTTTTTTGCACCTGAGAGCTGTCAAGAAGCCAACCATCACTGATCACAATAAACAAAAGTTTCAAGTCAGTCGAACAATTTGATGTTTTATTATGAAACAGCTGCTAAATTGAGTAATTCGGGTGCTTGGTTGTAAGATGCTGCTGGATAGGGCTGTTAAACCTGACCAATTACTTGTGGTTCCTAGTCTAACAGGTTAATTATTCATTGTTTCACCCAATGACGCAATTAAGCATGAGGGGGGCTAATAAAGTAATTTGGTGGCATAAAAGTGGGGATGTTTGGTTCTCGGACTGATGAACATTGGATTATGTTTATGGTAGACTTTATTTTTACAAAACACATATGATCAGCTGATAAAATATGATTATTTATTATGAACATATATCCAATGGTATGTAAATTCAGCTTCAGCGTCTGCAATGGTTTATGGTTAGGTTAATTATTTATGTTCAGATTATCCAGAATGTAGTCTAACAAATATGATAATGTGACACTGAATGGAGCCATTCAGCAGAATTTTTTTATTTTAAAACTGGGACTATAATTTGATTAGAAATGCACTTTTGCTTTTGTTTTACTCAAAGTAAATTTATAATCCAAGATATTTAAACTGTAAAAGACTAATTTTACAAAGTGTTAATTGTGACAATCAGTCAATGGTAATTGTCTTGAAAAGTAACTTGTAGTCATTAAGTTAAAGTTCCTGAGAACAATAATGACAAAAACAACATGATTCTATTTCTCTCAGATAAATTCTCCTCACCTGAATTATTTCCAGACATAAACCTGTTTTCCTCCTTTGACTCCATGATGCTATTTAGCTTGTTTAATCATCTCTGTGGATGTTGTCCTTTTAATGAAAACATGTCAGGAGGAGTTAGATTGACTGGTGTGTTTGAGCCTGCAGACATGAAACAGTTAACTGTCAGCAGCTCCCTCACATGCAGCTCCACGCAGTGGACTATGAAATATTCGGAGGACAATTGGTTAAGTGGAGTTAACCGTTGCCTTTTTCTCCCCGAGGTATCTTCCTTTTTGATCCCGCCGAGCCTGGCGCCTCGCAAAACACAACTTGTCTGGCTTATTAAATAGTATGACCTGGAGAAAGAGAAAACGCCTGTTGCTTCTCAACCGAGGCCATTGTGAGGCGAGAAGAGCCTCTGACAGGCCTTAAATTGCAGTAATGCTGTGTGACCAACAGTCATACCTAATCAATTTCTATCCTGCCTGCGCACGTTTTCTTGTTTCATTTCATCTTCAGATCACTTATTCGACTCATGCGGCCTGTTTTTTTTAATTTTTACAATTCGATTCCCACTTTATTTTTACCTTCATCCTAAATGAGCGTTCTTCCCTGTCTTCTTTGATAAAGATATCACTCTGATATCGTCGTGACTCTTTAGTTCCTGCAGGTTTACAGTAGGTGAATAATTCAGCCAATAGTAGCTTAAGGATGGAGTGGCCAGCTAATGGATGTAAATGGTCAAGAGAATCCTCCCCACTGGTTAATTGCGCTAAAATTGGTCTAAGCTACTTTGTGAGGGGCATCATTAGCCCCGCGCCGCATGGGGTCTGTATGATTAACTTCTCCTTCCTTTCAAAGGCCTCTTGATGTTCCCTTCGAAGGCAGCAGGCCAATCAAAACCGCGCTCGCAGACGTCACGAGGCCAACCTGACGCGCTGATTGGTGGGAGCGGGGACGGAGGACAGCCCCTGTCGTTTTATAGACGACCCCGTCCGGCGCGTTAAAGCTACCGGGCACCGCTGACAGCGCGCAGAGACGCACACCTATTGGACACTGTTACACCTCAGCGTATCCCATATTCTTCCTGAACGGGCCACACGGACGTGCATGGCCCCATCCCCTTGCTCAGCGATGAATCCTGCGCAGGGGTCGCCGTCCCAGGACGCCAAACAGCTCCATCCGAAAGAGGAGACGGACACCGAGGGAGAGGAGCCGCAGCCCAAAGACATGACCACCGAGAAAGGATACAAACAGCAGCGGAGCAGCCTCCCGTTCAGCGTCGAGTCGCTGATTTCCAAGAAGCCCACCTGTCGGACTTCTTATCCCCCCTCAGATTTAGCGCTGGTCCTCCCCAAGCCCGCGGCGGGGCAGTTCTCTCCAAGGACTTTTTACGCGGAGAGCAAAGTGGCCGCGGAGAGCTCGCAGGGTGTTTCGAGTAGCTCCAGCGAAGACAGCCCGCAGTTCTGTGAGAAAGATCAGAGCACTTGGTACCAGCCGTCCTCCTTTTCTACACCTCCTCGTAAGTCCGTCCCTCCGCTGATGCCGGAGTTCACCGAGCTCCCAAACAAGGGCGCACAGCGTTCATCCGTCATTTTTACTGTCAGTTACAGAGGCTGCGAGAGTATCAACATGTTTTGATGCTGTATGATCACAAAACTATAATTTCCCCGTTGTGTCACGGTAACGTTAGTGTTAATGTCTCAAAGACTACGTGTATATTTTATAGAGAATTGTGCCACTCTGCGCGTAAAAATAATATTTGGATGCAGCAACTGTTGTTTTTTTGCCAGACATTTTTTTACCTTGTATTTTAGTTTATATTTTTCTTCTACTAATAATAAATGAAAGAAAAATAATAAAAGCATGTGATGATGATTGCGTTTTACGCAGTGGCACAGCAAATATACAGTAGGAGATTTTGTCAACAAAAATACAGTTACGCCTATTTATTGTTACTGAGTCGTGTTTGTGTTTACGTCTAATCTTTAAGGCTCATTACCAAGTTTAAATTGAGTCTGACCTTTTATTTTCTCTGTATTTTCCCCTCTAACAGGCAGCACAAGTCCACCTCCGTGTACTTTAAGGAAACACAAAAACAACAGGAAACCTCGGACACCCTTCACTACCTCCCAGCTGCTGGCGCTGGAGCGCAAGTTTCGCCAGAAACAGTACCTCTCCATCGCCGAGCGAGCCGAGTTCTCTAACTCACTCAACCTGACGGAGACTCAGGTGAAAATCTGGTTCCAAAACAGGAGGGCCAAGGCCAAGAGACTGCAGGAGGCCGAGCTGGAAAAGTATAAACTGGCCTCCAAGCCCGTGCTGCCCGCCTTCGCTCTGCCGTTCCCCATCGGTGCGCACATGGGCTCTCCAACGTGGGGCCCGTCGAACGCCTTCCATAGGCCCAGTCTGCCGGTCCCAGGACTGTTCAGTGGACCCGTCACTTATGGGATGTACTATTTGTCTTAGTTATCCTTTGTGTGTGCGTGCGTGAGTGTGTGTGTGGTTTTAAGAGAAAAACAAGTCTTCTGGTTGCAATACGCGCATGAGGATGGTGCGTCCTTAACACGTTGGAAATTTATATTTTATATTTGGAGTTTAAAGAAACATTTTCTAACATGCAGCATTGAAGACCATCCCAGTCTTGCGCACGTTTTGACATATACAACAAGTGTGTGCGTAATCGAACTGAGTGCGTTCACTTGCTCTGCGCATTTTGTGTCAAGTGCTGTGGCTTGAGGATCCACAGGCCTTTTCAGGCAATATTCCAAATGTAAATGTCAGGTTTTTAAACGACATGCCTTAAACGTCTCATTCCAGTCCCTTCACTTCAGCAGTGTGTGAAAGTGGATATTGAAAGTGTGATCAAACATGGAGGCAGTATTCTGCTCAAAAGTACTTAAATGGTGTCAGTGCCTTAAGACCAGTGTATCACTTGAAGTTTTCCCTGCTCATTCAGCACTGACTGTTTTCTGTCCACGCACAGTTGCTGTTTGAATGTCTGTATCTCCAGTGGTTCCTGTCACAGTTTCTACACAGGGCTATTTTATAAACTTGGAGCAAAATTATATTTTAGAAAAAAAGACGTGTATTAGATATTTTTTTTACCCTCAACGAGGCCTTTACGGGAGAGATCATAGATTTTCTTTGGGGAATGTTGCTGTAAATGTAAATAAAAGTGTGTAGTGTTCATAAAGCCCTGCAGCCTCGCTTCAAGAGCGGCAGGAAAAGTGGTATTTATTGAATATCTTTGTATCTGTACTGTGTACATACATCATTCTATATAAATGTTCAGTTACTTGTAAAGACTGATCTTAGAAAATAAACATTATACAAGGTCTGAAAGTTTCTCTGTTTTTCATATATGAATAATAAACTAATCTTTTTTAAGCCTATGGAAAGGAGTCTGGAAGTTTGTAGAACGTACTTCTCCAAGAAATATGACCTAGATTACTTTTAAAAAGTTGAGAATATAAACAATAAAAACTGGCAAAAATAAACTACTTTAGGCTAGATAATTGTAACCTGCAGACAATTGTATGGAAGTTTAGACAAAGTACTTCTCCAAGAAACATAGATTACATTCAAAAAGTGGAGAATATAAACAATTAAAAACTGGCATATATACCTAAGGCTAGATCATTGTAATCTGCAGACAATTGTTCTCTTGTTTGTTTTTATGTATTTAGTATGCCAAAGGAAATTATATTTCCTTGGTAAGCATGCCACAAAACTCAACCACTGTTGCCAAAAACCTCTGGGTCTGACCTGCTTTTACTTGACTGTTGTAATTATCTGATTCCAACATTGCCCAGCGATTGTGTAATTTTTTCAAATAATAAGTGCTCGTTTCTGCACGGGGTTAATAATCAATTTTCTTAAATACTTGGATGATTTTTGTGGAAAAGTAGAACTCAGTCAGACACTACAAGGGAATTTCAGGAAACTGCAGGTTTTGACACATTCTGCATATCCTCCTACGCACAGCGCACATTTTTCTACATTTCAACACCGTAACTGAAAATGCATTTTAATCCAACACAGTGTCTTGTGCTGAAAACCAACGCAAACATGTGTTTTCCTAGTGAACAAAACGCAAAGGTTGTAAAACGAAAACTTGAGCACACACACGTGCACGTCTACTTACTGTTCAGTTAATAAAATTCAAAAACAATCATCTTATTTCAACTATGACAAGCCACATAA
Organism: Hippoglossus stenolepis; assembly: GCF_022539355.2. NCBI lineage: Eukaryota > Metazoa > Chordata > Actinopteri > Pleuronectiformes > Pleuronectidae > Hippoglossus > Hippoglossus stenolepis. The sequence goes on along the minus strand of NC_061484.1, from coordinate 11,402,475 downwards.
TAAAACTGGATGCGTACCAAGGCTATATTTACAGTAGATAATGCCAAAACGCATGGGGCTGAATACCGTTTCAGAAATAACTTTAGACGAGCACAAATCAACAGCTCGATAAATCTGGGCGAAATAACTGTTGACGGCCCTGACGATTTTTAAAGCGATGTATTTTATTGTTTCTAAATAACCGTCTACACGTGATTGTGTTGATCCCTTTTTATTTGTGTGTTAGGTTGAATATTAGTTTTAATAAACCATTATTGGATTAAATTTGGACAATTTTAATGCGACTGCATCATTATCATTTTCATTTCATTTCCCCAATTAAAGCAAACCGTTATGGAGATCCTTTTTCATCACCCAAACAGGATTTATAGTTAGTTTTCTGTATGCATTTACATCATTATTTCCTAACAAAGCAGTCAGATACAGATAAAGACCTATAGTGAGACACGCGGAGCAGATATAAAGTAGAAGATTAGAAGAAACACGTTGTCTAGTGTGTAACGTCAGCGCAGCTCGTTGTAGGTTCTCTTTCTGTCCTGCAGAGGGCAGTGGCGAGACTCGCTGCTGCTCCGGGCGCTGACGAAGAAAAGGCACTTCCGGTGTTCCGTTCTGTCAGACATCACTTGGTGCAGCGAGGTGAGTGCGCTACCGCAGCGGTTTATTGAATGAAAGGTTGTTCGCTGGCAGCAGCTGAGATGAGGATTTGTTCGCCCTGCTCATTTATACATGTGAACGAGGTAGAAATGTGACCTATCTGTTGACGCGGCGTCACGACTTGCAGAGAGACTTCTCTGACCTTGGCTAGCAAGCTAACGGAGCTAGCCGCCGTTAGCAGGCTTTGCCGAGGTCCTGAGTTGAACAAAATGTCAAGGACCCTGCGTCATTGGTTACTTTAAGACAAATTAGCTTCATTACGATGTTTTCTCCTCACATAGTTGTTAACAAGGATTTAGCCACTGCAGTCAGACCGTCGTATTAGCTCTAAATGTGAAGAAGCGCCTGCGCTGTTTCAATGTTCGCTTTAACGCACTACATATATACTATCATATCACGACCCAAATCCTAAAGTCATCCATTACAAGTTGAGTGAGTTACTACATTGAACAATGACAACTCAGAGTGGATTAAATTGGACATGGACGTGTTTGTCTTTCTCGAACTATACTAACTAACAAGGTTAACTTTAGGCCTCAGTGTTTTACAAAATGCAATCATGTACTTACTGTAAATTAAGGACATTCTCTTGGTTATGTGCATTTAAATATTGTGTCCCTGCACATTACGTCACAGTATTAACAACACAACAAAACAATCACCATTATTACACCTGTTTCACATGCACATATGGTCAGTGAAATGCAGAAGTGGCTACATTGGGAACATGCATTGTGATTTAGGTTCATGATTTCCTCCTCCCAGTTAATGTGAATGCAGTTTAATGCAGCAGTCAATAAATCACCTTTCTGGAGATTAGGGTTCAAATAATCTAGTCAAGTGGACCTTGAGTTTAGAGGTCTTTTCTAAATTCTAAACCTTGTGCATGCATGTGTGTAACCTGGCAATATATTCATCGTCTACTTGTCAGCCAAATGTAAGCTCAATGTTTTTATTTATTTGGGTGTTTAATTTCTGGACTAAACACAATTTTCTTCTGCCTTTCCTCGCAGACAGTTAGGATGGCAGGTCGTCGCGTAGCCCTCAAGGCCCTTGACTGGGTGGCTTTTGCCGAGCGGGTTCCACCCAACCAGAGGGGCATGTTCAATGCACTGAAGACTCGCAGTGATGCCATCGCTGCCAAGTTAGTTATACACACCATCTTTATTTAATGAAGAAATTAATCTTTTAGCATTATGTTGATTTACTTTCAGTAGTGCAATTTTTATACCAGTAATTTATTAATATGGTCTTCTTTCTGGTAAATAAGATGACATTCATCTAAAAAGTTGTATATAAAGCCTGATGAGAGAATGGTGCAGTACAGGGCTTCCGAGCTAGTTACTGTTGCTCACCTGTCTGAGAGGCTTTGCAAGATCCTGTTAGGGAATCACAACACTATCTGCACATGAGAATTTCAGTGCAGATGTTATTCTTTTGTATTTCCACATTTTGTCAGCTTTTAATGTTGTTAGTTTGCTTGAACATTTTTAGGTAGTAGTTTGACCAAATTGAAGTGCCCAATCTGCAGAGACTAAAATCTGCAGACACTGATAATGTAGTCTGCCTGTCAGTATTTTACCCCCTCTTTTATGCCTTGTATAAGACCCATACTATCAGCAACTGAATAGGGTTATTAGGGCGTGTCCTTGAAAATATATAATCTTTTTTCCTACACACACTTATCTCTTGCTATTAAGTTTCGCCCTTCAGTCTATCCTCCTCCTTTTTTTATTTTTTAAACCATCATATCAACTTATGAACACATTTACTCAGTCTAGATTTATTAACTCCATTTTCTCTCCCTATATCAGACTAACTTCCCTACCTGAGACTGCTGCAGTCATTGACTGGAGTTTCTACAAGGGTGCTGTGGCCAGAGCTGGGATGGTTGATGAGTTTGAGAAGAAGGTGAGCTCAACATTAAGAGGAACATTGTGAAAGTAGCCAGACAGGCATTGGTTCAGAAGCCCACTTCTGACATGACATAGCAACTTTTACTTCGATGAGTGTTGGCATATTCTTGAGCTGGCAAGCGGTTGCTCTCAGACTTTTCAAAATAATGGAATAACATTCCTCAGTCCAACTCTACAGTAAATATAATGGAACCTCCTGGAGTTCATTGTAGATGTCCGAATCTAACAGATCTCATCGAAATTCTTGTCATATTAGAACTCAGGATATAACTTTGAGGTTGTCATTGCTAGTAATGTCCTCTGGTATCAATCTACAAGACATAGGATTCCCTCTGCAACAGTAATATATCTTCCGTAGATATTTCATAGTTTTATTATTTGTTGGTTTGCCTGTCAGTGGTAACTCATGTTTTTTTTCTTACACGCAGTTCAGTGCCCTTCAGATCCCAGAGCCTGTTGACACACAGACTAGTACCATCAACGCACAGGAGGCTGAGTCTGTAAGTGATGACCTCAAACAGATCTATTCATTTCCTGAATTTTAATTTTAACCAATGAGAATACAATAAATTGCCAAGACAATTGGTCTTGGTCTGCACAATAAATAGAAATACAAAACTGCAGAACTGTAAATGTTCATAAATTCTCCCAAGAGCCCGGCTGATTTCAGTTTGTTTGCAGATATAGAAACTTTTACAGTACAAACAATATGTGCATTTGTAGATTTTGAATATTTTATTCATTTAAGTTTATATATATATATTTATTTTCCATAGATTTATATTCATTTATTACAGGGTTTATGGTTAAACTGTAAAATATCAAGTCTCAATTACGTTTTCTTCTCATAAGGGTTTGATAACGATTTCTTAGGCATCATTAAAAAATTTTTTTATAGTTATCATTATCAGAAATTCTTACCCCAATATGGATATTTGCATCATCTCCCAAAAATCCATATCAGTTGGGCTCTACTCCAAAAAACAAAATGTACCCAACACTATAAGTCATTCAGAATACACTAAATAGAGACAGAAATTATACTACTGAAAAAAACATACTGTAGTGATATGAACTGCTGCTGTCGTTGTTTTTCCTACCTAATTATCTCACTTTTCTCTAACAGGGCAAAAGTGCCTCCGCCTATGTGGAGGGATCGAAGGCCCGCATCACTCAGTATGAGCATGAGGTGAGATTGTAAAAGCATTAGTTGCTAAATTAGTTCATTAAGACTTTAAGGAAATTTACATTAAAGAACACGCTGGTCTTTGATTCTCATCCTGTTCTTTTTCCTGTGTTTTCAGTTGAATAAGTTTAAGAACATGATCCCCTTCGATCAGATGACCATTGACGACCTCAATGACACCTTCCCTGAGACCAAGTTGGACAAGGCCAAACATCCCTACTGGCCCCACAAGCCCATTTCTGAACTGTAATCCAATTACTGGGCCCTCACCTCACAATAAAGTTTATGTATTTTAAAGCGGAATGTTTGATGACTTCATTATTTTATAAAAAATGTGAACAGAATGTGTGCATCCAAGTAATAGTGGGGGTGTGATATTGTAGGTAGTGCCCACGAGGGGGCAGTATTGGAATAGTTTTATTTGAAGGGTAAACTTTGGAGGGTAATCCTGAACTTTTTAAAATAACTTCATATTTCTACAGTTCTGACTCACTTTTATTATTATCTACGCTTCCTGGTTATCTGTAACCACTGGAGGGTGGAATCTGATGCTGATGTGTTACTGTGGACATTCACTACGTCCTTCCTGATTAAATTAGCAGCAGTTTACAGATACAGACGAGCACAGAGATGAGAATAATGGAGATGACGTAATTATCTTACTGTATTAATGATAAATCTTCAATCACACGTTCACATACGAAATGTTTATCCGCCGGCATTTACAGGCTAACACATGTCAATCATTTCTCTTATCCAATCACGTCTCTACTGGTTCTCCCCCACCGCCCCATCGACTATTTATTTACATGAAGTGGGCGGGATATCAAGCCCCGTCCCCGGACCTGCTGTTCTCATTGGCCCAGCCCAGCAGCGTCTCGGGCGTTGATTGGTTTAAATTCCGGTGGAAATAAAAGCAGGAGGATCTTCCTGACAGATGAATTCCGTTCTATGTTATTTGACAGTCGCTGACGATTGACGAGTCCATCAGCTCAGGTAAACGTCTTTTTTATAAATAACGCGTTCATCGTTTACCCTCATATTTCCAGTGTTGTGTGTTGTGGCGCACGGACCCGGAGCTGTACGGAGGTTTCCCCCGCGGGGCTTGTGATTAAAGCGGCGTTGGAAGCAGGAGCTGTCCGCTCCCTGTGTGTGTGTGTGTCAATAACCGTAGAGGAGCTCAGTGCTCTTGCGGAGGTCAAACACAGAAAACAAGACCATTAGAAGCCATCGTTTGTTGAGACATTTGTGACGTGTTGTTGTTTTCACTCCCATATGCACGATGGTCAACACAGGAAACCGCCGTTCACCGCCTCGACAGCTAGCTAACATCAGCGGCAGCGTTAGCCGGCAGCTGAGGTTGCGTTATGGATGAGATAGTGAGCCAGGCAGCCTCTTTCCTGGATGGTGGAAAGATGTTTCACGGTAAACCACGAGAATTTAACCCCAAAACTCATTAATATCACCAGAAACCTTTCATATTCCTCTAAGTGGAGGTTTCACATCGCCCTGAGTCTAAACAACTGTGTTTATGTTGGTCAACCACCCGTATTGTTAATGTTTTATGTTGCTGTTAGCTAACAGTTCTCCTCTGCTTCCAAACTCCCTCCAGGGGAATTCATTCACTCTGTTTCGTTACAAGTTGTACGTGTTTTTTGTCGCTCTGTTGACAACACAAACAAACAAACATGCCAGGGGATGTAGGAGAAGTCAGTAAGGCAACACCTGGGTGCAAAACATGCAAAACTATTTTGGCTGGAGCGAAACCTGAGCTGATGTCCCCTTGGTCAGTGCCCTGCTGCTGGTTCCTTCAGGGCTTATAATATTACATCTGGATTTCTTTTTTGAAAGTCGAATTACTCAAACCTCAAGAGCTGTTTCTGTAAAAGCGAGTGAGAAGTGAAACCCATTAGTATGGCTTGAATTCAGGGGTCAAAGGTCACTGGTTGGCCTGTGGCTATTTCTCTGTAGTCGTCTTTTAAATCAGTATAAATATGACTGTCAAACATCCTACAACCAATCTTGATATATATTCAAACCCTTTATATAAAAGTGTATCGTTTACAGCCTATGATTCACCCACATTGTTTGGCCTAGTAACCCCACGGACTGGAGTGTGCATTGTGTCAGGTGAAAACAGACATGTCTGTGTTAGTAGTCAGGCCAGGTCTGCCCCTGGACAGTGGAGTCAACACTGGCTTGATTGTAAGTAGAGAACAATGGGAGCAGGCCTGCACCGAGGGAGGCACTGCTCCAAGGCTCGATGTTGGCTACTGTCTCATCTCCCGAGGGACGGACAGGCCAGTGCTGTTCTTAAAAGGGCTATTACCACACACAAGGCTGAGAGACCTCTCTCTCTGAGGCAACTTGTGGCAACACGTTTTGACACATGATGGTGGATCCTGATAGTCGTGGTGGATCATGATGATGTATTGTGGTGGTGGCAGCTGATCGTGGACTACGATTACAACAAGACTGCTTTACACCTACACCTACTCACATACTCTACCATTACTGACAATAACTCCTCAATTCATGTGTCATTGCTGCTCCCGTCATCTCTATCAGACATTTTGTTATGTATAAATGCTTTAATAACTGACACACTTTCCATTATGTTACAAACTGTTTCTTCTAATCAATTTGGTAAATCCCTTGTTTTGTTGATGTGTTCAGTTACATGCGGCATCTTTTGCACTTCGGCCCGTCCTGCAGGACAGGGATCCCTCCCATGTGGCTCTCTCTGAGGTTTCTACGTTTTTCCCCGGTTGATAGGTTTTCTTTTGGTAGTTTTTCCTCACTCTTGTTGAGGGTTAAGGACAAAGGATCTCACACCTTGTTAAGCCCTATGAGACAAATTGTGATTTGGGAATATGGGCTATACAAATATAATTTGATTGATTGATTGATTGACTTCTTGATCAACTTCCTTGTCTGGAATAATGAAAGTTCTGTCACAGAGGCTGCTGCACAGGAGACAGTCTACAGGGATGTTGTACAGCACCAGGGGCAATAATAACTGTCCCATCCGCAAATCCACAAGAGAGGATCAATATCTGAACAGGAAGAGAAAAATGACTCGCAAATGATGGCTGGCTAATTTGTCAAATATGTAGCTGGTGTTGATTTGCTACTCCACAAAGATTGGCATATAATAACAAATTTACATCAATTGACAACTGAATAATAATGATGTTTAAACATTTATTTCACATTTTCTGGAAAGAATGTATAACCTCTTATGGTGTATGAATACGAAGAGAACTGAGTCACATGATATAGTTTTACTAGGCACATCATTTAGTGTATTAAAATCTTATAAATAAAGATAACATAGGCTAAATCAATGCCAAAGATTTTCTTTTGCTACATTATGGTCCTGAAACAATGTGTCCCTTAGGGTTACTTCATGTAACATGACACTCCATCCTCAGCCTCTCACTGATTGAATTTGATCCATGCAGCAGCTCAGCCACTCCCTCCCGGTCACTGACGTTAAGCAGGAAATACATTAGACCCAAGATGCAGCTGATGTCAGTCTGTGTTGTTACCTTAAATACGGTCAGGACAATATTACTGAATCATTGTAGAGGTCAACACGGTTGGCACAAATGTAGTGGATGTTATTTCTGCCAAAACAATCAGAGATTAGACAACAGAGAAATAATTTAGAAGTATTTTGATCATTAATCATTCATTTCAGTTATTCATCATGCATAAATATTGTTATCATCAAACACTCTCAGGTTCCAGCTTCTTTTACAAGCTAATTTGCTGCGTCTCTTTGTTTCATATCACTGTAAACTGGATCTCTTCAGGTTAAATTCAGGTAAAACAAGACATTTGATATTTAAAGACTTCACCAAGGTCTCTTTTAAAGTTGTAATTGACACAGTTTAAACAATTTTTTAATTAGTCAATCATTAATTGACTAAATGATAAAGAATTGAACAAGATATGTCAAATTAAATGAAAATGAAAATAATGAATTACTGCTGCAACAAGACGTTATTTGCACTATGATTAATAGGGTGAATTATTAAAAGATTCGAAGCATTAGCATTAGTTTTGCAACTTATATCAAACGATCAATTTATGATCAACGGAGTAAATAAGCTTTGAGTCAATTATGTATCATTTAATTAACAACCAAATAATTTCAGCTCTAGTTACAGTCCAGTCCGATCATGACAATAATAATATATTAATAATAATTATAATAATAATAAACACTTTTGTGTAATAAGTAGATTTCTATTCAAGAATATTAATTAGAGTGGATTCATTCTTAAATGAGGCCATCAATCTTTGTATGTTACCTCTTCATGTGTCAGTGTTGATATTTGTACATTCAAATATGTTTCCAGGGAACAGAACAGTACGCCTAGTTATAGTCCATCCAAAGTCTTTTCACTAATGGTTGTGAAGTTATATCAGCCATGAGATATTTGGTTGTTCATACAGCTCTTTTGCTTGTGCAGAGGAACTACTTTGTATTCCCCCCAGCAAACACAGTCCATGTTGTCAGGCAGCTTGTTTTCCCTCCAGCCTCACTCTGCTAGAGTTGTCAAAGCGAGCTAACCTAGCATAGCTGTTTATCTGACCATAGACAGTGAATGGAGCTTGGTATCCTGGCTGCAGCTCACACGCCTGTGTCAGCTGAATCAGTGTGCACAGGCAGATGTGGGCAGGGAGGTGGTATGCAGCCGGCCTGGATGAACTTTAGGAGTAACTGCTTTAGTGCAGTACTTGATCATGCAGCCATCAACGGATTCTGGTTATACTGGGCCGCTCCCAGTAAAATTTACATGATTATATGATTGTAAAATAGGTTAAAAGTTACACTATTTAGTATTATTTGTGTTGTTGCAAGGACGGTGTTTAGAGAAGTGGTTGAAGAGAAGGATTTCGAAATCTTTTGTGTGGTAAATTACACAAAAATAAAAATAGTTTCTCAAAGGGTCTGGCAGTGCAGGTTCCTTTTTTTTAAAAAAAAAAAAAAAACTAAATGTTTTGGTCTTTTACAGCTTCCATGCATAGTCATCACAGTGTATGTTGGCAAAAACAGAAACTACACATAATAACAAACAAATATGAACTGACACGGTCAGTGACTTAAAATTTTCTGTCTGAAAGCTTTTCATCATATTGGGTTTCCTTAAATTGTCCGTCTTAATCCCCAGTCGAAGCGTCACCAATCTGTGGGGACAAGATCATCCCACAGGGAGGTTAACAGAGAGGGATGGATAAAAGAGGGGAAGGGGTGACCATCTGGACGGGTTTTTATCTGTTGTGTTTGTGATGGATGCAAAAGCCTGGACCAGTTGCCTTGGCAGAAGAGATGAAAAAGTATTATCATGGAATTGGTGAAATGTGCTCATACACACATTGAAATAATTTCATATCTTTTTCTAATCGTTGTTATTTTCTGTGTATTATTATTATTATTATTATTATTATTATCATTATTATTATTATTATAATCTCCTGTGTTGCATTTGAGTATATGCAGTGTCTCCATGCATAAATGAAATAAATAGAAATGAGTAAGAAGATGCTGAGACTACCACGACTGATATAATTGGATATAAAATATAGGAGTCTTGTACAGGAGAGTATCTACATCATTCATTGAAGTCAAAATTAACTTTGATCAAGTTTTCTTGTGCAATCTTAAAAACCAAAATACATTAACACAGACTGAAAAATCTCGGCAGTGCAGGCTCTGTCTTTGGTTTTCCAGTGTGGTGCTCAAACATGTTTGAGCACCACAGTCGTCACTCATCAGTTAAAGGAGAGATTAAGGGCTGTTACAAGCAGACAGTAAAGAATGCAAACACTTTAGTCAGGGACTTTCAAACCGTCTGCCTCAAGGTGAGGGCCTGCAGATGTTGGGCAGCAGCCACAAACAAACTCTCCTGACTGAGGTGTGAGACAGTGTTTAATAATGTTGAGTTCCTCAGGAAGGGGACATCTTTCAGCAGATGCAGATGAAAAGTCAGGAAAAAAGATTTTCTATACCTTTTGTGTTTGTGCATGATTGAACTTCAGAGGGTTTTCACCTGTAAGACGCTCTTTGGAAAGCTGACGTTTTTAGTTGTTATAGTAGGTGAAGCACAGATGTTGTAATACATTTAAACTGTCTGTAATGTATTTAAATAAACATGAACTATACAAGGGTCCTGAGAGCCATCATTGATTCTATTATTTATTTATACCTGTGCTTTCCCTGATGAGTGTGCATATCTGTCTGTGTTTCCAGTGGCCGTTGATGGACCATCCCTATGAAGAAACAGGGTTACAATGGGACAGAGTACCTCAGAACAAGAGGTCCAAGGCCACACCCCCGAGGTTGGTTTGTTCTCTGTTTCCATTTGCATCATGGTAAAACACACGAGGAACACCTAAGTATACAAGTACAGTAAATGTATAGTGTTCATGACTCATAACTGTGAAACACTTAAATAGATATGAGGGTCTAAAAATATAGATCCACTCTATTGTTTTTTTTCTGATGTGACATAACCTATAATTTCCTAAATGACAATGTCCTCATATGATTAGCAGCATGTGAAAGTTGTTTTTGACATGAAGAGTGTAGTTCTGATTGTTTAGTTTTTTTATTTTGCAGACTTTTGCACACTAATTTCTGTGCGCACACATGCTGCCTGCACTCACCATCTGCCAGCCCCATTGTCAATATCCCCAGTGTCCATCTTAGGCGTTTTACTGCTAAATAACCCTCAGCTACTCACACGCAAATCAATAACCTCTGATAACAGACATGCAATCCCATTGGCTGCTCAGCCAGAACACTAAAAACCTTTTACTCGTGCTCTGACAATACTGCGTCTGATGGCTATATAGGTTGTGAAGAACACACACACACACACACACACACACACACACACACACACACACACACACACACACACACACACACACACACACACACACACACACACACACACACACACACACACACACACACACACACACACACACACACACACAGTAAAACAAACAAGCTTATCTTGACCACAGGATCTTTACAATCCCTGCAAGGACAGTGTTGGTTTCCCCTAATCTGCTGTGTAACTATGTACTCTCTGATCTTGAACATGTGTACCCTCTTTCTTTCTTTCTTTCTTTTTTGGTGCATAGCTGCATACTCTGCACAAAGTCCAACTGTCTCAACAGCTTAAGTTAGAAGTCAAGGGAGCTGTTTCTGCTGAACTCCAGACCAGACTAGCCTGACGTTTTTTTTGCCAGAGCATCGTCTCTTTTTTTTCAGGCAGAGTTTGCATGTGCAAACATTAAGAATGAATTATTTTCAGTATCATCTTCATTCTTAGGATCTGTTGCAGCAAAATGAACTTGCCCCCCGCAGCTAACACTCATCCGATTGCTACATTTCTTTCGATAAATATCAGGCAACATTTCTCTTACGTGCGCTTTTTTCTTGCCTTTTCAGCGTTACATCTGGAATCCTGACTCTATGTGTTATACTCTTTCTAATTGCAAATCAAAGCCTGAGACACATAGTTGGATGACAAATGTAAGGGCATGAATGTGGGGAAGGTCAGAAAATGTACTACATCTTTATTTCTTTCTCTTCTTGCTTCGCGGGCACTGATGGCAGTCATGCCTCCAGGGCAAAGCCCTTATTCCCACATTCCATTACACTCCAGTGAAATTGAAGCCTTCAGGCCCAGCCTTACGCAGCATTTCAGTTTGGATAAACTGTATGAGGTCGCAGCCATGGAGTAAGCTTTGAAGCACTTACCATGCTAGCTGCAGGAGTTGTGAAATAGTTGCTCAGATTAAAAACTTGTCTCTTTATTTCTCTGTTACATTAGGTCGGGTTTAATGACATCAAGCCATTGGTGGAGGAGGAACTACAGACGAGCATGGTGAGTGTGCAATGAGCCTTCATTGAGAAAACGTCTTTTCAGTTTCATTCTGCTGCTGTTAAGTCATTCTAGCAGGAAATGATGTCACCACCACACGTTTCACAGCGTAAGTTAGAAAATGAGAAAATACATTTTGTTCACAGAGTAAAAGCAGGCAGGCAAAAAAGCATAGTTATAGCACAGGTATAGTTCTGCAGCCAGTACAGGCCATTACATTTAGTTTTTCATGCACCCTTTGACCCTGTACACTCATCAGCTCCCCTCCTTCTTTCTTCTTTTCTCATCAGATGATGGGGATGGTGATTGGTGCAGGCATCGCCATCGTTCTCATCGCCATCCTCATCTTCTTCATCCTGCGGAGGATCCAGCTTCGGAGTCAGTTACTGCTAAGAGGCATTTTTCAACATGTGCTTGGAAAATATAATGATAGTCATAAAAAATGGTAACGTGCTTATTTGTGATATTTATATTCATTCACAGATCGAGAAGCTCAGGAGGCTCCAAAATACCGCTTCCGCAAGAGGGACAAAGTCATGTTCTACGGACGAAAGATGTTGCGTAAAGTGAGTGTTGATTGACCCAATAGCCAGTATGCTGAGAGTAATTATGGGCTGGCTCTGACTCACAGTGAGTCATGTGTCATATCTACTTTTCCAAGATAGTACGTAATGCTGCAATTACACCATTGGAGTAATACTCAAACCAGTATGTTTCCCAACAGGTCTCCCAGTCTACCTCTTCCCTGGTGGGTACATCCTCTTCCTCTCGGCCGCGCCTCAAGAAGAAGCAGAAAATGCTCAATATTGCCAAAAAGTAAATCGGAATTCTCCTTCTCAACAGCCTCCATTACTCTCCTAACCATAATGAGTCGTGAGCACTCTGTCCCTTGTCGTCATATCTTACTGTCTCTGTGACTCTCACTTGTGCAGGATCCTGCGCTTTAAGAAGGAGGTGCCCATCCTTCAGGCTAAGGAGCCCCCTCCCTCAGTGCTGGAGGCGGACCTCACAGAATTTGATGTGGCCAACTCCCACCTCCCTTCCGAGGTGCTCTACATGCTCAAAAATGTCCGGTAGGTTCATTCTCTGTCTGATGTTTGTGTAATTGTGTTATCATGTACAGTAGCCTACATCCTTTGGGGCATCTGTAGCTCAGGAGGTAGAGAGGGTCCAGATGGTTGGTGGTTCGATCGCTCACTCTTCCAATCTGTATTCTGAAGTGTCCTTGTGCAAGATACTGATCCCCAAATTTTCCCTAACAGCTGTGCCGACATTGTATGAGCAGTGCGATAATAAAATGCTGTATGAATGTGCGTGTGAATGGGTGAATGCGACTTGTACTTTAAAGCACTCGAGTGGTCGATAAGACTGGAAAAGGTCTATATAAATACAATTCATTCACAGTGTATTTACAGTGTATAGAGCAGTTCTCAAAAGGCCCAAATATGTCCGTACATTGATTATTGATGTGCATGAGTAATACAACTTTGCATTGCTCCTACACACATACCTTTTTAGAGGTGAGCTTCCTCTGAGAAGCTGTACTTATACACTCATCTTTTGATTATTGATGATTGAAACCCATAGAGGTTAGCTGTGCAGTGCTGACAAACCAAGTGTGTACAGTGCTGTTGTGTGTTCACCTAACCACCATAACCTCTCCTCTGTTGACCTTTACTGCAGTGTGCTGGGTCACTTTGAGAAGCCCCTCTTCCTGGAGCTGTGTAAACACATGGTGTTTCTGCAGTTCCAACAAGGGGAGTACGTCTTCAGGCCAGGCCAGCCTGACAGCAGCATCTACGTGGTGCAGGACGGAAAACTAGAATTGTGCCTTACTGGGACGGTACGTCATGCATTTAGCATTTAACACTTGTTCTTGTATTTTAGGATTATGTGGTCTAGTAAGTTACACATACACACATACTGAACTTAATGCTCACAAATCTACAAACAGGCTTTACTATGGGAATTCAGGCTTTACCTACTCATTAGCATCTATTAACATCTGACTCAGATAATCTCATTAGGGAAGCAGGGGACAAATAATGACAAATAAGTTTGGTACAGCCAGTTTCATTGAGACTTTGACGTTTTACTGAGACTCAAACAAGTCTCACAGAGGATGTTTGTTCTCACAGAAATTTCAGTTCAAACTTTATCTGTAAAGATGAGTGTAGCTGCTCAAGTTCTAAGAAAAACATCTGACCACAAGACAGTTTCTTTTGCTTGATATGTGCGCTGCTGCTTCTCTCTGTCCTGTAGGATGGCAAAGAGAGTGTGGTGAAGGAGGTTTTCCCAGGAGACAGCGTCCACAGCCTCCTCAGCATCCTGGATGTCATCACAGTACGTTACACGCACTTCTCTCTACACAGACGAGGATGCTGCTTCAAACCTGTGTGCGCATGTTTCCCCCACAGACAGCCCATATACACTGTATATTATTCAAACACCTTGAGAAATGAGGTGTGGCTGCTGGGCCCCATTACTTCCAGTCACAAATTCATTGTTACTCATGTCATTCACATTCACCAGCTGACTCATCAAATCTTCTCTACTGGCTTACACATGAGTCATAAATCGATTGGATTTAGTTAGATTTCAGTGATTCAGTGTGAAATGAGGAGGGGGTAATGATGAATGATTCAGATTTTGTCCATAAAAAACATACAAATATTTTAAATCTTTAGGAAATATCAAATGTGTGGTATGTATGTGTGCAGGGCCACCAGAAGCCTTACAAAACGGTGTCAGCACGGGTCGCAGAGGTTTCCACTGTTCTCCGTTTACCTGTAGAGGCCTTCCTCGCTATATTTGCGAAGTACCCTGAGAGCCTCGTGCGAGTAGTACAGGTGAGTTGTGTGTGTGTTATCTGTTTTTGTTTCTATCTATCTGAACTGATGAAAGACATTAAGCTTAATTTAAAATGAAATATAACTTTTCTTCTGTTGCGTCTGTTCAGATTATCATGGTTCGTCTCCAAAGAGTAACAGTCCTAGCACTGCACAACTATCTGGGACTCACCAATGAGCTCTTCAGCCATGTAAGCTTAGCGCACACACACACACACACACACACACACACACACACACACACACACACACACACACACACACACACACACACACACACACACACACACACACACACACACTCTCATGGTCCTGTGCAAACATCTGTGTGTAATGTGTTTTAGTATTTATCAGACATCTGCACCTTTAGCCCAGCTCACATACTGAGCTGTACTGTACTTGCTCATAAACAAACTATGTTCCTCACACTAATCACACTACTCACCGCTTGCACTCATTTTATAGGAAATGCATCCCTCACGTCTGCCACCTCCGTCACCCCACCCAACTCGCACCAGTCCCATCCGCCATGGCAAGCGCTTTGGCAGCCTGACAGTGCCTGAGGAGCAAAGAGAAGCTGCCATTAGAGGAGAAGCTGCAGGTCAGGAAAAAAAACTGAAAGACTTTAAATCAATGAAATGCCACTTAAGTAATTCTGACTTCACTGTTGGGTGTCTCTATAAATGTTATGGTCTTGACCTATTATGTTATGATTTGGCGCTTAAAATGGAACTGAATTGAAAACCTTTTATTTTAGTTCATTCATTTATTGCCATGGATTTTTGTGAAGCACTTTGTAACCTTGTTTAGATAAGTGCTATACAAATAAAGTTATTATAATTATTAGTATTATTTTCCTAAGAGTTAGTTCTAAGTTTGTTGCTTGCTAAATTCCTCATATTTCACTCATTTACAGGAGGAGAACAGGGGAAGGATGGAGCAACAGTGCCAACTCTTAGCAGGACCATCTCCATGCCTGTGGACATCGCTGGTGAGGGTTTTCTCTCCTGTTAAGTTTCCTTAATGCTATTTAGTTTTACCAATTATGATTAAAGAATGCTAGCTGAATGTTGTCTCTGCAGGTATGCAGAAAAGTCTGAGGTCAGACTTTGACATGGCGTACGAAAGGGGACGGATCTCAGTCTCTGCAGAGGATGGCAACACTCCTCCCACCTTTACTCGGGTCAGTAATCTGGAGATGAGGTCGACTTTATTGACACCCTTAAGCCATTTTCAGACATCACCTTCGGTAAAATGCGGAGAATTGACTACGTAGTTTACCCAGAGTTTACCTTTCCCACATGCACAACACAGCAGGAGGTTCTCTGCAAAGACGCGTCCACAACAGCAACAAATCCTCTGCATTATTTAGGCGAGACATGGAGCAGCCGGGTGCAGCAGACAGAGGTAGGAAGTGACGTATTAACTCCGCTGCCAAGATCACATGATCTTCTTGACAACACAGACCAACTCTCTTGACATCTTCGTCTGCGTCTTCTATGTGTGTGTCACCGCGTTTTCAACCGGAGATATTTCTTTTCTTTTATGTTTTTTTGTTTTTGTGTTTAAAGCCCCCCCACACACACACACACACACACACACACACACACACACACCCCACCACACTGCCGCAGTGAATCCACAGGGGGTTTCCCTGCTGTGTTCTCACCTTAACTTCTCCTGAATTTCTACAAACATTATACTAGGGGGCCAGGTGGAGAAAGTCCACAGAAACAGAGGAGTGTCTCACTCGGACATTTGCTTTCACACATGCACCCCCTGTGAATAAAATACGGAGGGATTGCAGAGTTCAGTGCATATCTGAAAGCAGCTTTACATAGATGTGATAATTGCAGCAGTCACAGCAATTGCAACATAGATTAAATGTTTTCCACAGAGCATGAGCAACAACAAAGTAATCCAGTATATAAAGTACCTTTTAAATATGTAAAAATATGTGTCCTCTTTTCTTGTCTTGTTGACTATCAGTGATTATCTGTTAAAAAATATTTGCATTGTTCCAAAACACCCTTTGTGAGACTGACAGCAACAATTCTTAGTTGATTGTCTCATCATGCCAATTTGTCTTTTTCAGAGGCTGACGTCCTGTTTTACAATAACACTGTTTTCTTATATATACAAATGTATGTTGTTACAGTCTGTGTCCCAGGAACAGCGGGAGAGGAGGGTGACAGTAGATGAAGTTCCCTCAGGGATCTACCTGTATCCAGAAGAAGATCCGGGAGTGGACAATATTTTCACACCTTTAGCCAGTCGATCAAGTGCTGCTCTGTTTGAGGAAGCTCAGAAAGAGGTCCTCAAGCTCATGAAGATTGAGGTTTGTTAAATTAGGTTTTTTCTCTCAAACTGTGTTTTCTGATCGTTTGTAATGGTGTCAACTGACACAGTGTGTATAATATGACACAAAGTCTTAAACTTTGAACAAAAAAAGGAAGAAAATAAAGACATGCACTTAAAAGAACAAAAGTAGTGTTCACATCAGACAAAGATATATCAATAAAAGTAATTTACGGGACTCCACAGTCAGAGTTGAGATATCGTTAGGCTTTGTTTTTACAAAATCACTTGGACACGGAGCAGTTATATACCATATCTGACTGTACATTGTGCTGATGCCTGTTTAGATAGTGTTGCTTTCACTCGTGTTGGCTGTATTGAATTCTAGTGTGACAAATGTTTTTATCATACCTTTTTTCATATTATCATGTTTTCAATCAGGGTCAAAACAGGTTACACTGCAGTATAAACTGCACTGACCAAATTCTAGTGGATTAAGAAATAATAACAGGCTCATCACGTTATTCTTTCTTTGCATGAATGAACACATTGTCACAAATCTCCCTGGAGCATCTGTTAAGCGATTATGATGTGGAAAGGAGGTCAGACAGCGGGTCTTCTCTACAGGAGCCGGACTGTGTGTAAATGATGAGGGGGAGAGGGCTGCAGTGTCACGTCACAGTGTCTCACAGGCTGAGACACGAGTTACACCTATGTGTTTGGTAATATATAGGAGAAAGAAAATAATAGAACATGCATGCTAATTATTCTAACAATAATACTTCAAAATCCAGACTCATGACGGCAAACCTGAGTTCATTTCAACGTGATACCACTGTGGTGACAAATGAAACTCATTAAATGCTTCTGTGCTATACATGAAGTCATAGTGGGATCCAACGTAATACATGCATGTCGTAAACCCTTGGTTTGTGCTCTTAGAAGACATTGCTTCATGTTTCAAAACATCTTGATGTCGTAACTAGATCAAACCATGCTAAATGTTGCAGAACTGTCTTCATGCAAATGCAAACAAAGGAGCATGAAAACCTTTCCCTCACTTTGTTTCTCTACTTTGCCTGTGATCTCTTAACACTTAACTCTGTCTTCTCAGGACCCTTCTTTGTTAAATGGGAGAGTGACTCTGCACCATGCAAAAGCTGGAGCTGTCTTAGCCAGACAGGGAGACCAGGTACTTAACACACAGGACCCGTACGACCCCTTGAATACTGCCCCCTTTTGGCTGTATATTGCTTTACAAAGGCAGATGCAGTAACCCCGGA
This sequence comes from Hippoglossus stenolepis, assembly GCF_022539355.2. NCBI lineage: Eukaryota > Metazoa > Chordata > Actinopteri > Pleuronectiformes > Pleuronectidae > Hippoglossus > Hippoglossus stenolepis. Next base: position 11,384,379 of record NC_061484.1, on the reverse strand, counting down.
CTCAGTGAAAAAGGGTTTAACATTGTCAGACTATAAAACTGTGTAACAGATCAAAGATTGTAATGAATTTGATTTAATTATAGGCTCATTAATTCACCCCTGAAAATCCCTGCCAGACAATCGAAATAGTACAATCAGATACTGCTCTCTGGCTTTTGATCATTACATACTCCAACAGGAAAATACAGTATCATACACAAATAAAAAAGAATACAAATAAATAATAAAGATAATACTTTGCGCTATTGTGACCATTTTCAGTTCAAAGCTAGTATTCATAAACTATATCAATTTACTTGGTCTCTGTCAGTATTTTCTTAATTCCTACTGTATTTTGTATGTTTAATATATTCTTATCCTCCTCTGTGTTTGCTTTCTCTCCTTCTTCCCCTTTTTGCTGCTCAAGGACGCGAGTCTGCACTTTGTCCTGTCAGGCTGTCTGCACGTCTACCAGCGGATGATCAACAAGCAGGAGGCTGTGTGCTTGTTTGTGACCCACCCGGGGGAGATGGTGGGCCAACTGGCCGTGCTCACCGGAGAACCCCTCATCTTCACCATCAAGGCTGTCAGAGACTGCACTTACCTCAAGATTTCAAAATCGGATTTCTACGAGTAAGACGATCATCTTTAATGTGGAAGAAACAAGAATGACAAATATTTATATGTAATTAGTCATATAACCGAGTTTAATATCATATATATAAGCTGTCATTAAGGCAATGGTGTCCCATTTCATTTCCTACAATGCAAATACACATTCATCCAAAGTCTTTCTGCTTACTATACGGACTCATGAATTGTAGTTTTGCATTAAAACATCTGCTGGTTAACAATGTAAGTATTACATCTCCAGTGTTACTCATGTCTGTGCCTGTGCTGTGTGTTGCCACCTGCAGGATCATGAGGGAACAGCCCAGCGTTGTGCTGAGTGCAGCCCACACAGTCGCCATTCGCATGTCTCCTTTTGTCAGGCAGATGGACTTTGCTATTGACTGGATGGCTGTGGAGGCCGGCAGAGCCCTCTACAGGTACTCTACTTAAGATTTTGTATTAAAAAAAAAATATGAGGACTAATTTTGCTTGTTTGCACAAACTATATTTACCTCAACATTACAGTATTTGTTATTTACTCATTTTGTATTATTGACTGTGAATATGTAATATTTACTGAGATGCCTGTGTTCACAGACAGGACGACCGATCAGACTGCACCTATATCGTTCTCAATGGACGTCTGCGTTCAGTCATCCGTAAAGCAAATGGCAAGAAAGAACTAGTTGGGGAATACGGCAGAGGAGACCTCATTGGAGTGGTGAGAACAAGTGATAAGCTGTATTCAGACATGAACTCCAGAAAATGTCTTGACAAGTGGGTCTGAGTCAGATGTGTTAACAACAACAGGAGAATGTCCAAAGCAATCAGGTGAGGCGTGGCGTCTGGTTAGAGCACGTAGGAGGCAGGACAGGACAAATCAATTTTGCTGTGGAAATCTTGTATTTATGCGTGAAGCACATAGACACCAGGGTCGGTTCTTATCATCAAATTCTCTTGAATCATGTTGTCTTTCGAAGTTGACATCATCGTTTGTGACTTTTATGAGGCACCACACTTTCATCCTTAGATGTTTGTATTCTTTTTAGTTTTTTCAGTTTGCGTCCGTCTAGAAATATTATCAACTGGCAGGGAACTCTCTGGACATTTTCCTATTGAATATCATTTTTTTTCCTCCAAAAATATGTCCACATTTTAGTGCATGTCTGCAAGCAGCATACATCTTATTTTAACAGTGTGTGAAAGATACCACGGCTATTATTAATAGTGAAATTTAGCTGAGAATCATGGGCTTTTACTGCAGTTTTTGTTTCTCAATGATCATAATGCAATATGAGGTTTGGACAGATTTTTTAAGGTGTCATTTTAATACTAAATTGGTTGAATTGATAATTTATTTTATATTTCATTAACTTTGATATCGTGGAATTGATCACCGTTCATCTTTCTGCTATCATTTTTTTTTTTTTTTAAACAGTGTCTTGTTTTGTTCTTCTTCATACTTCAGGTGGAGGCGTTGACCAGGCAGCCAAGAGCCACCACTGTCCATGCTGTGAGAGACACGGAGCTGGTCAAGCTGCCTGAGGGAACACTGAACAACATCAAAAGACGATATCCACAGGTTTGCGACTTCATCAGTGAAAACTTTTTGTCTGGTTGAGGTTTTGTGTACTAATGAAATTAAACTGATGCTTGTTGTCTCTGTTGTAGGTCGTGACAAGGTTGATCCACTTACTAGGCCAGAAGATCCTGGGGAATCTGCAGCAGGGCCGCGGGCCGTTCTCAGGTGAGCACAGATTTCTGTCGCTTATATTTCAGTGAGGTGCAGTATGACATCAGTGTAGGTCTGAAAGGAACCTAAAGCGAGGGGAATGAGGTGTGACACCGTGAGCACAGTGGCTATTTGACTATTAACTGTTATATGTAGACTGTAGGCTATTTGAAAGGTAGAAAGAAAGAAGTTAATGAGCCAAATGCAAATATTCATGTAGGTTAAAGATGTGTAGCTACACACTGTGCTCTTTTTCTCAGCAGCCTCAGCAGCATTTTTACGTGAAAATTTATGAGGGGTGACTCCTGAGTTTTCTATAAGCGCTGGTTCCTGGCCAAACAGCTGACTACCCAATAAAGTATTTGACCTTTTAGTACATTAATTTGACAATTATTAGAACATTAACTAATGACACAACACCATAAGAATTGCATTGACAGTGCATTAAATAGGCTCTAAAACACCAGTGGCAGCAACTTGAGGATTGTGTAGTCAATTAAAAGCACTGCGATCTTTAGATACGTTTATGGGTTTGATGACAGAACAGATGATCTTTATTTGCATTGTTCTTTTCTGTCTAGTAACAGGTCTCTGTCACATATGGACAATACAGAATATGCCTGTCGCATACTTTAATTTTACAATTTAAGATCTCCCAGAACTCTTCTGTATGTTTTGCCACTGTCTGATTATGCAAACATAACCAAATCATGTTTTAAAAGTGAAGTATGATATAATGGAACTTACTGCTATAATGAACTGTATATGATTAAGTGTATATGTTTTTCCACATCATATATTTTACCAATGCTTTAATTATTGTGTGAAGTTAAAGTTTGTTTTGCTGGCTACTTTTTGCTACTGCCTGGTTGCTCCATATATTCATGTAAGGTACCTGTGATTGCACAGTGGAACATTTTCCAATGCCAAACAAGTTAAATCGTCTTTACATTCTTGACATGCAAAAGTTATCTATAATACATTTTTGAGGTGATAATGATTTTAATTTGCACAGTAACAACTCCATGTCTTTGTCTGTCCGACCTAATGCATTTCTCACACACTGTGTTTGTGCTTCCCAGGCTCAGCTCTGAGTCTGCCCAGTATGACAACTAGTGCAGACGTAACCAACCCTGCCAGCAACCTCTCCACTGTGGCTGTGCTGCCTGTGTGTGATGAGGTGCCCATCAACGCGTTCAACCTGGAGCTCAGCCATGCCCTCAGTGCCATTGGTGGGTATTTATCTCGTCACAGCCTGGTTATAACAGAAGTACATGTACAACTGCTAGTAGAAGATGCATTAGTGTGTCTTTTACATTATTAACTGTTTCTTGTATTTACACATTTTGCACTGCCTCTGTCGGACATTTTCAGGGCCCACTCTGCTGTTAACCAGTGAAATTATCAGAGAACGTTTGGGAGCTTCTGCTTTGGACAGGTCAGTGTGACAATCACTCCTATCCTTTCAATTCTCAGACTCATCAACCATCATCATAAAAGTTTCCCATCTGTGACTTTTTTCCCCTCTTTTCTTTACCCAAAGTTTATTTTTATTGATCATTATCATTTCCACTCATTCTGTCTGTATCTAATTATCTTCTCAGTCAGTGTACGTGTATGTTGTGGTGAATTAAAAGGCCTTTTCTGTGTCCTTGTTTCTAATGTCCTCTCTGTCCATCAGTATCCACGAGTACCGTCTGTCCGGCTGGCTGGCCCAGCAGGAGGACATCAATCGGATCGTCCTGTACCAGACTGACAACACCATGACACCATGGACGCAGCGCTGCATCCGCCAGGCTGACTGTATCCTCATTGTTGGCCTGGGGGACCAGGAACCTGCCCTGGGACAGGTGTGTGTGTGTCATAGCAATGGGGAAATACAATACCAGTACAATAATTTCCCTGTCTTCATCTCTCTTCCTATTCATCTCTTGTCTGTCAGTTGGAGCAGATGCTGGAGAACACAGCAGTCCGTGCTCTGAAGCAGCTGATCCTGCTGCACAAAGAGGACGGGCCGGGCCCCTCGAGGACGGTGGAGTGGCTCAACATGCGTAGCTGGTGCTCTGGGCATCTTCACCTCAAGTGTCCTCGTAGGGTCTTCTCCAGACGCAGCCCCAGCAAACTGGTATTAAACCAAACTGCACAGTCATGTGTAGCTGTGTTTTTAACAAATATCTATCAAGTGTAGGAATATACTAAATATATAGGGTACTATGTTATGCTATACTTGCTATGCTAAACCTCTGTTTATTAATTTTGATGGAAAGTTAACGAGTTCCATGTGCATAATATTTCTGCAGAGGGATGTTTACGAGAAGGTGTTTGAGAAAACGGCAGACAGGCACAGTGATTTCTCTCGGCTGGCCCGAGTCCTGACTGGAAACAGCATCGCCCTGGTGCTGGGAGGAGGTGGAGCCAGGTGAGAACAGTTTACCACAAGTTGCCATAGAGACATGTAGAGTGCACTTTGTGTTTTGAGTTCAGTATTTTAAAATATTGTGATAGCAATATCGAATAAACACCTAATGTGAATATTAATGTCTCAGCCACCCTAAGAACCCCTTCAGTTTTCCATTATATACATTAATACAGATTTCTTGTGTGTTAAACACCTGTCTTATCACTCACATTTACAAAATAAAAAGATGAGCAAGAACACCAAGTCATTTTTTTAACCTCTGCGTATGTATCATGCACAGTTTGTGTCACTATCCTGGTATCTAACATGTTTGTTTTTCCCCGTGCAGAGGCTGCTCTCACGTTGGTGTTATCAAAGCTATGGAGGAAGCGGGGATTCCTATTGACATAGTGGGTGGGACCTCTATCGGCTCATTTATTGGTGCACTGTACGCTGAGGAGAGGAGTGCTGTCAGAACCAAACAGAGAGCAAGAGAGTGGTCCAAGGTACAAAACGCAGCTCTGGTCATTATTCAGTCATTTTAAGATGGCTGGTGAACTTTGCTCCTAGATGAAAACAGAAAGACAAACCTTATGACATGAAAAGAATTACCAATAATAAACAAGACCCATTTTCCTTCCTTTATTAGGCAATGAACTCTGTTTTTAAAACAGTCCTGGACCTGACCTACCCCATCACCTCCATGTTCTCTGGCTCTGCATTCAACACCAGCATCTATAAAGTGTTCCATGACAAACAAGCTGAGGTGGGGGTCAAATATACACTTTTTACACGGAATTGATTTACCACTGCAGGAGGTCTTGTCATTGGGAAATGAATAAAACAATTAAAATATGTCTTTCTCCCCAGGACCTGTGGCTGCCATACTTCAATGTCACCACTGACATCACTGCCTCCGCCATGCGTGTTCATCAGGATGGTGAGTGACAGCTGAGCGAACTGCAGTGGCTGCCATCCTGCTCTATTACAACACCATTTTGATACACTTTCATTTTTTAGATAAGCTCAAGACGGTAGTTTTGCACTTTGCTTTATTGTTATAGTACTTTATACTACAGAACGACCAGGATTATTTTCTATCTGTAGCACACATACATACACATGCACAATTTGCACGAGTTATTGCTTACGTCTTTCTTAGCCTTTAACACAACTCAATCCAATAATACTGCTCTGAATGAGGGAGAACTAATGTGGCATAATCATCAAAACAGGTTTCAAAAGTACTTAAACATTGAGTAATGCTTGCAGCAGCAGTCAGAAATAAAATGGCACATTTAGTAAAACTATCAACTATGTGTATATATATATAATGATTTTTTTTTGCACTCAGTCAACTGTCAGAAGTAACTTGATGTGCTGTTATATCTCGTATTCTGTATACGACAAGTCTATGAATTTTGTAATAGGAGCCACACAAACACTTAACTGGCTTATGCATCTTCTAGAGTTAGTACACTGAATGGATTCAGATTAATGCTTCAAGGCTGAATTGAACGTGATGTGTTCTGAAACTGCCGTTGAATATAACACTTAGAGCAAATGGTACTTTAGTCACTATGACTCTAGTTGTGGTGGTTTGATAGTGTCCACTCCAGCTGGAGAACCCTGTGGGTCCTGCTGCAAGTAGAGAAGTTGAAGCTTCACAAAAACAACAAGTATAATTTAATCTTAAACATGAGGCAGGAAACTGAAGCCGATCACATCACATCACATTATAGATGGCTGGCAAACAAGAGTATGTAAGTGAACAGTTAATAGGACCAAAATAAGTTTGAATGACCTGCCTGCATACATCAAAGCAATCAAAGCCAATTGAATTGCTCCACTTTACTTGCAAACCACCTATTTGCGTTCACAAACATTGCAGTTTCAATATTGCATTTCAATATAGTCTGGAGTCTGCTGCACTGCAAGTGCTTGTCTTTATTTACTGATACAGGGGTAAATGTGTTTTGTTTGACTTGCAAAAAAGTGCACCATCAATAACATTAGCTGAAACAAGTGGTCGGAAATGACCCCCCCACGAACCCTACGAATCCAGCGAGCCATTTTAAATGCAGTTTAACTTCATACGATACTCAGTGTAATGCTATCATTTCATTTACAGTGTTGTGCATTAAATGAAGACATAACTGGTGTTATTGTTAAATTTTATTTGACTATCATAGAGGCTTCTGAGTGGATTTGAGGGTTTACGGGTCTGACAGGTTTAGTTTGCATCTTGGCATGTGTACGAACTAACTGCTGGAGCAAAACCTTTCTCTCTCATGATTCCTATCATTTTCCTCAGTTTCTTCTTTCTTTTTCTTTCTTTCTTTCGTAAAATATCTTTCTGACTTCATCTATGTATTAATTCTATTAAATTCCTCCTTTACTTCCTTCTGACTTCTTCATCTTCACAAGCTAAATTGATAAAGCTGTAGCATTTTTGTCTGTAGTATTTGTGTTTTAAACTTATTAGGTTATATCATCATCTGACCACAGAGCTCTCTATCTATAGTTTACTGCGTAGACAAAATAACCGTAAAGTAGTCGCTGACCCCAAACTGCTGACTCCCCCTCCCCTGTCCATGTCAACATGTAGGATCCAGAACACTGCACCCCGCCTCCTCCCTCCTTGCTCTTTAATTACATCCCATGTTGCTTCCTTCACCTCCATTCTGTGCTTCCGGTAGTTTCTCTGGTCTGTGTTTGTCAAACATCACTAGTGTGGTACGACTCTCAACATGTCGCTCTGGCTTCAACGTAAACATGTGCCATTTTGATGAGAGAACAGGTACACAGTGTCATGTTACATCTTTTGGCTTCATCCACAGAGAGAGACTATACCAAGACAGAGACATTGAAACATGTAAAACCATTTAAAAAAAATTTTGTTTGGCGAATTCAGTTTGAGACCAAACAGTATTTCTCTATCTCTCTCCTTCTTTCTCTCTACTTGTCTTTCTTCCACTTTCCACTTGCTTGTTAAACCAGTCATCTAACAGCGCTAATATACTTTTAATACCCTTAATCAACACATCAAATGAACTTTGCATCACTGTTTTCAGGATATGAAGTTAATTGGGACACATCTGTTATAATTCATTCAACATACTTGTTATATGTAGCATTGATTGTATATTTATATCTCTTTATTTTTATCACAGTCACAGGATTATATTGGGTTCCTCTATATGAAAACGGCCTTGTACTAGAATTTTGGCTAGAAACCATAGACATAAGTTATTCTGTCAACATTGTTTTCCTCTTCCTCTCTGCCTTGCTCTTGGCAGCTTCTTGCACTCTTCCTCTCCTTGTTGCAATTATTTCTTCCTCTTTCTCTCCTCTACCCTCTCGTTTTCTGCATTCTTCCTCAACGCTTCTCTCTCTGTTATTGTCGCTCTCTTTTTCCATCTGTGACATGGAGCCCGGCCCATATTTGATGTGTTCCTCCTTCTCCATCTCCATTTCCTGACAGGTTGCGTCTGGCGCTATGTTAGAGCCAGCGCCTCCTACACCCCCTATTTACCTCCCCTGTGCGACCCCAAGGATGGCCACTTGCTTGTGGATGGTTGCTATGTTAACAATGTCCCAGGTCAGATTTTTAAACACCCACTCACCGGAACCTCCCCATCCCTAAGTCGACAGTCAACCTTTTGGCTCCCCTCCTCCTCTGTCTTCTCCTCTCACTAACTATCCTGACCAGATGGACATCGGGAGCCCATGGTTTGGAAGGAAAGACAAATTCCAATATATGAGGATCTGATCTGAATCAACACACAAATCATTGTTGGACCAAAAATATTCTTCATTAATTAATATCTTCATCTATGATTTCAGTGCAAAAACAGACAAAAACACAGTTAATTAGCAAAAATCCCAGAAAATAAAGCCCAGATTTAAAGGCCTAAGCTTTTATTTGAATATCTTCCTCTACATATTGACCAATAGGACATATTCTCTCTCCCATTGGCTTTGTTATTCACATGCACAACACACTTTCTCCAGATGACTTAGCCCTAACTCTGAATATAACTGCTGACCTTCATTTCTGTGAGGTGTTTCCAATGAATATCTGGACATCTACGGGTCATAGAGAGATCCATGGTGTTCTGTTTTTTTTAAGGACCTCTGTTTCTAGCCAAAATGTCCCTTCTTTAGATCTTTTGTTTACAAACAGACAGGCATTTGCTTGCTGTAAAGCTCTGTTTAGCTGATGCAAATCAGACTTGACTTGTTTGGATTTGGTTGGAATTTCAATGTGAGATCTTGTGCACGAGCTCAACAGCTCAGGAAGTTCATCAGTTCAGGAAGTGAAAATCCCATTTCATTATCTGAATAGAGACTTTCAGTGCTCCTGTAGTTGCCAAGTCGGTATGATATCAACTGCATTTTAAGAAAAAATTGTTTTCATTCGTGATTTCAGGAAGCACTATACTACCCACAATCATCAGTAATAGCAATGATTGGTGGAGGTCACTACTATTTTAACTGCATAACATGTTGCTATCGGATCGTTTAGCATTATGTTATGTTTACCACAGAGCAACCATGACTTCCCTTGGCTGCATTTAGGAACGAAGTACTGTAGCTTGTCAATGACGACATTATTGTTACACTACTACAGTAGGTTAGGAGATTATACACTGTATGAAATCCTATATACATACATACAAGACACTAATATATTGCAATACTACATTCTACTACTTAAATTCAAGCACTGGATGTCGAGGGATAATTTACAATGGATGTGTAGTTCCTTCCCTCTTAAAAACGTTTTGGGGACTGTAGATCCAATCTTTAATGGTCACGATTCATCTTGTAGCTGGTCGGCCTGGTTCCAAGCTCCAAGCTGTTTTCATTACACTCTAGAGGCAGCACAGTCTGTTTTGGATGATACTTCCTGGAGATAGTGAAGGGCTACACCATGTCACCATCACATCTGCCTGTTGTTGATGCTGTTGTAGTGAACATGGTGCGATTAAGTGAGCGCAAACCTTTTTTTGCTCTGGACTGAAGTGCAGCTTGTTTGACAATGTCTTTGTGAAGTTTCATTTCAGTCATCCCTACCAACAGGATCATGTTCAGTCTCTCCTACACAGCCCCTGTCCTTCCCCTGGCTTTGCTTGCTTTTATGTGCATACAGTGAGCCTATCTATATATTTCTTATCAATATACCATATATTGATGGCATATATTACCCTTTATTTATATTTATATTTTTTATTTTTTATTTAGGGATATGTGTTCTGGATCCTGCTGTTGTCCATCGTAGCCCCCTGTCAAAACCGAATAAAGCCTTTAAGTTAAATGTAGGGCAAAGAAATGGAAATAGGCAGTAGTATTTCCTCGACAACCTTATTCCAGTAGAATAATTCTACGTCAGTATTTACTCCACACACAGTTGCACCCCTTTCTTTTCTCTGCGGTGCTCCTTATCCTTCCAACCCATGCAGCGCCCAGCCTGCTCATGCCCCCTGCTGGCCCCGAATGTACTGCAGGACTGAGCAGGCTTGGCGCTTCCCTGCCATGTTCATGGTGACAACTGCTCCAAACATTGTCACAACACCGGCTGCTGCTCCTTCTCTTGACACAGTGGCCACTTTAAGCCACTGAATCTGATTGGTCTCTGTATCTGTGGATTCTGCAGAAACACAGGAGAATTCATTTGATTACATGCCTCAAAGCGCTGTTGTTGGGACATAGTTTGGAGATTCAAACAGCCTTGCTCTGCTCTGTGATGGTTGCCGTCTACTTACTTACCTTCTGCACAGGTCACAGGCTCTCTGTGCGAGGTAATGAGGTTTGCAGTGGTGCACAACAGAGTCTAAAGGTGAGCAGAGCCACAGTCCTACAAGCCTTTGCAGGGACCTGCTACCTTCTTTTAGCCAGCCTGGCCCAGCTGGCACTGGGATTGTGGTCTGTCAACACTAACTTAATAACATGTAGCAAACAATATTGAGCTGTTATCCCCCCTCCCCTTCCTCCTCCCTCCCTTCCTCCCTCCCCTCCCTGGTGTACCAGGCTCTCTGTGGCGCTATGTGCGGGCGAGCATGACCCTCTCAGGGTACCTGCCGCCTCTCTGCGACCCCAAAGATGGCAACTTGCTAATGGACGGTGGCTACATCAACAATCTGCCAGGCAAGTAGAGGTGGTACCCCCCCTCACCCCCTCCATCAATATACTATACAATCCTTAAGTGTCCACCTGACTCCTGTCCCCCAGAGGAGAGGGGCGGTGGAGCGGGGGATAAGGACAATTTTTAGGAGGGGTTTTAGATAAGATGGAAGTAATGATAGGTCGGGTAAGTATATATTCCTAATACTGGTGGAGGAAGGTCTGAGTTTTCCCCGACTGAAGATAAAGCTGGTTCAGATCATGAATTAATCAATTAATCTGCTGAGACATATTAATCAAATTGAAATAACATTATGATTATTATTATTATTATTAGAAGGGGAAAAGTCAGCATCCTGGCAATAATTCATGGTTGTAGGTTTTTAAAAATATTAAACACCGAAAGAATAAAATAAAACACTGCATATGGGGGATTTATTTGTCTTTCAAACAGCCTGGCGTCAGATACGTGTGAAATTTAAATTGGGGTTAGGGGGTTTCCTCTCGTATCACATTTGAACCTTGACGTGATGTTTTTTTTTTTCACAATAAACTATAGATTTTTAGAAAACGTTTAGAATTTTTGAGACACATGACACCAGTCTGCTTTGAGGTTAAAGTTCCCCTCATACTGAAATGAGCACTTATTGTGTCGGGCTGAGTGATAATTCGATGTTACCATTTATCGACTTTTAGCAGAATTATGTTTTGATTTTCTCATCATCATATAATTTCTGTTTTCCAAACGAATTGTTCGAAAGCAAGCTGTAATTTAAATATCCCCAAAACGAGTCGTTAAAGTTTACATACAATGAGTTTGGTCTGGTGTAACCTGCAAACATGTCCCATATTCTGATACATTTATTTGTCAATATCCCATAATATCTTAATTAACATTGTGATGAATGATTTCATCCTTATTGCCCAGCTCTACATCATTGTTATGCTGAAGCTCAGTTCTGAAATCAGTGTTTGCCTCTATAACCAGAGAGGACTGATGATTGCAGGCTGTTTTGAAAGAGGAGAGGGGAAGTGTTTTTGTCTGTGAACCATTATATACATCTACATTACCTGAAAGTATTTTTGAAGGATTTGCTGCAAACTGAATTTGAACATCTTTGTAATGTTTATGCAAAATAACAGTTACGTGAGATGAATTATATTTTGGTTTTCATTATGATGTGCAGACAAAACTCCCCTGAATGTCTGTGTGTGTATTCCTGATAAACATTGTTCTCTGTCCTGATGAAACAAAGCCATATTTCACCAAACTCTGTGCTGGGATATTGTAATTCTATGTTCGGTATGAGGATTGTGTCTCATTATCTCCTGAGCTGTACACGTCTCAGAGGTTTGTGAAATATGGTTCTTTCTGGGCCCAAAGATTGATCCAGGGAAAGGGAGCCTTGTAAAATCAGCATTCTTCATTTCTGAGGTTTGTTGCTGGGCTGTTTGTGCTTCATCAGCTTCATCTATAGTTGTTCTTGGCTCGCTGGATCAGTGCTTTGGGCCTGTGGGATGTCTTCCCATTTCTGACTTTGAATAGTCTCAGCACCACAAAAATGCTCACTGCCCCGAGGCTCTTTTTAACGCTAACAAGTCAGTGAGCGATATTATGACGTCAGGCCCTGTGCTTGTTGGCCAGAAAAACTTTACATTTATGTATATATTTTTAATTCCAGTACTCTCTGACACAAATTTACTATAAATGCCCTGAAGTGTCTGACAAGTTAAAAAAGTGATGTTTTTGTGTTGCTAGTCTGTTTGAACACTGTGGCTCTTTAAGTAAAGTGTTAAAGAAAGTGAGATGAGAAGTCGTTGTCTGACCATCTCTGCTGCTGGATTTTTTTTTTCGTGCTGTGTTTGTGTGTCTGTGCACGTGTGTGTGTGTGTGTGTGTGTGTGTGTGAATTTTGGTGTATATGCTACGCGCCAAACAGCGGACATTGCGAGGAACATGGGTGCCAGAACAGTCATTGCCATTGACGTGGGAAGCCAAGATGAGACTGACCTCTGTAACTATGGCGACAGCCTGTCCGGCTGGTGGTTGCTGTGGAAACGGATCAATCCCTGGGCAGAGAAAGTAAAGGTACAGTACTGGTGGGGTGCACAAAGCACTGGTCATTTTGATGACTCAGCAAGATGATAACTACAGAGTGCTCCATTTGAGTCTTTAACCGCTCTGACCGTTTCCTGTGGTGCCAATAGTGAATTTAGTTTTCCACTTCCATTTCTGCAGGTGCCAGACATGGCAGAGATCCAGTCTCGGCTGGCGTATGTGTCCTGTGTGCGACAGTTAGAGGTGGTGAAGAAGAGTGCCTACTGCGAGTACATCAGACCGCCCATCGACCGCTTCAAGACCATGGACTTTGGAAAATTTGATGAGATCTATGTGAGTTACATTCTAAATATGGCCTTAAGATTAATTTTGTTCATTAATTCACTCATTTATTTGAGTATGTTGGCAGTCAGTATTGACTATTGATTTCTGACACAATCATTATCTGCTGAGGGCTCCACATAGTGCATAAGATTACACACTGATACAATTCGGACACTCAATTTAAAAGAGTGGAGACTAAATGCAGTGCAAGTATATGTTGACTCAAAACACTTGAAATCATCTTTTACCCCAGGATGTGGGCTTCCAGCATGGCAAGCTGGTGTTCACTGGCTGGGCCCGAGGGGACATCATCGAGAACATGCTGAAGGACCACCGCTCAGCGGACTACAACAATAGCAAGAGAACTGACGTGAGACAAGCACACACACACACACACACACACTTATACCATAAATTACTAAGTACATAAATGTTTATACATAATAATATACACATTTCTTGCCTCGCAGTCCTGCACGTGCCCAGGAGCTGACTTCACTGACCTTGCAGAAATTGTGTCCAGGATAGAGCCGGTCCAAAGCTATGTAGCTGCAGATGGTGAGGAATCAGTTCCTTTTATTGTGGTTAAAATGTTTCTTCTCATTATTTCAGTCGACACTGGATTACTCTTAACACAAATTATTGGTCATAAGTACACATCGTGTAAGTAAGTCCCTGTTGCAGCTGTCTCCCTCTCTAGATGTGAACTTCTCCTTCAAAATCATGTTGGATTTAATACGTGTTATAAATAAGGGGTCATGTCTTTCACCTGGTTTGTTTTATTGAAATGTTGGAGGTGATGTCGCCAATATATTTTAGTCACTCAGACCCACAGTAAATCCTATGCGTAACAGCTCCCCTTAATCTTTCCATTCAGCAGAGGAGTCGGACTGTCTGACGGAGTACGAGGAAGACGGGATGGACACGGTGAGAGAGGAGGAGGGTGAGGAAGAGGAGGAAGAGGCAGAGGACCTTGACGACCACTCCCCTGGAGAGTGGGGGCAGAATGGAGTCTTCCAGACTGTAAGTGCTCACAAAAGGGAGTTTATTTTGACTCAGTCCCACCTACACTACCATCACTGTTGCAGTTCATATTTACCACAGCAGGGAGGTAGAGCAGGTGGTCCACTAAAGAGAAGGCTGGTGTTTCAACCTCTGAGTTCCTCAAATCTGCATGCTGAAGTGTCCTGGGGCAAGAACTGAATCCTGAATTGCCTCCATCAGCCGTGCCAGTAGTGTGTGTCTGGTGTGTGATAGAAAAAGTAGGAATGTGTTAATGTGTGTTAATGGATGAATGTTTCTTGCGCTGTAAAGTGCTTTGAGTTGTAGATAAAAGTCCACTTACCAGCTGGAAATGACTTAGCTCTTAAGAATGAAAGCCTTACACTTTTGACCGTCTGTTTTGCTCTGCAGGATGAGGAGAAATCTGTGAGGCAACGCAGGAAGCTCACCAGTGACACCTCTGAAGTGTCAGACTGCTGACAGAGGGCCGCTGAGAAGTAGACGGAGTTTAACCAAGGACAAGGGACAAATCACAGGCTCATGAATCGTCAAGGCCACAGGACGTTGCTCCTGCAACTTCTGAAACTCTGAACTACTGTTTTTGTTATTCTGTAGAGGATCCCAGTGGATTCTCTAAACTGTTGAACCTTAATTTCATCAAGTCTGGGATTGGCATCATCTGTCGCATTCTGACCACCGGGTCAGAAAGTTCATCCAAATGAGAAAGGTTGTCGCCACTCTGCGTTTTTCTCATCACTTCTACATCAACCAGACCTGTTGCCAGAATCCCTGCCTGCCAAAACGTGAACTCCCACAGCGACCAACTCAACCAATCCACTTCCAGTTCCCCACTTCAAATCGCCTGCATGTTCCATCTGCATCTCTGAATCGTCATGTGCATCTCTGTACGTACAGCTGTGTTGCACTTGATGGATTTCATGGTCCATTCATTTCTAGTGTGGGGTGTGTGTGTACTGCTTGTGTGTTAGAATGACTGGTACACAAACAAAGCTGTGATTTGCGGAAAATACTAGCAGGGCACTGAAAAGAAAAGTAAGAAACTCGTGCAGTTGAACTGTAGTTAGTAAGTTAGGTAAGTTTAGCGGGGAGTTTAGTAGGGGAAATTATAGGAGGAACAGTTCTCCATGTAGACACCAGAGTAGAGTTTAATATGAATGTACAGAGGCTGGACCAGTGTTTGGAAGCAGGACAAGGGGTTGATTCATATTTAAAGAGAAAGATGTTTTAATTTAATTTGTAGAAAGTTTTGAAAAGTGGGTTTATGAAAATAAAGAGATAGAGGTGTGCAGACTAGAAAAGAGACGGACCAGTGATTTCTACTGTAAAATGTGGCGAGAATGTGAGACACGGCGTCTGTGTGCTTGAAATCGTATGTTTCTGCTGTTTGAGATGATGCCAGATAAAGACGATGCCTTTTTGACCAGTGTTCGATGAACTGTGACTGCGGAGAAGAGGGCGATCATTCGACCAACACGACACGCCACCGGCTTCCGCTCGCACAAGGTCACACGTACAGAGCTCCTGTGTGACGAAGAAATGACAATCTCCAAAACCACTGCAAGAGATTCTTGTCATCTTGACGTGGATACGCAGAATTCTCGAGTGATCCTAAACTCCAAATGGACTGGACTTCACCTCATGTAATTATAAAAACACTTCATTAATAGGGACCTAATGTAGAAATTGTAACAAGATTATATAATATTATTCACAGTGTTAATATTAATATATGTATATGAAGTGGACATTTGTAAATCGAGGCTTTGCTGCAAAACAAGGGAACCTAATAAAAAAAAAAGGTTTCCTCTCAGAAAATCCATTCTGTTTTTATGGATGGTCACCAGATCAGCTTTGTGCTTTTCATTTATAAATCTCACCTACTGGCTTTTAAAAGATGATTTTCTTTTTTTTTTTAGATTTGGGGGTGGGGGGCTCTCCTATTTCAATTAACCTGGCTTTAGCTGTTTTGCACTGAAACATTTGAAGTATTCCTTGCTCAGAAGATGTTTGGTTTAGCAATTGCCATCCAACTTGATATGCCAAGGGAATCTAAAAGAAAAGTGATGCTAATGTAACATGCATATTGGAAAATAAATATGATATGCATCATGTTTTGTAGCGTTATCTGTTATTGTTTGTAGATGTCAAAGTTGGCCCCCGTGCTTGGTTCTCAGGAGCAAAGTCGCTATTTGCTCAGCTGGTGTTTGCTTTTCCAGCATGAATATGTTCAAAGCACGTGCAAACTGAAAAATGAGAGAGAGAGAGAGAGAGAGAGAGAGAGAGAGAGAGAGAGAGAGAGAGAGAGAGAGAGAGAGAGAGAGAGAGAGAGAGAGAGAGAGAGAGAGAGAGGAGAGAGAGAGAGAGAGAGAGAGAGAGAGAGAGAGAGAGAGAGAGAACAAATGCTCCAAAAAAACATCAAAACAAACCATATTCAATCAAAAATACGACCAAAAACCAGCTGATCGTTTTCCACAGAACATAAAACTTGTTTGAGGCACCACATCTTCTCAAAATCTTCTACATTGTTTGTCAAAATAAAGAAAGTGAAATCAGTTTTCAGTCTTGTCTTTAACATTCGTCTGAAAATGCACATCACGTCTACATCGAGTGAGTCTCCAAGTTTGTTTCTCCTGCAGAGATAGATCGCCATCTTTGCTTGACCCAAAACAAAGTTCAAGAGTTGACATTTTATCATATTTTTTCTGTTGTACTTGTAACCCAGGATGAACATTTGATTTGAAAAAACTTCATCAAACAAAGCAAATCCGTTACATTACGTCACGTCGCGTTGCGTTACTTTACGTGACGTTACATTACGTTAGGTTACGTTACGTGACGTTACATTACTTTACATTACTTTATGTTGCGTGACGTTACTTTATGTTAGGTTACGTCACGTCACTTTACATTACGTTACGTCATGTCACATCACGTTACGTTGCATTGCGTTACATTACGTTACGTTACGTTAGGTTACGTTACTTTACATTAGGTTACGTCGCTCGCCACTTTACGTTGCGTTACTTTACATAACGTCACGCTATGTTACTTTACGCGTTACATTACTTTACGTTGCGTGACGTTACTTTACGTTAGGTTACGTCGCGTCACTTTACGTTGCGTTACTTTACATAACGTCACGTTGCGTTACTTTACGTGACGTTACATTACGTGACGTTACATTACTTTACGTTGCGTGACGTTACTTTATGTTAGGTTACATCACGTCACGTCACGTTGCGTTACTTTACGTGACGTTACATTACTTTACGTTGCGTGACGTTACTTTATGTTAGGTTACATCACGTCACATCACGTCGCGTTACTTTACATTACGTTACGTTAGGTTACATTACGTTGCGTTACTTTACGTGACGTTACGTTGCGTGACGTTACTTTATGTTAGGTTACGTCACGTCACGTTACTTTACATTACGTCATGTCACATCACGTTACGTTGCGTTACATTACGTTAGGTTACGTTAGGTTAGGTTACGTTAGGTTACGTTACTTTACGTTAGGTTACGTCGCGTCGCGTCACTTTACGTTGCGTTACTTTACATAACGTCACGTCACGTTGCGTTACTTTACGTGACGTTACATTACTTTACGTTGCGTGACGTTACTTTATGTTAGGTTACGTCACGTCACTTTACATTACGTTACGTCATGTCACATCACGCTACGCTGCTATGCTACGTTACGTTAGGTTACGTTACTTTACGTTAGGTTACGTCGCATCACTTTACGTTGCGTTACTTTACATAACGTCACGTTACTTTACATAACGTCACGTTACTTTACGTGACGTTACATTACTTTACGTTGCGTGACGTTACTTTATGTAAGGTTACATCACATCACGTCGCGTTACTTTACATTACGTTACGTCACGTCACGTTACGTTACATTACGTTGCGTTACTTTACGTGACGTTACATTACTTTACGTTGCGTGACGTTACTTTATGTTAGGTTACGTCACGTCACGTTACTTTACATTACGTCATGTCACATCACGTTGCGTTACATTACGTTACGTTACGTTAGGTTAGGTTAGGTTACGTTAGGTTACGTTACTTTACGTTAGGTTACGTCGCGTCGCGTCACTTTACGTTGCGTTACTTTACATAACGTCACGTTGCTACTTTACGTGACGTTACATTACTTTACGTTGCGTGACGTTACTTTATGTTAGGTTACGTCACGTCACTTTACATTACGTTACGTCATGTCACATCACGTTACGTTGCATTGCGTTACGTTAGGTTACGTTACTTTACGTTAGGTTACGTCGCATCACTTTACGTTGCGTTACTTTACATAACGTCACGTTACTTTACATAACGCCACGAAGTAACGTGACGCTATGTAGTTACATTACTTTACGCTATGCGACGTTACTTTATGTAAGGTTACATCACGTCACATCACGTCGCGTTACTTTACATTACGTTACGTCACGTCACGTTACGTTACATTACGTTGCGTTACTTTACGTGACGTTACATTACTTTACATTACTTTACGTTGCGTGACGTTACTTTATGTTAGGTCACGTCACGTCACGTTACTTAACATTACGTTACGTCATGTCACATCACGTTACGTTGCATTGCGTTACATTACGTTACGTTACGTTACTTTACGTTAGGTTACGTCGCGTCACTTTACGTTGCGTTACTTTACATAACGTCACGTTGCGTTACTTTACGTGACGTGACTTTATGTTAGGTTACGTCATGTCACATCATGTTGCGCATTTACATTTCGCTACGTTAGCTACGCTATGTTACTTTACGTGACATTACGCGGACGTTACATCACGTCACATCACGTTACGTTGCATTGCGTTACATTACGTTACGTTGCGTTACGTTAGGTTAGGTTACTTTACATAACGTTACGTTACGTCAGGGTCACGTTACGTTGCGTTACTTTACGTGACGTTACTTTACGTGACGTGATGTTACGTTGCGTTACTTTACGTGACGTTACTTTACGTGACGTTACTTTACGTGACGTTAGGTTACGTTACATTACGTCACGTCACATCACGTTACGTTGCATTGCGTTACGTTACTTTACGTTACGTCGCGTCACTTTACGTTGCGTTACTTTACATAACGTCACGTCACGTTACTTTACGTGACGTTACTTTATGTTAGGTTACGTCACGTCACGTCATGTTGCGTTACTTTACATTTCGTTACGTTACGTTGCGTTACTTTACATAACGTCACGTCACGTTGCTTTACATAACGTTACAGGTACAGCTCAATCATCTTGATTTGACTCATCAAACTTTAACGCCACGTCACCGTCAAACCGCGTGATAAAATCAAATATACCGAGGTAGTTTACATCTCCATCTTGTTGAGATGACACTCATTTCAATATGAAGTTGATCTGATGAAAGCCCTACGACAAGTTCGTCAAAGTAAAAATGTGGAAAATGGCCAATATGGCCACTAAAGTCAAAATGGTGGGCTTCCTGTTTGTTCTACTTTATTGTTTGTTATGAGAAGACACATGTGCCTAACTAATTTTTTGTACATGTCCGCCGGGGCTGCCCTTTAGGGGGTGCTACTCAGTTATTTTGCCACGCCCATTCCTTAAAACCATATGAATGTCTGCAGGGGGGGGCTGTTGCTACACAAATGTACATTGAGGGAGATAGACCCATGAACACGGAAGTTACAGCAATTTCGTGTGTCACAGCGAGTCGATGAACTTTAACGCCATGCCATTAATATGGTGTTTGACGAAAAGTCACAGTAATCTTATGCCTTCATTATCAATGTCTTGAGACCCTTTTGACATAGGTTTGACATGGCTGCGGTCAGTAGATGAGGAGGAATACTTCCAAGTGTAAGACATGCAAAAAACAAGACATTTCCTGTTGCCACCAGGGGGCGCTGTGTTTTTAAGTCATGATTTCTGTGTAGATGTCATCAGGCCGGGACTTTTGTCTTACATGTCTAGTTTGGACTCGATTCGACCAAATATGTCTGAGATACAGAACCTCGTGTTTTGATGGCGTGTAATTAAAACTTTGACGCCACGCCACGGTCACACCGTGTGACGAAAAATCGATCTTTGAGGTAGTTTTCATCTCCATCTTGTTGTGATGACATGCATCTCCATATGAAGTTGATCTGATGAAAGCCCTGGGACAAGTACATCAAAGTAAAAATGTGGAAAATGGCCAATATGGCCACTAAAGTCAAAATGGCGGGCCTCCTGTTGCTTTTTCCCCATTGCACCTCTGACCTTTTTTGTTTGTCTTGTCATGATACACCTGGGCTACGATTTTTGTGAAGATCGGTGAAAGCTAACTGAGGGGCTTTTCCTTAGATGGCACTGTTGAGCCATTTTTCACGCTCATTTCAAATTACTCCAGAATACAATTAGTTTTTGGGGTTTTGAATTCCCTGCAAACTTTGGTAACAATTTGAGCATGTCTAGGCCCCGAAAAAGCCCCAAAAGGGAAATACAAATCCTTCGAAATACAATAGGGCCTTCCACCGGAGGTGCTCGGGCCCTAACAAGAAGAAGAATAAGAAGTATAAATCTAGTGTCAGTTTTTACTCATATGATTTTAGTAAATCCAATTAAAGTCAAGTTTGGGTTGGTTGGTTTGTAAGATTACACAAAAGAACGAGACATATTTACTTACTTATATTTATTTTTTAGTGGTACAGGTCGGGAGACCCTATTAAATGTTGGTGTGGATCCAGGAATATTTTTGTATTATATTCTTTTCCATTGTGAGACATTTTCACTGATTTCCCAGGGAACAACTAATGGGTCTTGATGAAAAGATTAGACACATTCAGGGAACTGAAATCTATGCGACTTGTTTGGAGTTGGGCCTCAGCGGAGGTTTGTGCCATTTTAGTTTTAGCTGGTAACATTTTTTTTTTCATTCTGTTATGTTGGTCGCCCTGCTTTTGATGATGCACATGTCATTTTTTTAATCTAGTCTCTGAAAATGGTTTTATCACTATGAAAAAAAAAAGTCTCCTTTTGACTGTTTAAACTAAACATATTGAAGTTTACAAAGTGTTTTGCGTCAAGGTTTATACGAGAATAAGATTCTCCTCCACAGTCAGCATACGTTAGCTCCACTTCACATCTTTAATTGTGTGTTTCAAAAGAAAAATGTTCAACAAAATGAAACGTCACAAGGACAATACTGAGATTTTTAAACCGACAATTTGTGTTTTCTCTGAATTGGAATTCATCCAGAAATCAAACTGTGACAGATCATATCAGTTGGTCTGACTGAATTTCATGAATAATGAGTGAACATGAAAGATTCCCACAGATAACATGGAGGCCATTTCGAGAAATTCCTTAACTTTCGACAGACTCATGAAGCCATTTGAAGTCATGGCTTGTGTCAATAATCCGTCTTGATTATATCATAAATATAATGTCTACTATCACTGTTATTATTGACTTGACTGTATCTCAGTGACTCTCTGAACCTGCAGATAAGACCAGTGCACCTGACTATGACTCCATTTTTATTCCATTACATTAACAACTTTCACATGATCCATGATATTTTTGACATCCTCACAAACCCTGCACACACTGTCTATTTCTATCAGTGAACAGACTCCAGAGAAATGTCACGGAACAAATCTACTTTGTTCAATCTATCAATACTTTGTTTGTTCGATAATTCAAGCTCTCGGCTAATTTAAGCAGCACTCTAACATAAGAAGGACTTTAGACAGCACTCAACAACAAAGAAAACCAGGCAGGACCGAGGGGTTTACTTTAAAACGTGTTAAGTAAACTCCTCACATGTGCAGCTCTGAAGGCTGAGAAAAAAGCAGATGGATGTTTCTGTAAAACGTGAATGTTCACAGCTGCATTCCAACCTGAAGCTGAAGTGGAATTTGCATGCTATGTCCCCTTTAACTGAAGGAAAGTTTCATGTAGAATAATGCTACATGCAAAGCAAATCAATTTGTTAATTAATTGTTCATAAAATATCTCCATATAATTAAATTGGAAGAAGATGGAGCATTTTGGGTCATGCTCCATCCCTCCACTAAATTTCATGGAAATTGTTTGAGTAGTTTTTGCATAATGCTGCTAAGAAACAACTCTTGGTGGAGGTAAAGGGTCATAAGGGCATTTTAAACAAAAGTGACTATAGTGCATCTACCATCTATTCACATTTTCAGAACATATTAAAAGTTAAATATATACATGTGGATTATTTTTGACCAAAAGTATTCATTTAAAAACAAAGGCTAATATAAAATCAGCGTTAGGCACAGCATCTAAAAATGCTTGCTCAGGGTAAAGGGCAAACATAACCATCTCCATAAAATCTGACGAGCTTAAACATAAAAACTAACATGTGATGGATTGCATAATCTTATCATATGTCAAACCAATTTCTACATAGGAGGGCGGTTCAATATTTGGTAGTGTTTGCCCTCACTGGGGGGGGGAGTCAGAAAAATGCAGAGGTGGGTGTGGTGTGAGCTCAGCCAGCTGTGAGCAGGTATATCTGCAGGTCTGAGTCCTTCCCTGGAACCAAAGCGCTCACAGCTTCTCCTCCTGCAGGCTCCTGCACCTCCTCATCATGAACTTCCTCAGCGTGCTGTCCTGCCTCGGCCTGCTGCTGGCAGCTGCCGTCGCCCAAGACCCAAAACCCTGCTGTGAGTATAAGGAAAACTCAGTGTATAGTTTTACATCATATCCTCGCCTTGTGTGAAACTGAATTTAAAAAAGCGAATTTAAAAGTTTGACTGTTGCTGCAGGGATGAGGAATAATAGAAATGTGTCCATAAGAGAGAAATAAAGTGTTTATAAGAGAGGAGGGGGAGGACAGTTTGTTATTATACTTTTTTTTTTCTTTGTGGATGAATTAATGATTGTAGATTTTACAGGTAAGTGTTGATTTGGAATTAAAAGTAAAATCTACATCTTTTCCAATTACTTAATGTATACATAATCCTTCAATTAACCAGGTTAAAGTGTCATTGAAATTAGAAGTTAGCCAAGAAGGCAGCAAAACTTTGCTACAGCCGTAAACACAATACAAACAGACAAAGACAGCTGCCATACACTACATACACAACTCAGGTAAACTCTTTCAAACAGATTTCGATACAAAGTTTAGACACACCCACAGTGATCATAAGAGCTACTTTCTCCATCCTTTAAAATGGACTTGAATTCCCTAATGACATAAGAATAACATAAAGAGAAAGTCTTCAGCGTTTTGATTCAGAAAACATTTTACCAGACGTGTGATGACAGGAGAGAGTGAAGGAAAGATTGAGCATCAGTCAGATCATTCCAGGAGGAGGGAGCAGCATATTTAAACTCTTTTTTGTCAAAAGTTGTGTTCTAACTCTGGGGACCAGCATCTGAAGCACATTGTGAGTGCGCAGGTCATGTTGATTTTGTTATATGAGCCTTAAGCTAGAATTTAAGGAAACCTAATTCAAGGTGTATGGCAAGAAGTTGATATACATTTTCTTCTTCTGTCTTATATGAAATCACCAAATGTACACATTTTTTAATAATTCAATGATTTCCTCATCCACAGTTTCTCCACCGCTGATGAGTGGAGGCTTCTCTGTGGTGAGTCACTGACCTGTCTCACTTCTGGGTGGAGCCATGTCCACGTATCGTCTTTCTCTTCACTCTTCGTCTCTTTGTCTCTATTTTTCAGATGAGTGGCAACGGCAACTTCATGACAACAGGAACAATCAGCTTCGATGCTTATGGTCAGAGGATGCGGGTTAGAAACTATGTGATGAACGGGAATCAGACCTATGGTGTGGACCAGCTCATGCTTTTCAACCAGGTATTTAATCCTGAATAAATGACACACTCAGTGGACTTTGTGTTTTTCCACCTTTGCTGTGAGACTGAAAGAAAATTGAAATGTTCATCTGTTACCAAGACTTAACTGGTACATATATATGTCCCATGAGCTGAGAAGCACCTCCCACATTTCCCAGCATCCCCTCTTTCATTCTCTGCTTCTGGAATACACTCCCATAACCACAAATGATGGTCTCTACTCAAATCTTAGTTTCTTAGCAGTGCACACACTGATGCCAATGTGGTGCTACACGCTTAACCGTTTTGTGCAAAGTATTTTCTACATTGTTTCCCAGCACATCAGATTAAAAGAAAATTACACCAAGGCATGGCTGCAACTAACTAATAGTAGTATTAGTATCAATGTATCCACTGGATTATTTACTTGTTTAGCCTAAAGATAAACAAAAAGTGAAATGTGCCCCATGTAATTGTATTTTTCAAATCACTTGTTTGTGTGACCAACATTAATAACTTTGCATTGATATGAGAGAATACCTGTGAATTCAAATTCAAAACAAGCAATTCAATAATTAATTATCAATATTGTTTCCAGTTAATTTACTCCCCTGATTAATCAACCGGTTCTTTCAGAAACAGCATAGTATAGCATAGAATTAGAAAACACAACATACCAAACAAGCTTTTTGTCTCATGTACACTCTACATGTCCCCAGTTTATCTCAAAGTATGACAATAATACTGATTATAATAATTCTGCATTCAATCAGTTATTGTCAATTAATAATAACAAATAATCATTTTAATTTTGAAAATAAATGGAAACAATAAATGAAAACTACTACAACCACTAACAGATTCTTGCAGAAAGCTTTGTTCAGTGCTCAGCAAATGAAACACAACGAAGACAACACAATACTAAAGACAAAAACCGTACACATGGAAAGTAAAAGTGTTACTGTTCATTCAAACATTTTTTTTATCCAGCAGGCAACAAAGATGGGAAGATCTGAGCATTCATTTCCCGTCTTTATCCTTTCAGAAAATCTATTACGAGATAGACTGGAGCAAAATGTCATGCAAGAAGATGATGCTGGATGACGCCTTCATTCCCATGCACGTGCCCTCTGATGCTAAACTCATGGGTCAGGTATTCCTGGGCTCCTCCTCCTCCTGGGGAATGGGTGTGCTGGTCAACAGTTGGTATGGAAGCCTGCCCAACCACGGTAAGAGGCACCATTGAATCCTATATAAAGAAATCTGTCCCTGTTTTGACATACATGTATCTGGGTTGGTGCTGTTGGACTCATCGGCCCCTGATGCTGAACCTCTGCACTACCAGCGACCAAACTCTGGACTCATGAATTGTACCAGCTGAGATCAGAAATCCCTTCTTAAAACATTGTAAAAACAAAGACAAAAGCTTCAATCTCTGGATGAATTTGAATTATTTTAGGATTTTCATATCATTTTAATGTTGTTTTGTTTTTGCTTTATACTATTTTAAAGATCTTAGTAACTTTATTAAGGAAACTGCTGTACAATTAAAATATATTATTATCTTTAAAATAAAAAGATCTTGACTGTAGCTGATGACAACAAATCCAGCCTTTAACATACTGTCCCACATGATGATGCCACAACTGAAAGCTATAAATTCAGACTGGGTCATAATCTAGAAGTCCAACATGTGTGTAACTATCCCTTGCTTGATCAGCGTTTCCCAACCTGAACCAGTATGACAAATACCTTCCACTCGGAACACAGCCCAGATGATCCCTGGAGGCTGAGCCGAGAGACAAAGCCTGCTGACAATTAGTAAATTGGTTTGGCTGCTCATTAAATTACAATTTCTCATGTCCTTTTTCAACTTGTTAAGTAATGACACCTCGGAAGGTGCTGGGCTTAGTAACGGAGCAAATAATGCCACTTATTTCCACTTCTGCTGAATAATTAGTAAACATTTATGAGTTGTAACTTCTTTTTCGATGTTGGTTGCCCAACATCAGCTCATAACATTATACAACATTGTAATATAAGAGACACAAAACTCTGAATTTATGAAATCAAACTAAAACTTTCTGAACTAGTTGATGTAAGAAAGGGGAAAAAACAGTGAGGAACAATTATGAAGCTTGTTTTGAACAAAACCTTTTTTTTTTGTATTCTTGTGAAGCTAAGAAAAGAGCAAATTCATATTTCTATGAAAATAAATTACATCACATATAACTTCTTGCCCTTAGGCCAGTATTCCACTGTCTTCACTGAGATTGGCTGCATCCCAATGGTCTACAACGCCTACACTCCAGCATCTGGATGGATCATCATCAGGTGAGAACGTCCACTGACAAACCACAGGAGCGAATACTTAACATCACCATTCAACACAATGCTAATGTTCATATTAACACTTTTCTGTCATGACCTTTGACACTCACCCTTTAGCAGCATTCCTTTAAAAACTAAATATTTAATTCCAAGCATTAAATATACAATATTAATATATAATGTATTTACTGAGCAAATTTAAAGTGATTTGCAGAGAAATAAGAATTATAATCAGATTTAAATAATTTGAAATTAAAAATCGATGATGAATGGAGATCTAATCGTGAATATTTTAAAAACAAACAGAATGAACAACATGTAAACAGTTCCACAATTTGTGATCACACACACAAATAATAAATCTGTCCTTGAACCTCAATTCAAAACGTCAATGTTGCAACATGATACACACTGTGCTGTTTGCAGTCTGCAATCCAGAAATGTCCCTTCCTGCATGTAGTTGATCTGAGACTTTTAACATGAAACTTGAACTCTGTGGTATTGGCCACATCAAACATCATTCAGTCATCTGTCTCACAAAGTTAAACTCTTGTTCATCTTTCAGCACCTTCAACTGGGTCGTGGGCAACACTAATCCCCAGGATTACGTCCCACCTTTCATCTGCGCTAGGGCTAAACTGGAGGAGACGGAGACACCACATACCATCTTCACTGCCTTGGAGTCTCTGGCCATGAAAACCAAGAAAGAGGAGTAAACATGTGGAGCAGCTCACCATGAATAATCACTAATACTGCTCCTAGAGCTAAACTTTAACCAAATGATCCAGTAATCATTAAAAAGAATATAAAGCAAATTGGATTGAAATGATTTCGAAGGTTGCTTTAGCCTGCTGAGCTGCTTTATAGCCACTGGTTGAACAACTACTCATATGTCTATTACACTCTAGACATGTCAAACAACAATGTTTGTATTGACAGAGAGAGAACCTCAATAAAAATCTATAAAAGCATTGAATGGTCCTGTACGTCTGTGGCATTTGAATGAATGAATGAATACGTCAGCAGTAATAACAGGAAAAACAAATGCAACTTAGAACAAATAGAACCAGAATAGAACTTGAATGCACCTCCACCAATTCATCTATTTCCTATGGAAGAATCATTCCACCAGGAATGGGACAAATTATTAAAAGTTAGGACCTTCTCTTCAGAGTTAACTTTTTCAAACCAGACCACAGAAATACTGTTTACAACAGTTTTAGTGTCGCTACACAACATTTCCCCTGACACACTTACAGTGCAGACAAATGTGTGAGACTAAACTTTATGTAGAATACTATGAAGCATGTCTATTTAATCTGACAAAAACATACATTTTAAAGTCACACAAAACTGATAGACGGATGGTTAGATAGACAGACAGACAGACAGACAGACAGACAGATAGATAGATAACTTCTCATTGAGAATTTACTGTAAATATGTACCATACATGTTAGGGTTGCTCATCAGACTTGCTGCTGTGTAATTTAAATGGCTGTTTATGTCTGTTTAAATCCTCCTGTGGCAAAGTGCAGTACTAATTGTCCTACAGCAGATGGCAGCAGCACAACTCTTACTTCATCAGTTCCCACTTTGATTTATGCCTCAAACAAAACTTGTCCTGCATTTTAAGTTAATCTGGAAACAATGTACTTAGTATATCAGTTACTTGAGTAAACTGCACAGCAATGCGTTGTAAAATCAACCCTTAACCACATTTATACACATCTATTCGCAGTATATATAAAAAGTAATATTGGTTTATCACATGCAATAACTCAGTATAATGTAGTTTTAGGTAGAGAATAGGACAATTTTATAGGGAGTTGTGTAAAATAAATATACTGCTTATGGTATTTATTATAACATATATGAACTATTATTTATGAATATTTCCTCACTGAAAGTCATTAGATGCACCTGAAAGCTCAGGTTGAATTCCAAAGTAGTTTTTCTAAGTAATATTTTGTGAATCAACATGCCATCATGAGTTGTTGTTTGTTTTCTGACACACCCAGGATTTGTTCAGGTGTGTCATCATATCATTATATGATTACAGCTATGTTACACTGTGTTCTCAGTCATTCAACAGTTTGAACACTGCCCATGCTTTAGTTTTATTTAAGCAAATATGTGATTTGCTGAAGAAAATAAAATGACAGCAGGATGATTGCAGATGCTGCTGAGCCTGTGTCCTCAGATGAAACCTCAGTTTGCCTGCAGTGACAGTTCCCCGCTGTCAAATTAGACACTTTACTCATCTAAATTTATAAATAACCATTTAAAAGTAAAATTTTCTTTGTTGTTCCATCTAAAATTAATTTGAGAACGGTGACTGAAATCACTCTTCTGTGTCACGGCTGACTTACCCACTGAGCATCAATAATAAGAGCATCCCACTTTATCATCAGAGGTTCTTCACACTTGTTTCTCCTTCGGGGATATGAGTCATTGTTTTTTAAAGATGAATGTCAAGGTGTTTGGAGGTGGCTACCTAAGCCCACAGTCAAAGATTATTCATCTGTCCTGTGTGATTAAAGAGATGAGGGACCGTTATGGGCGCTTTATTGGCAATAGCCTAGCTAGTCCTTCCAATTATCAGTCTAAATGATTTTCTGAGCATGCTGGGACTTTGGCGTACCTGCGCAGTGAGAGACGGGGCCCAACTGTTAAGCCCCTGTGGTGATAAGGAAATTACATTGTTAAAGTCAGTTGTACCCTCCAATTTCACCAGATTTAACTGAGCCTAAATGTGAAAGTAGAAGATGCTGTATGTAGATTTGTTAATTTTGTGCCTGACTGCCGGTCAATGACAAAGTCAGCAGAAAGTCGAGGCAATTTCAAACCCTGTTGCCTTAAAAATTGTCAGCAGTCAGATCCAGCACTTAGTGAGCTGTGTATTGTTGACAACCACAGCGAGAAAGATTTCAACCATACTGTAATGTCCTTTTGCCAAATATTCCTGAAATTTGTTGTGAAATAATGGGACAGAAATCCCATAATCCCATTTTGTTTGGTGATCATCCTCACCTTCCCTCTAGAACATGTCCTCATGTCCCCACATGACCGCCATCAACGTTCCTCTAGCACCTAGCATCATGGCGCACTTTTGTTTCGTCCCAAACAATCTAGACAATCAAAAGAATTAAATTGTTCTGTTCATCAATTAAAACTTTTGAACAATGGAGTGAAAAGACATGACTAATCACACAAGTTCCTCACGCACCTGAAAAAAAGTCAAAGCAAAGGCTCTTCCTAGAATGTATTTGCGGCCTTGTAATTGCAATCTCAGTTAGCATTGCAGTTTATTTATTCGTAGCTGAGTGTGTTAGCATGAAATAGGTTTTGGCCAAAACCTGTCATCAGATATTCTAGGACTTGGAAACAGGGCCGTGTTGCTAGCTTGGCTAAAAATGTCTACTTCCATTATCCACTTAACTGAGGGAACCTATAGGCCTATGCAACATCATTGTTCTGACCTGCCTGTATAAACGACTTCATCATCTATCTGTTTGAATGACTCAATAAGACCTAATTCTATACTACAGTATAATACAGAGTCTTTCTGAAACAGTATTCAAATTAATTCAGTTCTTAACAGATGCTGCAGTTTTGATTCAAACCTCAGAGAATTAATTAGTTGACTCTCTATTCATTTGGTGCAAATCAGTCTTATGCGACTGGAGTGTGAGGGTAAATCCAAGCAGAAACGTCCATATGTAAATTAATGAAACATTGTCATCAGGCTGTTTTAGTGACTTATTGAAAAGCCTGTGCATTTCCTCCATTAGAGCTCTGTAAAAGGGACAAAATCAACAGTGACAGCAGTTGGCAAAGGCAGCTGGGTTTAGCTTCGGAATTACGTAGGTGCGGTGATGGTGATCGTGAAAGTTTTTCCATCACAGAGTATTTGGCCGTTACATTACAGAAACATGTCATCTTTCGGCTGCGGTTCATGATGGATGATCCTCGAACACCGGCGTGAAATAGTGAGCGCACAGAGAAGCTTTTGCAGCTTGACGCCAACAACCAAACTGTGCATAGTTCCAGCAGTGCATGTTGGATTCAGACACTTCAGACAGTCTTTCTTTTCAAACCTGAATGTGTCTCATGTTGATGTTCCTTCAAAACTCCTCATTGCACAACACAGCTTAGTTAAACATTTCAGCCACAAACCCACAGTGCTATGAGATTTTAATATATTTGGATAATCCCTCAATATTACAAAACTCTGTCACATGAACCTGTCCCTTCATAATAACCTTGATTTGTTATTTTACTCTTAACTTTTCTGTTCTGAGCGGCATGCAGCAGGGAAGACAAAGCACATCAGTGAATGCACGAACCCACTCATTCACCCACCACACACACAAACCTCCTTTATTACTACACGGTGTACTTATTGAGTGCTCGTTCTGCCTGATCAAAGAGCCCTAATTACACGCATTAGTGGGTAATGACTCCAGTTGGTGGGCACTACAAATAAGACTCATATGTACAAGGCTGCAGATTGCGTGAATGTGGGTGTGTGTGTGTGTTTGCGTTTGGAAGCTGAACTGCTGTGTATATTGCAGCTTGTGTGCGCACGTGATGCAGCTGCTCTCTGTGCACCCAGAACAGTATTAGTCACTGTGCGTCCACCCTTCAGAGGGTCGGCCAGCAATTATCCTCTTTTCACTGACGAGAGAGGCGCCCCCCATCCATGGTTTCTCTCTCTCTCTCTCTCTCTCTCTCTCTCTCTCTCTCTCTCTCTCTCTCTCTCTCTCTCTCTCTCTCTCTCTCTCTCTCTCTCTCTCTCTCTCTCTCTCTCTCTCTCTCTCTCTCTCTCTCTCTCTCTCTCTCTCTCCTTCATCCCTTTGTTTCTCACAGTATATGTCTGATGAAAAAGAGCATGAGGAACCTTTTATAAATTTTTGTTTGTGGGGTTAGGATACGTCTTTACTTTTTATGCACCTGCAAGAATATATTTTGTTAGTAGCATTTGTTTACTTTAACTCTATTGAAATGATACAAGGTCGGGCACTTCAATTTTACAAAATCTGCCCAAAAGCAACCCTGATGCTCACTAAATAAAACATTCTGTCCTTTTTTTAAATGTATTTCTGCACAAGACTTAGAGCACCCTGGAGTTATGAAGTTATGAATAGTTGCTACATTTAATGATGAACTTCGGAGGTGTTGGTAAGTAGATTCTCTTGCCTTTGGACAGAGCCAGACCTTCTGTGTCTCCTGTCATTATGCGGACACAGAAACATTTCATGATTATGAAGAGGTGGAGGGATGAGCAGCAAAGGCCACTCACTCTGTAACACTTATGGTAAAGTAAACAACTGCTGCCACTTGCCGTCCCACTTAACGCTGTGAATTTGTACATTGTTTTGTGAGGGGGGGGGGTGAAAAGAAAAGCAGAAGTTAATGGGCAGTCACGCACTTTATGACTTTGCTCAGTGGCTCGCTCTGCGACACACGCTTGTTTAAACAGGCTCACACATATTGGCGCAGCATATGGCCATGAATATGTTTATGTACATAGAAGGGCAGAATCTCAGGCATACACACACCAACCTGACATATACAGTGTCTGCTGTCTGGGAAAAAGGTAAAGAACATCCTCATACATGATTTGCATCCCATGAACACTTACGTAAGGAGCTGGTGAAACAGGGACACGATGTATTGGTCGTACACTTCAGGAGTGACCGGAAGTGAAAAATGAGTTGTGAATCACACGAGGGAAGATTGGACCGCACAAATCGAGGACACCAAGCCATTAGCTGTTGTTGATTTCCAACATATGTCGCAGTTAATTAGCCGGGTTCCTACTGGCTGACAAAGGTACAAAACGTCCAAACAGCCCCCAAGAGGAAACATATTGCTCGCCTCTACAATTATCCAACAAAATCTCCACACATGGGTTCCCCATCTGAGCCTGTTCACTTCCCACAGAGAGTGACTTTTAGCAAAATGTTAAACGGGATTAAAAACAGCTTTTCCAAAACTCTATGATTAAATTTAGCCTCAGGCAAAACATGTTGTCAGAGGGTGTTAATCTAATTACATGCCTGTTTTTTAGGTCTGCCTCCCAGTGTGAACCAGAAGCTGAGAGTAGGAATTGGGGTAAACCAGCTCTGCAAGTACATTTGTTTCCTCTTATTTTTTCATGATCAAAAATATTGTTTTTATTTGTAAACTCAATTTAAGTCAGCTCTTTGTCACAAAAGTATGTGTATGTGTTCAAATTGTTATTTCTGTACAAGAACCACAACAAACTTCTGTATTAAGTGGTAATAAAATACAGTGGTTCTCAAACGCTTTGGTGTGTGACTTGTGTAAAACCAAAGCAAAGTCTACTTGTGATGTTTTATGTCTTCATCGTGGGTGAAAAAAGGTCGTTGACGAGTATTTCTCATCAAAATCTCCGGGAACAAAATTAAGGCTAAGAGTCTACAGCAACGGCAGCAGCGGCATAAGGACGTACTTGAAGCAACCCAATGTAAAGATTGCTGATGGGCACACTACAGGAAGGAGCCATGTTTCGCATTTTTATCAGTGTTGTGAATACAAGATGCGTTTTCAGCCTCTCCATGGACAGGAGGACACAAAAGCATTTGTTAGCAAGCTGACGGAAAACGAACCTGCAGCCTTAGAAGCCAAAGAACAAGTGTGTGTTGTCTGAAAATGTGGAGTGACGTTACAGGTTTTTAAACAAATATGATGCTTAGTTTGATTTGTCGTGAGTTCGAAGATGAGAACTAATGAAACAAAAGAATACAAAAGGGGGCGATGCATACCCTGTGCATGTGCTGTATGTAGGTTAATGTAAATACCCTATTCTATTTATTATAATTGTCCTACGAGAGTTTCATGAAGACACTAAATGTTTTTACACAAACATCAAGATCTCTTTTTCTCCGTTGCTCCAGTCTCATTAGATTCAATAAAATCCCTCAAATTACACAGTCCTAAATATCAGACCACTTAACATGGGGGATCCATGAATTATTGCCTGGGAAATTGGTGAAAACATAAAAAAATGCCTCATCAATGTCGAAAGACTAGCAACCGTTTCTGGGGGTCAGGTCATGTTAAATCTGGCTTGTTCTCATTTGCAGCCTGATTTTTTATTTCAGGACTTTATGGACCCTGACCTGTCTCTTCTCGTTAACACATCTAAAGACATGCCAGCACCATCAGCTGGCCCCAAAATGAATAGTCTAATTGGTTTGTGTGGAGGAGTTGCAGCAGACGGTGTCCTCGGCAGCCATCGCTACAAAAAGAGAGGCAAATGTGTAATTACTGAGGCACACTGCATGTCAGGAGAGGTCTACTCTAATCTACTCTAATTCTCTAAGCACTTGTGTCACTGTGTGTATGTGCAAGTGTAAGGGCATAATAGCCATGGAAATTAAAAAACAACTCTACTGCTGACTCTAATACGCAGCCCCACATGCAGGGGAATGCAGAGGGTTTCAACTTTGACAACCTAAACATTAGGAATTTAACAGATTTTTTCCACTTGTTAAAAGCCCATGTTGGTATTTAAACATCAGCGTTTTTTCCCCCTCTAGCTCCCAAAAGGTCACACAGCTGCAACGTCGTTCCCAGAGTCATTTGAATTGAACTCACTCTTGACAAGCCACCTTACAGCAACCTTTGTGGGTGATTTTGAGACTATATCATTTGTAACGTGAGGTTCCTTTTCACTCTCTTCTCTCATATTTACCTCATTTACACCTGGCATTAAAATGCAGATGTACATGCATTGCCAAGCCAAACACAATAACTAAATTGGCAACTAGATTGGCACTAAAAGACGATTACCTCCGCCAAGGCCCAACAGTCCCCTTATGAAACCACATTTAAATTCACTACATCCAAATTTTTATTTGGATCAGTGTCAAATTTCACAAACTTATAAATAGCAGTTGATATCTTAATATCCCAGATTTCATCAATTATTCTCTGGGAAATCAATGAAAATGTTGCACAATGCCCTATCTCTCAATGTCAAAGAAAAAAACTCCTGGACACTTCTTTCCTGATCCATCCTTCTTCCACCAAGATTCGTGGTAATCCACCCTGTAGTTTTTGCATAATCCTGCTAACAAACAAACAAACAAACAAACAAACGCAAACAAAGACATGATCTCTTTGGTGGATGTAACTACAACATCATATACACTATCATAAGAGTCCGCTGATGAAATCACATTTAAATTCACCAGATCCAACATTTTATTTTTATTTCCACATTTTTATTTGGAACTGCGCCAAATTGCACACACTCATAAATATTATCCAACGGTTATCCAAAACCTTTGTCCGCACCAACATTTAACGGCGTCTTCCCTGACCTATACTGCATCCTTCCACCAAGATACTGAGTAGTTTTTGCGAAATCTGCTTACAACCAAACAAATGCAGATGAAAACATAACTCCCTTGGCGGAGGTTGCAAACCAGCAGCCTGGCAGCTTGCAGCCTTTGGGTGGTAAACATGTGAAGTAGTCCTCTCCTCAGTCCTCAACTAGTGGCGTCATTCAACACTCTTCTATATTCAATAAGGACGAGTGCAATCGAGAAGCAAGCAAATAAATTAGCTCCAGGGTTGGCTGCAGTCTTCTTCTCTTCCTCTCTCTACATACATCTTCTAAGTGTTGTTTTATGTTTGGACCCACACTAACGAGAGCAGGATGTGACCAGAGCTGGATGGATGCAGATTGAATGCCAATGTGGACACTAGACACGTATTAATTGCAGGTGTAAATTTACCAAATACAACTGCTGCTGTTTTATTGCTTCCAAAGAAACATTCTTCAGCAGCACTACCTGTGATAACAAGGACAGGAAAGACTCAGTGTTCAATGTGACGCTCACTGTTGACCGTCCGTCATAAATGAACACGCTGTTCAGATGTTTGTGATCCTTGACGTGACGCTCTGAAGCTCGACATTAACCCGTGTGGTTCGTGGTTCACACGCTGTGCAGTTTCTGTTGATATACTATACCAGGGGTCGGCAACCTTTTTGGCAATAAGTGCCAATGTAAAATTTTCTTGTGAATTAGTGTGCCATCAACATTTTTTTATATTAAGTCTTATTATTGAACCACATTAACATGTCATTTTATTCCATCCATATTGGCTATATATAGAACAACACTTTAAAGAAACATGTTTATCTCATTATGGTTGCAATAATAAGTTTGTCATTAACCCCACCAACCACACTCATATTTAGAATTGCAAAAGCTTGCTTCAAAGACTTTGAGAGAGTTGGCTTCTCATACCTGGACACTGCGCGTTTGATTGATTCTCCCTTGTCTGCCTGATCTTTGAAACTTCTTTCGAGCCATGTTTCAAAGTTTCGCTTAACACTGGACGTTCGGCACACAACCTTTTCAAAAC
Source organism: Hippoglossus stenolepis (assembly GCF_022539355.2). Taxonomy (NCBI): domain Eukaryota; kingdom Metazoa; phylum Chordata; class Actinopteri; order Pleuronectiformes; family Pleuronectidae; genus Hippoglossus; species Hippoglossus stenolepis. The sequence continues at coordinate 11,348,567 of NC_061484.1, read as the reverse complement.
ATAACGTGCACACAGCATGGTCCTTATGAAAAACAAAGCCACAGTCTTCTGCCCATGAGGGCGGAAATGCCCGTGCCTTCAGTTTTTTTAGCTAGCAGCATGCCATCACCAATACACCTGAACGGCTTCACTGAGATTCATGTGGGGAAATGCGAGCTGCGCTAGCTGGGAGGCTCCTTCTTCTTATTATTTAATGGCGATTGGCATCGAGCCTATGGCGCATTACTGGCACCTAGTGGCTGGGAGGTGTTAACATCAATCAAGCTAAATAATACAGGCTGCGTGACGGCAAAACCTTTGAACATTTCTTTAACAAGTGTGCCAATGATTATGGCGCCGCGTGCCATCATTGGCACACGTGCCTTAGGTTGCCGACCCCTGTACTATACTATATATATATTTTTTTTTTTCGTCCGTCTGTCCGTATTATATTTTGTTTTTTCGGACAGACAGACAGACGGATTTTATTTTTTTATATTTTTTTTCGTCCGTCTGTCTGTCCGTATAATTATTTTTTTTTTTCGGACGGACAGACAGACAGATTAAATTTTTTTATATTTTTTTTCGTCCGTCTGTCTGTCCGTATAATTTTTTGTTTTTTCGGACGGACAGACAGACAGATTTAATTTTTTAATATTTTTTCGTCCGTCTGTCTGTCCGGAATTTTTTTTTGTGGACGGACAGACGGACGGACGTCTGTCTGTCTGTCTGTATTTTTTTATTTTTTCGGACGGAAAGACAGACGGATTAAATTTTTTTTTAAAATTTCGTCCGTCTGTCTGTCCGTCTTATTTTTTATTTTTTTTGGACTGACAGACGGACGGACGTTTGTCTGTCTGTCCGTATTATTATTTATTTTTTGCGGACGGACAGACAGACGGATTTTTATTTTTTCTATTTTTTTTCGTCCGTCTGTCTGTCTGTCTGTATTTTTCGGACGGACAGACAGATGGATTTTATTTTTAATTTTTTTTTCGTCCGTCTGTCTGTCCGTATTTATTTGAATCTTTTTAAATTTTTTTATTCTTTTTTGGGACGGACAGACAGACGGACGAACATCTGTCTGTCTGTCTGTATTATTGTGAAGTATTTAACCTCCACTCCGCTGTTAGGTGGATTTCTGAAGATGGATAAAAATGTAATTGCCGGGAATCTTGTGTGAGAAAGGTAGTTTATCACAGCAAACATAATGCTGGATTTTATTGTCTTGCTGGGCTTGTAAAATCAGACTTGTAAATTCTTCACTGTCATGCAACAGCAATGGAAACAATGGATAATGATAAATCGTTTTTAATGGGTGGTGTGAAATATTCTCAATTTCTTGCTGTTAAACAAACAAGGAAAAGCCAACTTTAAAGGGGACATAGCATGCCCATTTTACCACAAGTTGATATGGTTCCTTGGGGTCTTAATGAAATGTCTGTAACATACTTCAAAATACCACAAGTATCATTTTAAAACAGCACTTACTCCTGTATAAAACAGCCCACAGAGTGACTTGTTTGAGTGCCTGTTCCTTTAAATGCAATGAGCCAGCTCCCCTCCCCTTCTCCCCCATGATTTTAAATGCAACGATATAAATTACATATTTTATATGATATAAATTATCAAATATGCATCCCATACTTTGTATTCCCTTCTGTTGTCCTGGAGTTTTAATTTTCCCAATCACATAATTAATGTCCCCTCTGCCCATCCACTACATAAGCACACAAGCAGACAGACAGAGAGAGAAAGAGAGTGTGGGGCTATGAAGACCATCATTTACCCCCGAACCCCGACATTCAACGGGTACAACAACAAGCGGAGAAAGCAGAATCGCGGGCTGACCTTATATATACAGTCTATAGGGCTGACCAGCGCGGAGAAATGCTCGTCCCGTGTGAACAGCCAGGCGGCTGCGTGCTTGACAATGGCGCTGCGCTGCGCGGCGTGGCGCTTCCGCGTCCGGTGTTAACCCCGCGTAACGAGTGTGGGGGGGCGGGGGGATGAGGTGGGGGGTGGGCCAAGGCCATGTAGGGAGACTTCCAGTGTATTGTGACGACACAATACACAGGAAGCTCATTCCAGTCACTCAAGCATGACGTTTCTGACTTAGAGGAACCATAACAAAACGCGCAAGTGTTTTTTTCCCAGAGTTTTTGGGTTGGTAGACATGCCAGATACCCAAATTAACATGTAGAAGCACTAACAAAGTGGAATTTTCATGATATGTCCCCTTTAAAGGTCTAACACTATGGGTTCTTCATAATCATCAAATCATATTTCAACATTTCACATGTCCTCATTGATTTTTGCCTATAAGAAAGAAACAGGGTTGGAGAACGTATATGTTTCTATATATATCTTTTATCTCAGCTGCCCAGATGGTATCTTGACCTTCAGTGAAGGCCCCTGGTCCAAACTAAAAACACCCACCATATCCGCGTGAATTATACAAACACCCAACAACACATGATGGAAGATATAATGGACCCAGCCCATCAACAACCCGCTGTTATCCACTCGTTAGTCCTCACATATCTGTTTTAAGTTCTGTTTTTCATGTGTATGTTTCTCCCTGTGCATGCAGCTGCTGAAATAGCCCATTGAGTGGATTTGTAATGGGGGGCGAGGTTAAGAACGGGTGGCCTCCATTACCTGCGTTGCTTCTGCTATGCTCATGTTCTCCACTGATGTGACGCATTTTTAACGTACATCCATTATGTGCTGCGCGGAAAGGAGGTGAGGGTTGAACGAGACCCTCATCAGCTGGTTTTCCGGACGACCCTTGCTCACCGTCTTCTAATATGTTGCCACGGTCTCCTAGCCGTCCTTTGCAAGTGTTTGTGAGATCCACAGTGTGCTGGTTCATTTCATATGTGCATTAGTTTGCATGATTCATACATGAGTCATCACAATTATCTCCTGGTGGAGTGGCTGCAAAGTCATTACCTGGGCCATGTCATGTGTATGCAGTTTAGTTGTTATCGGGTCAAAATGCAGATAGTGATGGCATCATAATGACAGTATTTCTACATCCTGCACTAAATTAAAACAAATGTTTATTTAAACATGTTTATTTACATTTAAAAACATGACTGTTACAAAGTTTGCACCCGAGGTGGATCCTCCATGACAGTGAAAGTCAGTAGCAACACTTCATGACAAATCAGATTAAGTCCTGCATTCACATTTTTATTTTAAAGATATAATATGTAACAGTTCTTCAATAAAATGTCCAAAAACATCTAGACCTATATTTGTTGACTTGTGTGTTTGCATTATCCAAAATTTCTCCAACAAACCCAGAGATATTAACAATTTTTTTTCAATGTCACGGGATGCTTAATTTTGGTCGCCTCTTAATTGCATCATATCCACTTTACCCGCGATGAAGGAAAAATACAGTGCTAGCCAATTTGCTGTTTTTCTTTCCACTGTTTGTATTGGTCAGCCGTAGTGGATCACGATGAGTCACTGCCGTTTGAGTCAACTTTAAAACATTACCTCATACGTGAACATATTTTGCGCCAGGTGAATCCCTCCAGGTGCATTGAATCAGTAATGTTGGCAAAGACAACAACTCCCATGATCCCACGCAACTTCACGGCGTCATCAAACTAAGTCTTTTGTTATTGTTTTGATTCAGAGACCCTCCAGTGGCCGAAGTTACACATATTGTACATTTCAATTAAAGTATTAAATTAAAAATGTATTTATATGATCAGAAGTAAAAGCACTCCATATGCAGAATGTGGCCTCTAAAGGTTCAGTGTGTAAGATTTAGGTGAAAGGGATCTATTGGCAGAAACTGAATATAAAATAATCCTAAACGTGTGTTTCATCTAAATAGAACAGATTGTAGTTTTCTTTACTCTAGAATGGGTCCTTTATATTTAAATACTTCATATATACATCAGGAGTGGGTCCTCTCTACGGAGGCCGCCATGTTTTTTACAGTCGTCCAAACTGGACAAACTAAACACCTTTTGAGTTTTTATGAGAACTAATGGATACCACAGGTTCTCTTTCATGTTTGGAAGGGGAGGGCGAGGTGAGGGGTTATCAGCTGCAATGCGCAACATCACCACTAGATGTACCTACATTCTACACACTGAACCTTTAAGAGCATAAAATAATAGTGATAGCATTATAAATTATTTTGAAGGATATTTATAAATGCTTTAATAATAAGACAATAATATATTGTGCGTTTGTTTGCTTACGTATTTAACAATGTTTGGACAGAGTGGTGGGTACGGGAAATAATTAAACCGTAGACCTTGTGTGACCTTATGTGCATCATGACACCCACACGGACACATTTGTACTGCATGCAAATTAAGCTGTGATTCCATCCTTTTATTGACGTTGTATACAATTGCAGTGCCTCCGAAATTCACTCTGATTTCCGTCTGAACACACAGTAAAACAGGTGTAATTGTGCCCGAGCTACTTCTTGAAATTAAATGGAAAAGGGCAACACCAATGTGTGCACTCCTGCCCGGTGCGATCATGATGAGAAGAGAGGAAGGCTGAGAATCCTGTCGCAGAATGTACACAGGAGTCTGAAAACAATTTCTCGCCCACTTAGTTTTTTAAAAACACAATACAAGCAGACCTCCTCCTAAGAATAAGAGTCCATCAGGAAGTTAAATACAATCCCCAAGCTCAAGCAAATCCCAACTCCTTCACAAATAATCATACTAAAAATCTCATCACTGCACACACACACACACTGACAGAAGGACGACTGACACTCTGCAGATGGCGTCCGGTCGTGCAGCAGAGCAACATCCATATGCAGGGTATAAGCAGCCAAACCTGGCAGAGCTCTGAAGGTCTGCAGCCAGCTGACTAACATTTACAGGGAAATCACCCACCTGCACCCACAATCCAGCCACAGATGGTGCAGAGTCTCTGTCGGGAGAAATCAGAGAGGATGTGACCACTGATTCTTTCTGCAGCCGCGTGTTTGCCAACAGTAGGGTTAGCTTTAGGGTCAGGGAAGAGAGGGGTCGGAGGTGACAGATGATTATGATGGAGTTGGAGTGTTTTCTTCCCAGGGACCCAGGCGCCTTGTGAACTGTTGCCTGTCAAGATGTTTTAAGTGATATAAATGAAAATGAAAACTATAATCAGAAGATGAAGGACTGTTGCCTTGAAATTTGTTTTAACAACAAAGAAATTCAACTTTTCACCAATCAGATGCAGCGAGAAATGCGTTCTAAATTCTCCAGCCAGTTTTATCTCATCACTGCCAAAATGGTTTCAAGGTAGAAGGCAAACATTACCTAACACAGACACACCGCTCTCTGCCAAGGTTACAAGTGTACTCACAGACTGTCAGTGACGTACGCCAGTAAATAGTGTGTGCTTCTTGTTATATTACTGTTTTTGTGTTTTTCCTTCAGTCAGTTCAGATACATACAAACAACGTTTTAGAAATCGAATCAGGGACGATTGCTGTGTTTCTGTTATATCATCATTTTAAAAAACATTCTGTATTTTCTAAAACAGCCAGACACTGTGGTTTTTAGCAACGGTTGCACACATGTGGGAAAATGGTGCCTTAATTGAGGATTATTTTCATCCAGATATTATTACACACTTTATGTGCTGGTGTAGCCTCTGGAATTACTTCCATGTTCTGCTTCTTTTGATTTGCATCCAGTGAAAATGCAAAGTGAAAATCAAGGGATTGAAGGTTGTGTTAAAGGTTCCATATGTGAAGCATCTGAGTTTCATGTAGGAGAACAGACCTTTAATATACATTTGCATTATTAACCAGAACCATGATCTTGTGTCTTGATAAAGTATTTGAGTCACCTAAACTTAACTTGACCCGAAATACATGTTAATGTATTATAACTTGTGAAATGTTGAAAAACAGCTTGTTTCACAATGTTAAAGAAAATTATTAAAAAAAAATATTGTCTCCGCCCCCTGATCTCGATCCGAACCACAATTTAATGGGTTCGTCATTGGGTTGTGCCCCACTTCTCCATTAAATGGTAGTTTTTAATTGGCACTTAGTAGAATATACCTCCACCAAGGCCAAACAGTCCCCTCATGAAACCCCATTAGTTTTGGGGATTTTTATTCAGCTCTAAATTGCACACACTTATAAATATCATTCCCTTGTATATGGAAGGTTTTTTAAATAAGATCCATGAATTATTCTCTGAGAAAATAAGGGAAACACAGAAAAATGCCGCAATTTTAATGACAGTGATAAAATAAAAATCCTGGATCTGCCTTTGTCCAGATCATCTCAAAAATGTAATATTCTTCTTCTTTCTTTGTCCATGTTTCATTCTTCCACCATGTTTTGTGGAGATCCCAGTAAACACTTTTGTGTAAGCCTGCTTACAAACAAACATACAAACGGACAAGGGTGAAAACATAATCTCCTTGGTGGAGGTAACTATTGTGTATTGTCCAATACTGATGTTCTTGCATAGCAATAGAGCTGGTGAGTGGGTATTTAGGACGCTGTATAAGGGATTTACTGTTTCTAATAGTTTTATACAGCAGAGATATTTGATAAACCAGGTTTTGGCTGCACATGTTATCTTTGTTACTAAAATCAGTGAATTATTGGCTTTAGTCTTTTCGTGGTATTTCTCGAGATTAAGAAAGGTATCTCCAACCTTAGGCTTAAATGCCACTGCAAACATCCAGTGAACGTCTGCACTAAGCCTTAGTCCATAAATCAACTTTAGTAGGAAAGATCATTACAGGAAGAATTAAAACGTGTGCTCACATATGATTGGCAGCTTTTAGTGTCTGTCACAGTGACTAATACAACCTCAGCACATCCAAATAAGCTTCAAATTAGATTTATTTACTATGGACCGACCAATACAGCAATTAATTGTCCAGCTGCTTGTTTAAGCCTTTTATCTGTGTGACTGACTGTGGCCATTTGTCATTGTTGATCCACTGAGACGAAAAAACAACACACAAAATTACTGTTGCTAAATCCTTTCTTTCAAAGTGTACTTCTTTGTCTTGTCAACCACAGGTGAACTTTCCTACTATACAAATGGTTCAGGCCTCCGCTGGTCAATGCTACCCACGGTCCCCTGAATATAAATAAGATGAATAAAGGACATTGTTAATTTAGGTAATGACGTAAAACTAGCTTCATTTTATCTGTGTAGCTCTCAGGAAAGTTTTTACAAGAATGAAGTTGTAAAAATACGAGAATAAAGTCATGAATTTAGGCTATGTGTCATGTGTTAGAGGAGGAATATCAGAGGATCAGCCTGTCGCCTGCATTACAAAGAGGAATGTGAAGCATCTTGTTAAGTTTAGATTTCACGAATAATGAAATGCTTCATCTTTTGTCTCCTCAGCATCACTTTATCATAAGAATCAGGACTTTTAACAGATTGTGGAAAAAACTGTGTCTATTATCTCGATCAACACAGATTTGGAGGAAGTTGTTTGAGTGGGAGGAATGTTTGGTAGAGGTCGTGATGATGATGGTTACATCTGCATGTTATTCATAGTTTTGTAATTTCTCAAGAAACAATAAAATTGGTTTAAGATTTTGGAACTCTAGCGAGCCCAGGTTCCCCTTGCTGATTTTTCTCTATTCTCAAGATATTACAACTTTTTTCTCTATAAATTACAACTTTATTGTAACATTACAACATTATTCTCGAAATCTCCCCAAAAACTACTTTAATATGGCCCTAGTACTTTGTAGCAAATTTGTTCAAATCATGATGATGATGATGATGATGATGATGATGATGATGATAATGATGATGATGATGATGATGATGGTAACAGCATTACTTTCTGTCATGTTTCATGATGGTGATCATGAAAAGGTGAAATGTTCTTTTTTCACAAACCACAGAAACAGCACCTTTTCAATAGCTTTTCAAGACTATGGACCAAAGGGAAACACGGTGCTGTGAATGCCCACATCTAATGTCACATTGTAAAAATAATTTGTTGTATATGTGCTTTATACCGATTTCTCTTGCACTGGGTTGGCAGTGTTTTTGCAACAATTCAACATAATCAAACAATTTGTTGTGTTTAATCAATCACATTCAACCACATATTCCAGGTTAGTTGGGGGACACTTGCCTGACTTATATCAAAATATATATGGCTTTACAATTTACAACTATTGGACTGGACTATTTCTAAGAGAAGGCAAATGTCCAACTGAGAAAGTATTGACGTTGTTGGATTATTAAAGCGTAATGATCGCACTTTCATCATCACCTTTTTCATTCAGTTCATATCAGATGAAAATGCTGGTTTGATCTAACTGGTTGTTGTTGTTGACTTCAGTGTGTGTTTGTTTCTCTAACTTGGTGGCTGTTATTGAACTCTGCTTGCAGTCATCCAGAACAGCCAACATATTGGCTCTTTAAAGGGTGAGGAATGTAGATATTGCTGTATAGTTAAATAATGGCATTCGTTAGGAGCTTTCCGAGGCCTCAGGCTGCCACATCAAACTGCATAAAGTCAATTTGAACCTCTCCTGCATGGTCGAAACTTCACTCGGGCATGTTTGATTTTTCGAAGGAGCGCAAAATATGTCATTGATGTGTGGGTTCTTTCTCAGCTATTCCTACCTGGAAATTGGAGCATGTTTTTGGAGCAAATATATCTGTCTAATCATCACTCATCATCATCCACAGCATCGAAATAGGAATAAACCCAGAGGATCAAAAATCCCTCTCCTGTCCCTCCACAACCTCAGATTTCAAGTGTCGGTAGCCAGGCAACCAACAGCAACATGATTACCATTCATGTGGTAAAACCACTTACTTTTACAGAACTACTATTTCTCTCGCTGGCCCGACTCGCTCAGCGCCCAAACATAAATGCTGAGGTTGAACAACGAGGCTGTCACTGTGGGAGAACAATGGTAAATACAATTTTCTTCTTCCGATACTCAATGATTTTTTTCTTGTATATATTAAACTGGGAAATGGAGAATGTTTTTACATTAATATGTGTTTGTTACGTCTATTGATTGTTATTTGGCCACGGTAGCTATGACCTTGTCTAACTTGATTGTGTTCATAGCAGCAATTACAGGAAGTCCTTTACTCTGTTAATAATGAGAACAATTCCTGGTGTAATAAACCTAATTGAAAATAAATTGTCCCCTTTCAAAACAAATTCAGTAAAAGAGATTTATATTCAGTGAAATATTTATTCGGTTCATTTATATTCATGCAAGTGCTTCCTCTGATTTCTCTGTTTTCATATTTACACTTGCTCTGAGCAAATTTGATCATTTTTCTCTTTCATCACGGTGGTTTCATTTGGTTCAGTGTGTTTAATTTTACAAATTGCACAAGTTACATCGTTGCTGATTATTTTTTTCCAGAGCGGTTTTTAAGATCGTTAATTTTCCTCCCAGGCAGCCGTTTCCCTTTTTATTTCAGTAAGCAATAAGAAAAATCCCCCTGCAAAGATTCAAAAACTTTCCTGAGATCATTTTAATATATTTATTACTTTTATTTTTGTCAAAGTTTTCTTCGTTACATGAGGAGCCTGCCGCTGTTGCAAGAATAGACCATTTTCAGAAATGAGTGTTTTATTAAGTGGACGTACGGATACATCACCACGGTCATCCCCCCAGGGCCTTCATTTTTGTGCCATAGTTGCATTATCATCATGTGATACTGCAGCTGCAAGGATGGATTGATTTTCTTAAATTCGTCCTGTTCACATGTTTAAGGACACCATGACATCTGAGGGTTGAGCGCGAGCAGCTGAAAAGCGAAAGCACACCGTGACCAAATACACAACGTCTATCAGCCTGCCTTTTGTAGATTTTATTCGATGGCACTATCATTCTTCAGTACAATACTGTTTGGCAGACGAAGGTTTGAAATCAAACATTCCTTGAATGCACCACGGATGCTTTGACAGTCTCTGCTCAAAGTTTTATGTTTTCTAGAAAGAGAGAGCCAGAATAATTAGTGTTTTTCCATGTGTGATGAAAATGGTACCACTTTCTGATAAGGCATCATTTCTTTAGGCTTTATAAGCTGCATGAATAAACCATTTAACAGTGGTTTTATTTTTGGTGAATTATTGATTTACTCAAGCCTAATAAATCAGTTGTAAGCCAACATAAGCATGACACTTACCTTGTCTTCATGGCTAGCATTAGGGAGTTACAACAGTCCCCACAATGGACTGTTGTAACTGTGCTGCAAAAACTGGTCACGTGATCATAAATATGGATAAATCATTAATAAAGACTGCAGTTGTAGATGTTGTTTCTAATTAGATTCTGATTCAGATGTGTTGCACCCCTCAAATGGTCAAAAAGTCAAAACCAGGTAATCCAAGAGTTGTTATTAATAATTATAATAATAATTGTATATACTTAATAAATTGGTTTATAAAAGATAGCCATTGACAGAAATATGAATTACATACTATAAACTCTTAATCTGTTTAATCAGAATTTGCTAACACTATAACCACAGGGTGTCTGTCCATACGTACATTAGTACGTACTTCCAATAACTCAAGAACGCAGAGAGGGAATTTCTACAAATTTGGTACAAACTTTCATTTGGATTAACGGATTTGAATTAAGAGGTCAAGGTCACTGTCGTCTTACAAAACCCCCTTTTTCCCTTTTGCCTTGTGAACTTGTTTTCTTAAGAACACCACAAGAGTATCCTTCCAAATTCAGCATTTATCTTCTCTTGCTCTCACAGATTAATTGATAGATAGATTTGGGCGGTCAAATGTCAAAGGTCAGAGTGGCCTCACAAAACATGGCCTTTTAATCATATCTCTACTCTGCTTTTCTAAAACGTCTTCAAAATTTGACCAGTTGTCACTGTTAAAGATTTACCAATTTTATTTCACTGTTCAAAAGTCAAAGGTCACAGTGACCATATATTAATGTGACTGCAATATATCACTGACACCTGGAGGGACTGAAACTGACCTGGTAGGTGGAGACATACAACAGCAGGGTGGTAATTCTACTTGTACCTTGAAGCTATAACTTCTCCTCTGCTGAAATATTGTTTTCTGACTGTTCATGCAGAACTTATAACTATATTTGTATTTGTTGTCCAGTAGAGTTTCCAGGATTCACTGAAAGAGCTTAACATTAATATCAGGATGTCCCATGGCTACTATAGGAATTAAGTGACTTTACTGTGTGACCTCCTCCCTCTACTGTACCTTTGTCTCCGTTCAGGGAGCTAATTGGGCTGTAAAGTTGACTCAAGTGGTGAAGCTCAAATAGAATTAGCCCCGTTCTGCCTCATTTGTCAGAGGCAGAATAATCCAGGGTCCCGTGTCTCCACCTCGCTCTGTGGGCCGACATTCCCTGCTCAAACAGCTGTGGGTAAACACGGAGGAGGCAGAAGCACAAACTCCTCCTACAACAACATCTTTCAGATGTTCAGTACCCTGCAGGCCGAGCTGCTCAGGTAACAGAGCTACTGGGTTAAAACCAGCACCTTCAGAGTCTCAATTATTTATTCTTTGTAATGTTGGTTGAACAGAATATCAATATCTGGCCAAAATAATCTGTTCACTCTGTCCTCTAAAAAAGATGTTTGAGCCATGACATCGAGTCCATAACATACAAAACAGTCATATTTCACAATGATCTGTCCCTGGAATTCATTCGTCGCACAAGGACAATTTTTTAGGAATTTAATTAGTGGGTTCAAATATTTTGAAGAAAGGTACTAAATATGATTATCTATCACAAAAGGCATACAACTGCTTTCCATTCACTTCGCTCAGCTTTTAGCTGGTTCACAATAAGCCAATACAAGTTAAATGCAATGCAATCATCAGCTGAGTAGAAGGGGTCCATGCATGAAGTATAATTCATCTGTATTTGTTCATGCTGCACAATGAAAAATGTTGATGGACATGATCTTATTGTTCAATATCTGATGCTGTCTAAACACTGTTAACGATTGCCTGTGCTGTCGGTGTATGGAATGAAGATGAGACAATTCAGCGTAACACAAAGTCTGATTGTTTTTCACCATTATCCAACTTGAACAATGGTAACTGAACAAGGAAATAAAGAAATGCAGACAGAGATGACTCACCTTCAAAGCTTTTAGACAGCATCGACAATAAGAGCACACCCATCAACAGTCATTTATATCTTCATTAAAGACCATACAATTAGGCAATACCCCCCCAAAGGGAAATTTTTTCATATATGACGTACATAACTGCAGGTCTTTTTACCTCATACACCAGCACACTGTGTTCTTTCAGGCTGAGATTATTACAGATCATTTTACTATTATTATTATGATTGATGTAGAAATGTGCAGGCAGTGATTTATTGCTGTAACATTTACAATTTCTTTTTTTAAATTCAGTTGAAAAGAAATATAAAGCAGCAAATAATGGACACACAATTATATATGAAGTACAAAATATCTCAAAATTGTGATCACTAAGTACAGCATGAGAGTAAGTGCACTTGCGTTCCACCAATTAATTATTTGCATAGAGGAGTTTCAGAGTGTTCTTCCATTTACACATCAGATAAACACGGTTAAGTGTGATGCCGTAATGTAGATTTAGATGTTTTCACAGGTTTCTACTGAATAAAGACAGTCATGTTTGTTCAGTCAGACTCGGTGTCCTTCTGGATCCGACTCCCGCTCAAGCTGAAATGAAGCGATGTCTCTGAGGACTCATTATACTTCACACTGACGGTTCTTCTCATCGCTTTCCTGGGACTTTTTTTTTTAAATCTGCTGTGCAGTCTAGCATTTTCTTACGACGTTGCCGATTTCACGGCCACGTCTCCCTTTCTGTATCCATTTTATTTTATTTCTCATCTGCACTAGCACTAGGTCATTTTAAAAAAAAAGAAAAGAAAATGAAAACAACACCAATACTCCACATTCTCTGCCTCGTTCTTCTGGGAATGCTCAGATCTTGGTTTGGGGAAAGAGATGAGGCACTGTGCGTTTGTGCGAGTCTGGAGGAACTGCCTCGTGGTGACACTGAGTGGGAGCAGGTTGTACTGTGTGGTGGAGTATTTGTAGGAAACACTATCCTGGAACATGAGGAGGAGGAAGAGGAGCGAGGGAAGGACAGAGGAGGCAGTACAAAGGTAAATAACGCTGGCCCATGTAATGAAGTGCAGGCTGAGCATAGACATCCTAAATTTCCCATTGATTTGGACACATCAGGCGGAGCTGGAACACTTCTGTCAAATCTGCAGGAACAATGATGAAACGTTTTGATTAAGTTTGCTACAACAACAGATTTTTTTCCCCTCTGGTTCATTGAGTCTCCGGGTTTAATAAAACCGGACAAATGTCACAGGGTAATGTGTCTGAATGAGACATCTGCTTTGTAAATCATTAACAATATTCCTTCTGCTCCAGTTTTCTTGAATACACTGTATTTCTACTATATCAATTCATCACACAATCACTGTACAACATGATAGGAGAAAAAACACAGCGAGAGTGTCGGAGACATTGTCTGTACCCTCCCAAACATTAATAACCTTTTGCATTGACACGGTCCCCGTTGTTCCAGTGGCTCTGTGGCCCTTGTTTACCATTTCACACCATTAATCTTGCTCTGTTTACTCTGGTTAAAATCACTCACCCAGACACCTGTGGGGAGGGTTTAATGACAGATCCCGTGGCGAGACTTGTGGGGTCAGCTGAGGTGGTTGATGGCCAACTAATGTGGTCACCATTATCCCACAGGGGTTGCCTCCATTTTCCTTTTTTTCTATCAAATTCTGACTCTGGTTGTGTCTGAAGTCACTCACTAATCACTATATAGTGCATTGTAGCGTCCAAAACTGTATTTTTCTTTTTCCGATGAGCTCACCATGTAGTGCTCTATATAGTCATCACTATATAGTGAAGTAGGGAATAGTGGTGATTTTGGAAACAGCCTCTGTGTGTGTGTGTCTCTTTTCTCATTTGTATTTGGCTTGTTTCCTTCAACCTGCAGCTTTTTCTCTTTCTTTTTTTTTCAAACAGGACACTGCCAGTATTCCTCTCTCTCTTGGTTTCTCTCGCTCTCTTCATCTCTATCTTTCTCTCTCATCCACACATTTTTCTTCCACCTCCATCTCCCCTCATCCACCCTCCCTCACACACACAGGTTCAAACTATTCATCTTGCCTGATGTCCTCTCAAGCTTTTGACACTTTTGCCAAGAGTATAGAAATTATACCTGATGGCAAAGTGAAAATGCTTTCCTCACTCTCTCTTCTTTCTCTGTTCCTTTCATGCTCTCCCACTCTCGACAATTCTTTTTCATTTGCTTGCTCTCCACATCCTCCTCCTAGTAGATGGTTCCCTGAAAAACTGTGACCCATTTTCCCCAAATCAAATTTTTCTAAATCAGGCGTTTCTCTGTCAAGAGCTCTCAAGAGGCAAACTGTGGGGAGCAGAATTCATCTCTTCTTGTTGAGTTGAAGACTTGTGTTAAGTTGTGGAACAGGTAAAGCAGTTTTGTATACATTTTTTCTTTTTTATCGTGGATCGTCATTGTGGCGGCTACTATCATTTGCAATACCTTTTTCATACAATCATCAGACCTTTTCTTTTGTATAAATAAATAAACATAGATACACCTCACCACTTATTTTTAAGACGCCATCTTTTCACATAAAGGTTGTAAATATTGTTATTTTGTTGACGTGCTCTGCTACTCGTGGCATCTGTTGCACTTCTCTGTCAAGTCTCTGTCCTAAGAGAGGGATCCCTCACATGTGGCTCTTTCTGGTTTTCTTCCTTGTTAATCAGGTCTTTCCTTACTCTTGTTGAGGGTTAAGGAGAAAGGAGGTCGCACCAACGAGACAAAGGTCGCATCATGATGTGACATCACAATGATGCGGAAGTAGTAGGTGTTTCAGGAGCTCCAGACGCAGTTACCCCCGATTCTCTCTATGGCATTAAAGCCATGAAACAGGGAGCTTAAAGAGACTATAGCGTTCTCTATAAACTATATCAAAGTCAATCTCAAGCCTTTCACATTACACAGTCACCTGATACATTGTTGATTTAAAATATCAATTAGTGCGGCTTTACATTTTTACATTTCCACTTGTTAATCACGGCAAGGTACAGGCTATAGATCACTTTGAGCTTATTTTAGGATTCTTATGAAAGTACAAACCCAAAAGGAATTCAGGATCTACTGGTACAAAGTAAGAACATGATTAAATAAAAGGAAGACTCAAATGAAAACCCACTTTGAAAACATGTGTTTATGCATATTCCTCTGGAGCTGCGTCATGTCGTCATGATTGTAAATTAAACATTTCCCTTCCTCCTCACACCGCGACAAAAGCAATCAAGAGGGCTTCATTGCCTGGAGGTGGGAGGAGACGGAGGAGGATGGCGATATATGAAAGTTCATTGTCAAGCTCCCTCTCATTTATCCCTTAAAAGTGCAACATTGTCATGGAAACCACCTCCGATAACTGTAGCAAGGGAGGTATGGAAATACTCCCGGCAGAGGCTCAGAGTAAAAGTCTCTTTGTGCACACACTTGGAGACTTATTTTGATTCATCGGAGTGTTAACGCCATTCTTTATTCCTGCAAATTAAATTTTCCTGCTGTGACAGAGACGGGTAGAGATAGACTGTTCGTTTTTGCCTGAGCCGCATTTAAGCAGGGAGCCGCACAGCAAACAGGAGAGAGGCAGTTTGGGGAATGGGTTTGTCTGCGGCGCCCGACCGTTTCAGAGTAAATATAAGTGTGTGAGACAGATGGGATCAGAGCGGCGAGTTTTCATCCGGCAGCACATCTCAGCCTCTGCTTTCAAAGGTTAACAACGTTATAGATGAGTTTGGCATGAACTCATATATGCATCATTGGATCTGACACACGTGAGTGTCAGACTCGTGAAATCTCACGATTATCCCATATTTACAGCCAATTACCCCCTGACCTCTTTAAAGGACCCTTTATGAATGCACATCCATCATGTCCCCTCAGTTTCCTGAACTGCCCGTTTTTAATTTGCATGATGATTCCATGTTAGAGTACATGTGAGCAAGAACATTATAGGCTTGAAGAGGATATCCATACTTCATACGTGCACCAAGTCATCGCTGTTAGTCACGGAGTACCTCTTCAACATGCAAATGACGGCTGAAAATAGCAAAGGGGCCAAGTCTTCCTTGCAAAGTTGTGGAAGGAGGAAAAAAGTGGTGTGACGTTTTCTAGTCATGGTAGTAGCATGGCTTTAGGGACAGTATAACTCAGGGGATTGATTCCTAACAGACATTCATGGTTTCCAGAGAATGTATCCAAGTGACTTCGTTGGTACCCTGCATTTTACTCCAGCACCATCATGAGGTTGTCATTTAGCTCAACAGATCCATCCATCAATCCACTATCTATCACATCACAGGGGGAGCTGGAGCCAATCTTAGCTGACAGTGGGCATCGGGTGGGGAACACTCTGGACAGGTCGCTAGAGTATCACAGAGATAGAGTTGTGAATTATGGCTCTTTGAAGGGAGCCAGATCTTATGGCTCCGGTGCTTTCTGAGAGCCTCGTTGTTTGGATCAGATCAAACTCGATATCCCACCAATGTAATTCCTTCTTGCACGTGTGGTTTAGCAGGACTAAATTACTGGTATTGCCAGACCTAATGTCAATAATCTGCATTGTAAACAACACACTAGGTGACGCCATGTCGCTTTGTCAGTGAATTTACTTTACTTTGAATGTATTAAATGTGTTATGCAAATAAAGTTGCATGTCTTGAATGCAATTCATGCACGAGTGTGTGTTTGACTGTGGGTGCGGCTGAGCCACATACACACGCACACACTCAGAGAAGACACGAAGAGGAAGCATGTGCTTCAGCAGTATTCAAGCAGAAACAAGGAGACTAATGTCAGCCAGATAACTAGTTATCATTTCATGCAAACTCTGCAATTTAAAAAGTTTAAGGTTATTTAAAAGTTTCCTTATAGCAGGCAACCCCCGACACTGGAGCACAGCCTGAATGAAAGTTTAATCTCTCAAAACCAGCTCACAAATTAAAAGCCATCATGGTAGTGATCACAACCACTCGCTGGTTATGTTAAATGACTTCAAATACACAATAAACAATCCTGAGAGGAACAATGTGGCATTATTACTGGGCAGGGGCTTACTCTGATATCAATGGATGAAGGGCGAGAAGTTCCCCCTCCCCCCCACCCTTCTCGTAGAGGGGAATTGTTCTCACTATTCATGTAAAAGGGAGCAGCGTCACTGGTGGGGATTTTATTCATTAAGGCCAGGCGGTGGAAGAAATGTGGGCACACTGATAAAAAAAGAACGGCTCTCAGACAAGTACGACTCGGCTCCCTTAGTTCATATCAAAGAGCTGTTGAAAAGCATCTGATTGTTCGTGAAAGGCACAACAATACACAAGGATATAGCTCATAGCTTTGGTACAAACATTAATGTTCCCTTCAGTATGAATAGTAATCAACCAACATTTTAATTTAGTCTTGTGCTTTGGTTTATGACCAAATGCCTCAAGTGAATTTTAATAGTTTGTCTGTTTCTGACATTCAGATACAAACATAACAAACTGTGTCTCATCCTCAACCAGAATAATTCAAAACACCTGCAATACTACAGGCACTCCTAAGGGTTAATGCATTTTTTACTGGCAGACGCTATTTGCGCCTCGGAGTCTATGGTTTATAGCCAACAATGCTTTTAGCACCTTATGATAGACAGCCAGTGTGACTGTTTACACCCAGGTTACAGTCTCTCCTGGACCACGACAATGAGTCACATGGGGGGATGTTCTTTCAGGAAAGTGGTTAATGTCGTGTAAGGGTTTATTTAACCTCACCAAGTAGTTCTGGTGCCTAGTGCTGGCCAAACTGTGACTGATAACTGAATATAATAAAAACAAATGGAAAATAAAAAGTTTACATCAACTTTCGATTGACAGTCCTGTGTCTGACCCATTCCTCCACCACAGTCTCTCTCCTATGCAGACTTTGTTCCTCCTCAGTCTACCTCACCTGAACGTCTATCTAAATATATCTCCCTGTGACGATCCTCAGCCGGGTGTAAATAGACACTGTTCCTTTCTTCTTTTCTTATTGGGGGCAGCATTACAAGTAAACAGCTGGGGCCTGTAGATCTAAAACAACGAACTGAAAGATGCTCGGCAGACTTGGAGGGAACTGCACTCCGGTGGTGAATCGTGTGGTTCACAACCACTTTGCCATCATGCATAATTTGATCCCTTATTAAGACATTCATTTGGATTATTGCAGCTGTAATGTCGTACGGGAATAAATATGCAATGAAGAGAGCTCCTGGCTGAACACACTGAGACAAACTCGAGACAGTAAATCATCTAGATGAAGTAAGAAAGGTCTTAAATTTGCAAAGTTTGTGCTGAGCACATTGAGCTCTACAGGCTAATGTGAATTTCATAGCTGTTAGGATTAGATAAGATCATCTGTCATCTGTCATGATCATCAATCATCCAACTGCTCTGTTATATTTATGGATTATACTGTTGTATTAACCCACTTACAAAACCAGCAACACATATTTAATATGTGATCAGAGGTCATTTCTTGAATAATAAGTTCTGCTTGGATATGCAGATGTTTTTGATCATACTTTGAAAATGTTATAATTTATAAAGCTGATTAATTGTAATAGTCTTAAAGGGGACATAGCATGCAAATTCCACTTTGTTAGTGCTTCTACAGGTTAATGTGGGTATCTGGCATGTCTACCAACCCAAAAACTCTGGGGAAAAAACACTCGCGCGTTTTGTTATAGTTCCTCTAAGTCAGAAACGTCATGCTTGAGCGACTCGACTGCGCTTCCTGGGTATTGTGTCGTAACAATACACTGGAAGTCTCCTACATGGTCTTGGCCCACCCCCGTCCCGTCCCCCACACTCGTTACTCCGGGTTTACACGGAGGCTGCGAGGCAGCGCAGCGCCGTTCCCAAGCACGCAGCCGGGCTGTTCATACGGGACGAGCATTTC
This sequence comes from Hippoglossus stenolepis, assembly GCF_022539355.2. Lineage (NCBI taxonomy): Eukaryota > Metazoa > Chordata > Actinopteri > Pleuronectiformes > Pleuronectidae > Hippoglossus > Hippoglossus stenolepis. Next base: position 11,329,574 of record NC_061484.1, on the reverse strand, counting down.
TCCGCTGGTCAGCCCGCGATTCACTCACATGTGGCATTTGTGTGGATCGTTGGGACTGGGAGGCTGCAGCAGCTGCTCGGGAGCGACCGATCGCTCTCCCGTGCGTGAGCTGGAATTTGTGTCAGCGCCACACAGCCAACAGTGTGGAGGACTTCCGCAGTGTTCAGCGCTACTGTAACCCCGAACTCCGACATTCAACGGGTACAACAACAAGCGGAGAAAGCAGAATCGCGGGCTGACCTTATATGTACAGTCTATGGGGCTGACCAGCGCGAGAAATGCTCGTCCCGTGTGAACAGCCAGGCGGCTTTGAGAACGGCGCTGCGCTGCTCGCAGCGGTCTTCCACACTGCCAGCTGTGTGGAAGACTTCCGCAGTGTTCAGCTCTACTGTATGCCGGGTTACAGTAGTTCCGCCGGGTTACAGTAGTTCCGCCGGGTTACAGTAGTTACGCCGGGGTACACCGGACGCGGAAGTGCCGCTGCGAGGCAGCGCAGCGCCGTTCTCCAGCACGCAGCCGCCTGGCTGTTCACACGGGACGAGCATTTCTCCGCGCTGGTCAGCCCCATAGACTGTACATATAAGGTCAGCCCGCGATTCTGCTTTCTCCGCTTGTTGTTGTACCCGTTGAATGTCGGGGTTCGGGGGTAAATGATGGTCTTCATAGCCCCCACCTCTCTTTCTCTCTCTGTCTGTCTGCTTGTGTGCTTGTAGTGGATGGGCAGAGGGGACATTTAATTATGTGATTGGGAAAATTAAAACTCCAGGACAACAAGGGAATACAAAGTATGGGATGCATATTTGATAATTTATATCATATAAAATATGTAATTTATATCGTTTAAAATCATGGGGGGAGAGGGGGGAGGGGGGAGCTGGCTCATTAGCATTTAAAGGAACAGGCAGTCAAAACAGGTCGCTCTGTGGAGGGCTGTTTTATACAGGGTAAAAAGGGTGCTGTTTTAAATGATCCTTGTGGTATTTTGACCAAAGTATGTTACAGACATTTCATTAAGACCCCAAGGAACCATATCAACTTGTGGTAAAATGGGCATGCTATGTCCCCTTTAAAGGTTCAGCGTGAAGGATTTTGTGACATCTAGCATCGACTTCCCTTCCCCTTATCTTTCCTTTCCAAGTGTGTAGGAGAACCTAAGGTCGTCTTCAGCAAACTACCTCTCTTGAGCGAGCGTTCGGTTGGTCAGTTCTGGGCTACTGGAGAAACAGGAAGGTCCAACATGGAACACTGCGCGGAGGATTCCCCTTCCCCTTAAATCCTACACACTGGACCTTTACGTATCCATGTGAATATTGACCTGGGAGCCGAGGTGTCAGCTGCTGAAGATGATTGTGACACTGCTCATCTCTTATTACTGCTCCGTGTCAGTGAGACGACTCCTGATGGGAGTTTAATCCAGTGCATCTGAGAACAAATGTTTTGATGTTCTGCCAATGTTTTTTTGACACTTTGTAATTCAGTCAATGTTCTCCCCCATGTTCACCGTAGGTGAATGAAAAATTCATGAGCTGTTCAAGTGAACTCAATAGCCCTGATAAGTGATGACAGAGAAAAACAAAAGCGTTCAACAAAAATTCTAAGATGCAATAAAATTATTCATACTTCTATTTCATACCATACAAAGTTCCAGAACATTGGCCTGGGATTTTAAAAAAACTACAACACTGAAGCATGAGGAGTGTTTGAAAAACATTACGCGTCATTATCTCGAGTGTCATCATCATCATGCACAAATGTAGAGAGAAGAATGCATTGCATACTAAAAAGAAGAGATAGGACACAGAAGTAAACTACTTCTTCATCCAAACAATCCACCTCCACACAGATGTAAATCTATAACATCTATACTTATGCCACATGAGTGCATACCCAAAAGTGTATGTTTTTATATATGAGTGTATGTGACATTAGAGGTGGAGCAAACATACAAATATTTATTTTTCATAGATATCTGGTGTCTGAACAGCATATTTCATCGAATTATGATTATTGGAAAACATTTTATGCAACAGCTGTATGGCAACTGATGCTGTGCAGTTTATATGATACAAAAATCACATTACATACATTGGTTTCTTGTAGTTTCTTCAAATGCTTCATATCATTTTATTATGTACAACCTAAGCTAAAAGGTTATATAAGTCAATAAACCATACTACATGACATTAAAAACGGTTTCAAATGATTTCTATGTATAGAAACATAACCGTAATATTCATTAGCACTCCATAAGTCATTTGAACTTGTGTGCACTTTTTAGTTTTTGAGATATGCCCATTTTTCTCTGCTCCTCTGCCACCACTACGCATTATCAACACATTTCACCATGCATAATGAAATGTGATGACATCATCAGCAGCATACATCATCAGAAGCGTACACAAGTGTATGAATGACTATGGTGGTTTTAATTTTTAAACAATTTGAACATAATCATGCAAACAACAATCTCCCACGGCCGCTTTGGGGCAGCCCACAGGACGTTCCTTTTCAGAGAAAGTCTAACTTCCCAAGGATTTATTGCCATGTATAAAATTATGTATACTGTCTTCTCTTTTATATACAACTGAATAAAGGTTCACTACCCTTAAGGTGGAAAAACAGGAAAAATACAGAATTATGTTCTGTATTTCAGAATATCCTTCCACTTATTTTACTACGTCTAGTGTGTTTGCATAATAGGACTGATGTTATTAGTGTGTGGACAGAGAAAGAAAATATTCTGCATGCATGCGTTTCAGTGTGTTGTCAGTGGTTTGGATGTTGTAGGATGTTCATAACATTAGGGTGATTTTCCTGCACTCCATGTCTTCTATTTGAAAGCCTCTTTCTACTCTGATTTGCAGATGGAGCCTCCATCCTGCATGTCTGATTACGCTGCTTGTTGAAACAGTCTGCAGACTTTTCATTTTCAGATCCACTTTGGTGACTTCTCCAAAAAATTATCGAGCTACAGTCTTGACTTGTGGATAAACAAAGATGACGACAGCTGTGGCCTCAAAATGCATCAAATACATGAAAATAAAAAATGTATGGAAGAAAAGTGAGAGGAGGCATATTTTATTCACTTCAGTAAAAAAATCTACTGTTTTGAATCAACAGATTTAAAGTTTGGTGGCATCGATATGATTGGCTCATTGAGATCATGGAAAAATGTCATTGAATTACCGTAATCACCCAACACCCAAGGGCTGATTAGAAGAGGCAGGGGAGAGAATTGTGAATGAATGAAACATGGAAGAGTCTTCCTGTAGAACTAAAGCCAAGCTTCATAAAGATGTCAGGTATGTTACTGAAAGACACAAGTGTTCTAAAATGTCTCAAAGCCAAACCAAATTAAAACTGGATCAAACAACACAGAAGGGACATGTTTGCATCAACACTCTCAAAGTAAAAGTTCGAGCTTCTCTTCGGATTTTGAGGACATCATCATCAGTTCACAACAACAGCTGATTTTTTTTTTCTCAAGTGAATGCAAATGCTTCCGTAGCGACTCGCATGACGACAACTGCAGTTTTCATTAACAAACAACGTACAGTAAGTTTCCGTCTACTAATAATTTACACTAAAACCCAACAAAAATCAAATGACTAAAACTTTGACTAAATCTAACACATTTTTTGTCAAAAGACTCAACAGAAAACTTTAATCAAACTCGGCTGCCAAAAATAACACTAGAAAGTTTTCTCAAACTTCCTCCGAAGTCCACTTCCATCAAAGCTTTCCAAACAAAACTTGTTCCATCTCAGGATCATTAGTCCGGACACGTTCTTTGTATCCTCTCCCTGAGCAACCCACAGTTCACAATAACCCTGTACATCTCTCCTCTGATACTCACCTCTGAGAAACTCAAAGCTTCTTACAACACAACAAGCTCATAATATAGTGATGGGTAGGATTTGGTGTCCTGCAGAGCTGACAGAGAGAGAGAGTAGAGCCACCCGGCAACGAGTGAGGGACCTGCATCCCAATATTTTACGTTTCTAGGTTCATGAAACCATGATGAACCTTCTTTTTCTCTCACCTTCTTTTCTAGTCTCTGTGATCCCTCTGCTCCTCTGATCTGCTCCTCCCTCCTCTCTGAGATCGAATACAGGCGTTCCTGGCAGACCCGTGGCACTGACCCACTCCCTAGTCACAATGGAGTTCGCCACCATCCTGATTAAAATCATAAAAGAATACATAAAATGCCATTTGGCCTTTCTTAAAGAAATAAAACCCTTGGTTATATGTGTTTATCATGCCTTTATTCACAACGTCATACTTTTCGTGGCGCCATATACTGTAGGTCGTGTTTCTAGTGGAATCTGGGTCATATCTAATCACGAATGACAACATGAAAGTGTCAACGTCTATTAAGAAATGTTCAGGTTTTACAGGCAGTTAACCTTCTGGAAAGGAAGACAGACAGAGAGGCAGAGATCAGCCAACACAAGTGATGAAGAGGAAGTTCCTGCCAAAGTACAAGGGTAGACGTATTGACATAATTAAAAGGCACTTGGTGGATGTCTCCTGTCTCGCTGCCAACAATCCACAGCAAGGCCATATTGGACATATCGAGCGCCACTGGAGCCAAATCTGATCAAATACAGACTTGTGGAATTTCTGCCAGACACGTATTTGATAGAGAAACATGCAGCATTAACTGTGCCCTCCAATCAACAATCATGTTTGAGTGATTCAACGTATGGAGGAGCAAATAAAGGGCAGACTGATGGAACTCATTCTGAATACTGCTGCGGAAAATGTCTCCCTGGGTAATTTAATCATTACTGCTGCTTAACAACACAACGTTCCACATGCTGAGACGTAACACAAACGTCAGTGACACAGCTGGGCAGTTGTGACGGACAAGTTTCCGAGAGCATCACGGAGACACAAATAGATTTTGGTCATTAAAGCTGCATTAATCAATCTCTCGCCTCCATGTCAGAAACACAGATATTTACCTTATAACTAATGTGTTGGCAAACAATTTGGTCATGCAGCAGAAACGAAGCAATTTTATCATCCCAGCAGAAATGTATTTCTGGCCACCTGACGAATGTGAGTTCAATATTCATGTAGCTGTTGTTTGGTCTCTCCCAGTTCCCAAACATTACTTTGCATTAAATTTCATCTCATTGGCCACAAACCAGTGAAATCAAATAAAGCAAGTAATGACTGCAGCCTCCTCACTGGGAAAAGCAATCTGCAAAAAACTGTCGGACTGTGACTGTTTATATTCCCTCATTCAAATTCAAAGTTTCTTCCTCCAATGTTTTGTAAGCTCACTGATGCGGCTCTCGTCTTGTTTTTAGAAAACTCAAAAAAAACCACTAAGAGAAATATAAATTTGAGAGACGGACAGATCACGGATCATGTATGGTGCTGTATGAAATCAATTAGCATGTGATTAGGATGTGAAACCCCTCAAAATAAAAATGCGACATGACATTATGTGAAATGAGCATGCTAACGCTAGCGTGCAAGTGATCAGAACCTCGTTTGTTGACCAAATGGCACATATTACTATCTTGATAAGGCGTCCTTCAAATAACAGTGAAATCCAGTTTTTTTTAAGACGCTTTCCGCCGCCTCAAGCAACATATTCTCATGAAGCGGTTCGGCAACAATGTGCCTGACCACACCTAATTTAGACCAACACACCCATGGGTGCTCACGAGTACATTATATATACAACTGTGTCGGTCTGAAATTGACAGAGACTTGTTTAATGTTTGGAGCGGCTTTGTGCTCAGTGTAAGATGCCGTCTTGTTTTATGTTTAGCATATATGCCGTCTGTTTTCCTAACAGTTCAACTATGACAACTACACACAGTATGCTGTGCTGAGGCTTTTTTTTTTAATGTTTTTGTTTGCTGTGCTGATTTGAAATAATCGTGCCCTGCAGCTGTACAGATTATATTCATCTCTGAAGTTTAATTCTTGATGTATGACTATTGTGCAGAGCAGAGATTATTTTAAATAATAAGTAAAATTCAGACCATAGCTTGTGCCCCTTTTCTGCCTCATTTTTCAGCCGTGACGAGAAATCGTTTAGCGATTTTAGAAATGTGAGTTTTGTGTGATTGAAACATTCAAACCAGGACCGTCTCCCTCTCCTGTGGAACATGTGCAGGAACATGCTGCTTCTTCCTTGGATCGCTGTGCAACACTACAAGAGCTCCGAGAAATACATGATGCATCATGTCCGATGATCACATCTTTCTGTGCGCTGTCAGGCTTCGACAGTAGCTGGGCAGGAATTGTAGCAGAAAAAGGAGCATTTGTGTGGGTGGAGACATCTGGAGTCAAGGGGCAGATGTATAACCAACATTTGTTGTCAGTGTAAAAACATTTGAAAAAACGTTCAGGCATACAGGCAAGGAGATTGGTAAAAAAAAGTTGTAAATCACATAAAAGACCGATAAAACACCCTGCAGAGGAAGACGAGGGGCCGGGGAGCAAAACAAGCAGCAGATGAAGCAGCGAGGCTAACAACTGGAAAAAAGAGATGGTCGATCAGCAGCAAACGCACAAGCAGAACAAGACCACAGAATGAAAGGAGCAGCACAAGACGTCTCCCACAAGTACGAATAATCTGAGAAGCCGTTTTACACCTAAGGGGGAAAAATGTTTGTTTATGACATACGGAGAGCAGCAGGAGCAAACAGAGCCGGCACACAGTGAAACACATGAGCACTGAAGCATTCATCACTAATTACACCTGCTTAGCATTACACACAGTTGTTGCAGGGATTTCAGCTGCTGTTTTGATAGTGTGGAAGTTTTTCTCCCTCTTAGTTTTTAGAACAGATTGGTACAGTGCATCAGTGTCAGGGCTTCGATGATTACGTTGAGGTGGAAGTCAAATTAATTTCCCCAGTGAATCACAGCTATACAGAAGCTATTCGCTCATATCTGCTCACCCCTGTAGCCCGTATGAATCACTCTGGCGTTGATTAAAAATGACTTCTTCCTGCTTCCATTCGTCAAATATTTACGTCCTTTTTCTGCGATTAGTGTTTTCAAAGCGCTACATCTCTGCTCTCTTAATGCGGCCGCTGCCGTTTAAAACGATTCGAGGGGCAGGTTTATTACTCGAAAGGCAGACTTTGATTTCACATAAAAGCGAACAAAAGCAGACGTCTCATTTCAGCCAATGACCATCCGCATTAACTGCTTTAAAGTCCCTGATGGATTTTGTCGGCTGTAACTAGTCAAGGAGGTTGTGTTTTAACCTGTGACTGTTTATTCCCCGAAGGATTAAGGAAATTCTTCTAAATCGATCTAAACTGAATTTGGATAAGGCATGAACCAAAGAAGAACACTGTGGGGTGGACCCAGATAATTTATTATAAATAAGATTGTTTTCCTTTAAGTCTGATCTATGTTTTTTTAATAGACCTTGGTGGAGGTCTGCACTGGACCCTACTAGTAAAAGCAGAGTTCACAGAGTGTCCATCTGGCTCATTTCAACTAAATCTGCAGTATATCAATGTATCTGAGAAATGTAAATTTATTTTGATTAACTCTGGATCAGAGGTCATCCGCCTCCACAACCACCTCTGAACGTGGTCTGAGTAATTGGATTCTCAGAACGCATTTGGGTGCAGCAGGCAACTCTCTACAAACAACCTATCAACACTCCAATGTAAACCACAAAAGGCTGGGTAGCTACCGGTAGCTTAGCTATGATTGGCCGTTCATTTAGTGGATGGCCATTTGGAGATCAGTACTACCGTTTATAAAAGCCAAAGTAAAATTTTACAAGATAATGAGATCGTAGTTTTCTCATGACAACTCCTCTTGAAGCATCAAGCTTTAACCTGAGCCTCTCCATTGCCTCAGCCCAGCGTCTGATAGTGACATATCAACTCTGAGGCTTCCCCTGGCTGCCTCACATAACCACAGCTGCCTTCTTAGCCAAGCGGAGCAGATACCCAGCTCCCTGTTGTCTTCGCATTAATTAATTGCGCTAAATGTCAGTTGCTGCTGGCAAGAGTGCAGGGGATTAAAGACAGCCATCATTTAGCAGGTCGTGATTTTGATAATGGCAATTAGCCCACAAGCTGCACGCCGGAGATATTCCCAGAGCTGAGTTTCGCAAGCGGTAGAAGAAGAGGAGCAAGAAGCAGAGGAAGAGAGAGCATCACCGCAACACTCACCGAATAGAGACGGATACAGGTGAACCACGAGGCGTCGTCATCATCTCCCGGAGAGCTTTAAAAAGAACATTTAGAAAAGTGAATATTTATGAAAAAAAGGCCAACACATTGTAATTCAAAAGCGCTTATGGAAGATTAAAGCTGGGACATGACCTTTGTAAACTTTGTTAAAGTTAAACTTGGATGAAAGAAGCTTGTATCTGATGAAAGCCCAGTTTTCATACGAAGTCCAATAAAAAAGTGCGCTTTCATTGGTTTCAAATCATCCGGCAGTTTCAGAAGCCATTAACCAGTCACAATAAAACCCTGCGGTGCTGAATGTCAGAGCATAATTGATTCATTTCTATGCTTAAATAATAACAGTCGTTCCCTGAAAAGACTTGATATGTCAATAACAGGCTTTCCCCTCTCTCCTCCTTTGAATATTCATCTCAGTTGCTCTGATTATGTGCCCACTGGCCGCTATGATTCACATGCATATGAGCGATGGAGAGTGCAGATAAACCCTCTAATGAATGAGACACTCGGCAGCTGACAAACAGCAGTCTTCACAGCTCAGGGCTTATTGGGGTTCGACCTCTTTGAATGGCTCAGAGAAAACTTTACTTTCATGTGTGAGGTGCTCAGCACAGACTAAATTCTAGGGTATTAGTTTTACTCATCCTCACAGAAGCGGCGGGCTGCTGCTGTCTGCCTGTCAGGTGAAAAGCCTTCACCTCCCACAGCCATTTTCTCCGGCTTCGAACAGCTACGTGCTCATATTGATGTATGGCTGAAATTTCACTGTGACATTTACAGTCTCCCACACAGAGGCAGTAATATTGACATTCTGTGTCGGGTACGAGAATGTGTCAGCTATAGCGTGATGTACAGTGTTAAAAGGATGATGGAAAAGATTTCATTTGTCAGTTATTGTGTGTCACGCAGGCCCCCGGCCCACAAAAAGTTCCCCAGCACACAAGAGAAAAGGGAGAGAGACAAAAAAAAAAAGGGGTTTCGTAGTAGTGGTACAATCAGACGTTGTTTGTACAGGATGTTTCTTGACATTTTAAAATGTTATATGTTAATTTTCTTCAGCAGGCTTTTAGTCACATTGTGTGGAAAGTCTTTTCCTAGTTTTGTTGGTTCCCATTAAGTGTCCTTTTCACTTAACTTCATGAACACAAAGATTTTCTGTTGCATAAGTACAACCCTAAAGTAATTTCAAATTTAAACAAGGTCAAGAAATATTCATATGAACAGGCGTGTTGCAGCTGTTCTACCGACCAGATCCATTTACCTCTGCCAAGGTAACCAGTCTGTCTGTTTGTTTGCTTGTAAGCAAGATTACACAAAAACAACAGAACGGATTTCCAGTAAAGTAGGTGGAAGGATGTGGCAGCGGATTTATCACTTTCTTTAACATCGTTAGATACGGTGTGTTTCAACATTTGCACTGTTTTTCCCTGGAATATATCTTAGATCTCGATTAAAAATTTAAAATCTGCCACATTTAGAGAACTGATATCTATGTGTGTGAAATTTGGTGCAGCTTGATTGAAGGGGACTGTTGGGCCTTGGCTGAGTGCTATTCTGTTTAAAATACAATTAAATTATCAATTTCATTGTATTGACTATCTGGTCTGTTAGAAATGAAAGTAGTTATGTATTTATCAATATAGTGAAGAGTCAGATTATTGGATATTGTGTCCAAATGGTAAGTATCCCAGTGTAATTTATATATGTAGAGGAATGGGATCGTAAACAAGAAGCTGACTATCATAGAATTCATGGAGGGCAGGACACAGCCTTTAATATTTCAGTTTGCTTCATCTGGAAATCATTTGACCCAACATGAACGATTATAGCTTAATGTGAAGTTACATCAGGGAATCACTGCAGGGAGGTTGAGAGAACCTTTGGTCCCTGGAAACCCAGTACTGTACTGACTCACCTGCACATGTGAGAAATGTCTCTATAAATTAAATAAGTAGTATAACACACATACACATGTATCAAGCTTAGAAACACTACTTTAAAATCGAATTAAATAAACAGAAAATATCTCAAATTAACAAAAACTGTTCATGTACAAACAACCAAACCTCATCATCATCACACACAGTCCATGTAAATGACTCCAGCTCAGAACTGTCACACTGTCTTGATGGTTTGTTTACCCACCTCCACCTGTGTGGTTCAGCTTTTATGCTCTATACAAGGACAATCTGCCGTCTGACCAAAGTCTAACGCACGTACACCAACGAGCCATAAAAGGGAATCTGGAGGGTCCAAACAAAACCTATCACCATGTCATAAACAGCAGTAAACAAACACTGTCCTCAGTTAATTTCCATTATCGTCCTGAGATCGTCTGAGGGTAAAACACCAGCTGAGTGGATGACTCACAAATGACAGAGAACAGAGGGTTTCTTCTAATCAGCCTCATAGAAACAGTTTATGATCTATTTCAGAGGCTTTTTTCCATCTGAGCGTCCATTTTCTGGTGCCTGTTACCCAGAAGTCCCAGAACGTGTGTTACTACAAACACACGATTTGTATGAACCTGTTGTGGATTCAGCTCATATACAACCAACCCTAAACCAAATAGCGCTCATTGGGCGATGGACAGGGAGGAAACCACTACTGGGGAAAAAGGCACAAAAAGAAATAATTATGTTTGTAAAAAATGTTTTTTATTAAACAGTAGACCATTTTAAAATGCAGTTTAAAAATAAATGAATAACTTTATTCATAAATGAAGACAGATTTTAATCAGGCAAGGGCAAATTTGTTTTACCCGGAGCTTCTCAGAGTATTTTCTCTTCCCCTTCTCCAATCAGCCTTTCCACGACACTTGGGCCTTGGGCTGGTTAAACAAGGCAAAGCAACACAAGTTAGTCAAGGGACGAAGCAAGCTCTCTGATTGGTTTAAGAGCTGAGCCCCCTCCTACATTAGCTTTGTCTCTTTTTCACTTCCAATTAGTGATACATTCATGAAAGGCTTTCTCTTTACTGTTGTGGGGACTGATGTAACCAACGTAGAGTTCGTTGGAAGGGCAGAGCATCGGGTTTTAATATATGCAATGACCATGAGGTCTTAAGTAAACCATAGAGGTGTGTCTATCAAGCTGTGGTGCTGCTCTGCTGCCTCTTCTGGAGGCACTGAGGGAAAGATGAAATCAGAAGATCAGAGGGGTCTCTTCAGCAGGAGAAAGAGCCAAAGCTCACACCCTACAGCACAAATATTTGAAAAGGAAAAGATGGGCTGTTTGAAATTGTCCAGCAATGAGTCCTGACTTAAATCGGAAGAGTGGACCTACCAGCATTCAAGTGCAACAGGCTGCTTGGCCACAAGAAACATGGCTACTTTCTGCAACAAATATAGTGAAGGGAGCAGATAACTGTATCCATGTTTATCTTGTGCTCGTATTATTTCAGTAAAATGCAGTAACAAGTAACAATTTCGGTCAATTCATATTTATTTCTGGAGATATTTAAATTTCTCCAGAAATTTAAAATAATATAATTAAAGATTGTTGAGAAGTAAAATATTAAATAAACATTGAATGACGGCTACTAACACCAATGTGAATGCGTTCGATACGTAATTTTTCTAATTAAAGAGATTTTAGTGTTTTAGATCCTGTGTCTTTTATTCTTTCTTAAAGTCAGTTTTGACTCGATCTCCCTCAACAGTGGTTCAATGTTAAGATGGGTTTCAAACAACATTCAGACCTTTATGCTGGGAAAGTAAGAGATGAGAAAATAGAGATCTGAAGTCTGTTCAGAATAAGTTGTTGAAGCATTTCCTCTGCTCCATTTAAATGAAACCTATATAGCTATGAATAAATATTAGAGGGGCTTCAGCTCATGACCTTTACTTTCATAAATGGCTCTGGTGTTAACCTTCAGGGATAATAACCCTAAAATGGCAGGATTATGATAATGTTTTTTTATACATATCTATATTTATATCTTCTATAGGATGGTAGGTTTATGATTTGACTGTTTTTAAAGGCAGAATTTTTTTCTGGTTTTTCTTTCTATAATAAACCAAGATCAGACATTTTGGCCCATTTTCTATAATTTCTTTTGTTACATTCAGTATCAACATGTTTGCCCTTTGCATATATTTAACATTTCCTGATTACAGGAAGTATAATATAATCCAAATGACATCATCTTATGAATGTATTTGCTGTTATAAATTAGTTGTATAAACTTAATTGTTTGTCATTATTCACAGAAGCTATTGTTATCGTGATTTTCTGTGAAACCGACAACTGCCATCTCCTCGTTTCTGTTAAATCTCATTGTTCTTCTAAATCTCAGCTATTAATACATCATTCCACTGGGATCCATGCTCTCTTAATAATCATCAAACTTCTTCTCTTTTCAGAAGAAAATAGAAGGAGTCTGCTTTTGTCTCTGCAGCTTTCAGCCCACATATCAAAGAGCAACCCTTTAATCTCCAACCTATTCAATCTTCTTTCAGAGCCCACCTCTCCACTGAAACTACACCTGCTAAAGTGGTACATGATCTCCTACTTTCTATGGAATCAGGTTTGCTTCTCTGACTCAGTCTCGCTGCAGCTTTTGAAACCATTGATCACAACATATTTCTGGAGAGATTGGAAAAGCAATTTCTGGTTATTGTCTAAATTATCTGAAAGAACATAGTGCGTTTCCTACAATGATGATAAATACATTCTGATGTGAAATGTGCAGTACCCCGGGCTTTTTTCTTCAGATTGTCTCCCTTTATATTTCACTGTTAGGCTGATGCTAATCCTCTGTATCTTAAAGCCGACGACTCTACGCAAATGATCAAATTAGAGAACTTCATGTTTACTGGGAAAAGGTGGGTGTCAAAAAGATGTCCTGCTAAATTCTGAAAACTGAGATGCTGGTCATTGTTCTGGCTCAATGCAGACTTCAGCTGGAGCAAAAAACATTAACCCTTAACAGGTTGTGATTTCTCATGCCCTGTCCACACTGGGGAGAGATATTTTCCTCTGCGGTTGGGCCTCTCGTCTATAGAGTTTAACAAACACCATCCAAAGTGCATATTCTCTGATTTCTGTGTGTACATCCAAAACTGAGTGTTTGGAAAACGATGACATCACAGCTTACTTCCCACATGGCCACAGTGTAATGAGCATGCGCCAGAAACAACAACAACAACGTCTATATATGTTTCTCTACGCTTTGTTAGCACTTCTAGGTCTAATTACAGGTTTGCAGCTTACTGCACCTTACTACGGACGTTCGCCTCGCCCATACTCTGACCACAGCGTTCTTCTTTGACAAATTGTTGATGTAGACTTTATCGCCACCTACAGGTCCGGCATGCTTGTGTAAGCATTTCAAGTTGTTTTTGATTATTCTGGGAAAGAGATATTTTGTAAAACGAAGGTTGTGTGGAGGGAGATAATATCTGTTCATTAAAATATCAGCAGGACAAAACTTCAGAGACCGACAGCCAGAACCTTCGAGACACATTACGCTCTGTTTCCACCAACATATCGAAGACATCCCCAAGACATTATCAACTGGCACATTGTAAATTAGCCAACTAGCTTGTCTGTGGTGGATGCTGAGACTCCATGTTTTTGTGTCATTCTAATTGGGTAATTGTAATGTTTTGTTTTCAGGTCTGACACAGGTTGTCTGCTCGTTTTACTCTTCCTCTTCTCCTACCTGTCCTCTCTTTTCAGTCAGGCTCTCTGACGACAATCGTCCGTCCTGGGACCTCTCTCCCACTCCTGTTTCTCTGTGCGTCATGTTACCTGATTTTGGGATCTGGATCTCTGTCCTCCAGGAATACAAGCCTCCTCCTCGTCTCCCTCTTCCTAGATGTGTGAATGATGTGCATGATTTGTAATACTAGTAATAAAATTTGAATTAACGCGACAATTTATTTTCAGTTTTACAGAAAAACAAAAAGCTGTGAAGCTGTGCTCAGAGTAAAAAACACCCTGTTACTCTTCTAGGATTAATACGTCACAATCTTTTTCTTTGTTGCCCTCCATTTCATTTTCATTTCTCAGTCTCAACAAAAAAGCCATACATTTATAAAATGGCCTCTCATCCCATTAAAAGGGGGAAACGATCTGTGTAAAGCTGTGGGAGGATCGGTTTCCTCTCGTTCTGGCTCCATCTCTGTGCATCATGACAACTTTTCCATTTAAAAGCAAAGCATTGGAGTGATTCATCCGGCTGTTGCTTTTTTTACATAACAAGGTGTTTTATTAGTATTTCCTCTGTGCACACTGCGGAGATTAAGTGAGGTCGGGGTGGTGGGGGGCTGCTAAAGCTGGGAGCAATCACTAACTAAAAATCTCCCATGGGAGGGGTTGAATGAAACACAACACATCAAGTGGCAAGCGGATATTGCAAAGGCCAAAGTATTACAAGATGAACCCATTTCTGCAAATTAGATATTTACTCATCTTTGAGAGAGAAACGGAAGCGGGCGGAGAGGTAGGGGCTGATGTAATGTGGATTCACAGCACAGAGCAGACAGTGTTTAACGATAATGTCTAAATTCAGAACAGACTGGGGTTTGGGTTGCTCTAGACAACAGAGTTTTTGTGGCCCAAAAACATGAAAACCATAACCAACAAATTATTGCCATCAATAAAAGTACAGAGACCATTTTCTTGTGTTTGGAGAACGAAATGACGGCACAAGATGTTCATGCCAGCTCAGAAAACACAGCAGAGTTGCATTCACTTTGTTTTATCATGTAACAGCCACAATATGAAGGAGAAGAACATTGTGAGAAACCTAGGATCTTAAAATTGGACAATTCAACTGGATGCTACAGTCCACTTAATAAGATTCACAAAAGTAATACAACTTTAACATTTTTATGTGAGGTGGGTGCAGCTCTGTTACTTTTGTCAACAGTTTTATTTTTGACAGACAGTGAGTTCAGTGACTATGACCCAGAAGTCCTACACTTGCATCTCAAAACCACAGTCTGTGGATTCATGGCGGACCAGAGGACACCCAGCAAAATGCAAACAGAAAGCAAAATAACTGCTGCGTATAAGACTGTGCAAAATCCAGAGCAAAGTGAGAAGTGTGAGTTGTAGTTTCAGTAAAAATGAAAGGAAGCATTGTATGTCCATCTCAAGGGAAAAAGCTTCAGTTGCTACATTTTCTTTCTGTACAAATCAGATGCAAATAAGATGTTTTGACAAATTAGTGACAGTTAACTTGCCAAACAGATATTTGACAACCAAATCCAGAGATTATATATATCTTCCACCTGGCTAAAAACCTAAAGTAATATTTAATGTAATACAATTATATTCAATTTGTGTATGTTGTGTGTAACAGAGCCACTTTTTGCCCCAGGAATTGGGAGAGACGAAAATAGAGCTCAAATAAAGACTGAACATTTGGACTAGGTGTACACCTCCAAATCAGGACATGACATTAATTCCTGTGTGGAAATCACGTGTTTTTGACACCATCGTCAGCCCTGATCTTCAAAAGCTCTCAAATCTGGTTGACCTTCCAAGCTGACATCTTTTGGAGCGTGTTGTAAGTGAATGGCCCCTGTTTTTCATCGTAAGATATTCATATTCTTTTTGTTTTTTTCTTTTTCTTTTTGTGTGTGTCTCTCCCGGATTAGAAACATCATCAGGAAAAGGAAATGTTTTTTATGCAGCAACTGACTCTGACATTTGCATTCAGAATTAAGAGCAAGTCTGAAAGCAGCTGCAGAGCAGATTAGAAATTTTATAAAATGTAAAGTTGTACGAAAAGTACAGTTTCAAAATAGTTTTCATGCGTAAATGTAGATACTAGCCAAGCAGCTGCAGCTTATCTATTTTATATTTAAGTGAAGAAAGAAACAGAAATGAATCACGTCCTCTCATTTTAAGCGTTAAGTATGCAAAAGTTTGCTTTTAACCAAGGCCCTCGGTACAGCTGCTGCAGTTCATCTGCACACCTCTGCTCAAATCCCTCCCCTGCCAGTTATTATTCCTTTAATAGAATTTCAGCGTGCAGAGTGAAAGTGCACGTTGCATGAATACTCAATTTTGTACTTCAGTGATTTTCTTCACACACACTTCATGGAGTCATGTATAACAGCACTAATAACCTTAGGCGAAAAGCACACAAAAGTATTAAAAAATATTAAAAACCATTGGATGAACAGTGAAATTAAACAACCTTAAAAAGAAAATTTGTTTTTTTGAAGCAGGACTTTTGTTATAGATTCAGATACACACACTGTCACACTGACAGGAAAACACTCCTTTACATCAATGCAAACATCCATATTCACTCCAATATATATGCACTCACACACACACACACACGCTTCCTGTTAGTGTCAGTGATGAGGCCCACCACCAAGGACCGACCTTCCTCAGAGTAAACACAGCAATTTCACGCCTGCAGGCTGAGACCGAAGAAGATACCACCACACTCTGAAACTGCTGTGTCCACCCATGTTCATTTGCTTTTTGTTTTCAACTAATATCCCCGGTTTACTGTGACGCGTCGCAATATTAATTGTAATGTTTGTGAATGTTCCTGTCGGTGCTGCATTTCCCCAGCGTCACATCAGAATGAAAAGTGAAAGTTCATCATCACCCCCTGCAAAATAAATCTGTAATCGGAGTAGAGATGCAGCACCTTTGGAAGGCCCCGAGAAATTACGCACAAGGTCCCTGCAATTCAATCCCCCTCTGGTAATAATATAATTCCAGTCCACCGAAATGCACCAGCCATTACCTGTCTGCTGCCGTACGTATGGGAGACAGGGGTTGAGGTTGTGTGTGTGTGTGTGTGCGTGTGCATGTGCGAGAGAGCGAGTAGAGGACGGACTCCAAAAATCATAGGCAGTTTTCTGCTTATCTCCAGGCAGCAGTCACATCCCTCGGCCTTGTGTCTGTCTTGTTGTTTTCATATTTCTGCTGCAAGTTCCCACTTAGTGAAACGGTCACAGGGGAGGAGAGGTCACCAGATGGAAGCGGAGGAATAGGAGGAGGCGAAAGGAAAGGAAAAATGAAAAGGATAGGTGAAAGGATAGGAAATGAGAGAGGAAAAGAGAGGGCACAGGAAAAGGAATGGGGGAAAGAAAAGAGGAAAGGTAGAAAGGGAAGAAAGGGAGGAGGGGAAAGGATAAAAGGAAAGGAAACAGAAAGGAAGGAGTGAAGAGATAGGGGGAAATGATAGGAGGGTAGCAAATAACTGGAGAGAAGAGGAGAAGAGTAGAGATAAGTTTAAAGGAAATAAGATAGAAAGGAAATAAGCTGTGAAAATATGCATAGAGAAGGAGAGGAGGAAAGGAACACGGAAGAGGGGAGGTTGGGAATTAAGATGGAAAGAAGAGGAAAGCAAAGGAGCAGAATAGAAAAGGAAGTGAAGGACCAGAGTGATGAGAAGAGGAGGAAACAGTGGGCAGGAGAAGATTAAATGAAAGGTGAGAAGAGAAAAATTAGAAAGGAGGAAAAACGAAGAGTAGAGATAAGGCTAAAGGAAAAAAGATGGAAAGAAAAGAGGATGAGAAAAGGCAGAGGGAAGGTGAAGAGAAAAGAAGAGGGCTGTTGACATGTTAGTGAAACGCGAGAAGAAATTAGAAAGGAGGAAAGGAGAATTAAGGAGATAGACAAGTAAAGGACAAGGAGAGGAAAGGAAAGAAGACAAGACGGGGAAGAGGGGAGATGGAGGTGGGGCCTGTACCGGAATAAGTTTGACTGTTTACCACTTAATCCCATGAGGAGAGTTCAAACCCTGTGAGAACTGACTACTGTTGAACCCTGAACAGATTCCATGTGGAGACACACACACACACAAACACAACTCAGCAGGATGCTAAGTGTTGAGGACTAATACACAGCACTTCGCCACCTGCTCAGTCAAAGTCCATTGTGACAGCAGAGTCGTTCAGTGTGTTCACAGACAGTTTTATCGCTGTCAGGAACTTGATGATGAATAATGATGACTGACGGCCAGAATATAAACATCCGCTCCCTGGTAGAGTTGTGACCGTTTAATCAAGCGGGATCAGAGTTTCTGAACCGTTTCCCATGTGTTTGTAGGGTAAGAGCCTAATATCCCATAATTCTTGGCTGAAAAAGAGCTGAAATCAAGTCTCTGATGTGTTTCTATTTCTCCTGCATGTTATGGGAGATTGATGTCTGTATTTCCCTCACATAACTCCCCCATGGCCTGAGCAAATCCCCCAGAAACAAACATATCCCAAAGAACATGAGGAGGAGACAGCAAGCGACCACGCCAGATGTTGTCCTCCCCCGAAAAGCTTCTTTTTTTTCCCTTTCAGAACCAACGCCGACTAGTTTTTTCATGCACAATTGAATCTCAAATGATTATCCCATCAGTATTCACAGCCAGGCCCTTTTCCCTGCTGCCGTCTACCTCTCCGCTGCCCATGCGGAGCCGTCTCTTTCTGTCTCATTTTTCACATTCTGCATCTCTTCTTCAGCCCACCTCCGACGTCCCTCTGAAAGGCCTCGGTAAATTGAAGTATGAGGGAATTGGATTAAATTAAAAGCAGGCGTCTCATATGAAATCTGTGCTCGTGTGCGTCGAGTATATTTTCTACAAAAATACATCCACATGGGATGAGAAGGGAGGAGGCAGCTGGGGGAGAGGTTAAAGGGGAAATACCTTGAGGAGCAGCTGAAATGTGGAGCTTTCAGCAGCAGAGTTTTCTGTATTTAACTAACTACTGAGATCAAAATATGTGGCAGACGGACTCCTACACATAAAGACAAACGTTTGTACTTCAATCTTAATGAGGACACTCATCGTCTAACCCTAAAACCGGGTCTTAACCCTCAAACAGCCCTTTGAAAAAGTGTGGGCCGACCAAAGTGTCCCAACTTTCCAAAAAAGTCCTCAGTCTGGAGGTTGTATGCTTCAAAGGGTCCCCACAAAGGTATAAGTACACACACACACACACACACACACCATGACATGGATGGATTGACAATCACACACGACACTGGGTTGTCATTAACGAAACTGTGAGAAAATAATCTGGCTCCATGCAGACTGCAGAGTAGTTTCAAGGCCGACCTTTGTTGGGAAGAGATGCTGTGAGCAGAGTTTCTGCTCAACAAAAACTTAAGCAGAGGCTTCATACACTTACATTTCTCAGGTATTGTTAGGATTGGGTATTGTTTGGGTGTTTTTCTACACCGAGTCGATATTGTTAAAGCTGTCAAAAAAAAGCCCAAAACAACAGTCGTCGATAAAAACGGCAAATTGGAGAATGAAAATTAACATAACTGGCAACAGATTAAAGTCTAGTTAAATATACAAATGTAAATAAGTGAAAAACTCTTAAAAGCCAAGTACAGTAATTTCACATTTACAGTTTCAGAACTTAATACAACAAAACACTCCAAACTCATCATGAATTGTCTCTTCACCACCGGGGCCAGGCACGTCCACACTGCCGGCTGGTGTGCTTGACATGGGCTCACACAAACAGTACAACATGGAGCATCCCTCTGCTTTTGTGCTTTGCCAGGTGCTTCATTTAGTTTGTTGTGTTCCTTTCTTCCCTCTTCTTCTCCTCTCAGTTTATAAGTGGATCGCACACAACAAGGTGCAAACTGCCACCAACTCCACACACTGTTGCTCCCAGGACCCAGCAGAAGGTTCCTGGCTCTCGACTGCCCACCCAGTGTCCCAATTCTTTCACGTGAAACACAGCCACACTTTCAGCCGTTTAGGCAGTTTGTTGTTCGCGTAGACGCCAGATTGAAGTACTGTGGGCTAACTTAACATGATGAAGGAGCCATGTACAGAGTGTAGATAAGTGTAATGTTAACTAGATGTGCAGTGATGTTTATGTTGCATGTAAGCACAACAACTATTCCAGGACAGAGCTCAGGCCCCAAAACGGGACATTGAAAGGGCCCAACTCTTGGTATTGTTGTGTCAAAGCATAAATAATGAGGTTAGAAGATTATTGTTTAATAATAGTCCCTCTTTTTGTATTTTTGTCACAATGCTTTATGTTTACTTCACAAATAACGACCTACTATTAATAGCCTGCAATTGAATGCAATCTAATGTGCTGCAACAAACCCGTGTTATCACCTTATGTGATGGAACAATGCCGACACGGTCGCAAAGTCCAGCTGTAGCTGCCACTTTCCCCCCCTTGATCCAACAAGCAATATTTGTCTCCCACCTGATTTCTGTTGAGCAATTATGTTTCACGTTTCGCGGGGGGGGATGTGCTGCAGGAGAGAGGGAAAGAAAAGGAGGTAAAAAAACAGAACAGGCATTGTGTGTTAAAGTAGGTAATGAAGTGAGGAAGCAACGAACAATATTAATTATGTATCCATTCACACAGAACACAGAATTTACATATATGCGCCCCCAGCCCCAGAACAACGCACCAAACCCCGTCGATAACTCCCCTCCCTCGAGCCTGTCCCTCCAGGATTGGAGTGCAGCAGAGTCTTATTTCACACACGGAGGGCTATCATAAAATAATAATAGATGAATAAATAGTGAGAGAAATAACACAGACAAAGCCTCTCCTGAGTATTCAGCCATCAGTCCTTGAAGTGGCTTCCAGAATATACTAGATGTAGCAGGTCCAAGGAATACAATCATGATATAATCGAGGAATGAAGCCTATATATGATGAACAGTTTTATCTTTATCAGATCAGTCACATTGTTGAAAAATCTGTTTTAGTAGTTTGCTTTTACATGCAGCACAGGTTTATCACATTTGACAATTTTTGACTGTAACTTTCTTTATTGTTTGTTGCAAACAAACAAAAAAACACAACCTTCATTTTGCAAAGAATTTCTCATCCAGACAAGAAGACACAAATGACTATAAAGGCTCAAACAAGGATGCCAGGCCAAGCAATTAAGTTTTCATCAACAATCTGTCAAATACCAGAAGCGAGCGCTGTGGTCTGAGAAACACTGGGTGAGGCAGACGCCTGTAAATTCCGGTAAAGTGGTTCAGTGATACTAAATCTAAAACAAACAACCTCCTTGCTACACTAACAAAGAGAGCTGACCTCTTTGGGTCCATTTGAGGCGAAGCAGTATGCGAAGCTGGTGCAGCAGCCTGAATCGTACTTCCTTTTCTCGATGAATATGTTTAAGTGCTAGTACCATATCCCCGTCTCTACATGTTCATCTCTCTTCCCTAAGGTCATGACTCCATATTCGCAGGAATGCTTCATTAACTTTACTGGCCGTGTAAAGAACCTCTGAGCATTGTCTGACTATAAACCTGTTGCTATACATTTTATAGATTAACGACTCAGTTGCGGATATTTTTGAAGATCAAATTTATGTCCTGTTAAATTCTTAAATTTTTAACTTGAATGAACCCATAAAATGTGTTTGAGTTGGTTTATATTTCACCCTTAAAAGCTCAAATTACATCATCCTTCGAATGAGTCGTCCAAAATTTTAAAGACCTGCAGTTCGCCACAGAAAAAACCCCTGATATCCATTATTCCTGGAGGGAAATCTGTTTGGAGTGTTTTAATGACTGAACATCAACTGCCCCCTCCCCACATTTCTTAATCAAACCACAAGTCTTTAGTGTGGTGCATTATTCTCTTTGCAATCTCAGATTCCTTCTGCTTCAAAACAAACAGGAGATTATACTTGTAATGGTTTATCCAGAATGTTTCTACTTTCTTACCACTCATTTAGCCACTCTGGAACATTATGTACCAAAACTACCAGCCATGGGAAATGAGACACAAGCTGATTTAAAGATATAATATGGAACAATTCTTCATTAAAATGTCGATAAACATCTAGACGTATGTTATGTATTTGGTTGACTTGTGTACTCTCTTTGTCCAAAATGTTTTCAAACATTGTTCAAACCCAGGGAAATCCCCAATTTGTTTTCAAGGTAATGGAACATATATTTTAGTTATCTTTTAATTTGCATCATATCTGTTTTAGCCATGGCTTTGTCATAATTACAACTTTGCAAATTTGAGTTGTAGTCTCTTACGGTACCAAATAAATGGAAGAGAGAGGATTGGGATCATATAGAATTAACAGAACAGACTCAGTACAATACTCATCTAGATCGGAGTGACTCTTCCTATTGAAAGTAGTAGAGGCCCAAGTCATTATGGATGTGGGTACCATAAATATTGGTGTGGGTCTTAAAGGTTTCCACTAATGATTAAATCGCAAACCGGCCGCGTGCTCTTGCCCAGTGCCATAGTTCCGGCTATGAACCCTGTTTGGTCATTATTGAAAATATGAAGGATGGTTATCTCTAAAGGCCAGCTAGTTGGTATAGGACAAACATTGGTTCCCTGGTTTATCCTTCCCAAGCATCAGGCTGATGTTTGCTTCTGTAAGTGTTTTGGGAAGAGACAATCACTCAAGGGACATGATGAGAGAGAGGTTTCATTATCAAGGTTTTCAATATTCAGAGTTCACACAGTAATGAGCTGAGGCTTTTCCTGATTTTGAGACACAGACAGCTTCACCGTCTTTCATGTTATTTTGACGTGTCCCCTGCCAGCTGCAGCTTTTGTAGTTTTCACTGACTTTCTGAGAATCCGGCCTCCTCATCCCTAAATACTTTAACATTCATACAGTTTTTGTTGCGAGAATCTTATAAATCTTGCTCTGCCTTTAAAGTGAGCAGTGAACCACATGTCCGGAGTTGGGGCCAGAGTTGTTTTTAAATTAGTCTCGGTTGGCTTCTGCTTATGTGCCCTTTCACATTCAGAGGCCTATTAAAGAAAACAGGCAGAACAAACTGTGAACCTGACCCTGAACTCTCAGTGGATGAACCCTGAGCTGAGAAACTCCAGAACAACTGATCTGAGTTTGTTCAATAAACTCTGGGTATGTTTACTTTAAATCAAGTGTGGGCCTGGTGAATGAAAAAAGCCATCATCAAAGAAGCTCTGATATATTGTGATTCACCTTGGTGATGGGTAAAGAGCAGAGTGTACATTTTAATTCAGGAAGCTGGAAAGATTGAGTGACACTGAACATTTATCTCTGTAAATATTACAACAGCAGCTGTAAAATTAGGAGAAAATAGACAATAAGTTAACACCATTACATTGTATTACCATAGTCCATTAGAATACATTATTTAGCAGACTTTAATTTCCTTAATGGATGCTAAGTGCTGACATCCTGTTCAGTAGATTCAAATTTATGCAGCTGGAACCTCAAACAGATAAATCATAAATTTACGGATCTATCATTGTAACCTCACAGTCAGTAACAGACTAATGATTTAGTGAGTTGCAGTTTAAAGTCAGGATAAAACTGCATGAGTGTAAAATTTCAGATGTTTATTTTACATTTAAAAATATAGCTCAACATTTAATGACCATCTTAAAGACCATCGACAGAAATAATGCTAAAACAAGACTCTATGCAGGCTTTGTTCAAAACCACACTTGAAAGTCTGAACCAAGGTCTTTGTTACATCATTTACAGCAGACTAAAACATTTTGTTTGACATATGCATGTCCTGTCATCATCGTCTGTGTGGGCTGCATCTACCTGAACTTGACTTAACATTGATTGGTTTGTAGACGGACGGACGTCACATGTTGATGTGCTGTCAGTTCAGAAGGTATTCATTCATTTCAATTGAATGGAGAAAATATTAATTTTGTTTTGTTGCCACAGTAATATCATAGCTGCTTCCGCTTCTTTTTCTTCATCTATGTTTAATGCTGTCTCAATTTCTTACAATTGTTCAGAAAGTCCAAATATAAAAGTGTTTTCACACTGCAAGTGAACCAAACCATGGTTCAGTTTGGTTTGCACCGAGACTGAACTTGTGATCGGACTAAACCATGAGTCCGGATCAGGGTCCGGGGGACTTTTCAGATCGGTTATTTTGGTCCAGACTAAACGGAAAAGTCTGAATATCAGGACCAAACAAGGCAGGTGTGAAACTCACCCTTAAAGCACATGTTATCTAGCTTCTCAAGTCTTTTCAGCTTCACTATCATCTTCACTGTATCAACTGTTGTTCAAGCCTGTTTAATAAGAACATTGAATTATTTTCAGACACAAGCAAAGTCATAGCACAACTGTGGTAGTAATGTTCTTTTCAAGAGTCTTACTTGCGGTGCTGGAAGCAATTTTTAAAAGCGGTTTGCCGCAGAAGTGTTCCCAGAGAATCACACCGACATCTAATCACATTTATGTCAATTTGGACAGATTCAGACGTGAAAGTCGTTTTTATTTATTTATAGGCTACAAACCCGTACTGCCTCAGCCGCTCCACTGTTTTATGTACACACTACTTGGCTGCCGCTGCCTTCTGATTTGCCGGGAGCGTTCCACAGAGAATACCGGTGGTTTTCTTCCTTTTGTATTTGCTGGCCACATAACCCAATTCAGCTGTAAATATGGGCTATCATGTCCATTTTCCATACCTGGGCCACAAACTAATTTACCAGTGGCAGTGATATGAAAGATGAGCCTTTTGTCTCAGGGAAAATGGGATTATTCCCATCGGAGGAAGGAGGCAGAATCACATCAGCTTCGAGGGAGTAAGGGGGCTGCTACATGAGAAGATGACAGTCTGAATGCAGTTTGGGTGAGAGTGAGTATACACAGGGTTTAGCAGCTTTAAGGATCTTGTCATGCAATTAGAGCTTGTACATGAGATGGACTCTGTGTTACCCCCCAAAGTGGCCAGTGTACTCACTGTCTCTCTCCATCTCTTACTGAGACACGACTCACACCTGCTGCCGGCAAACCTCAGACTCTAATCTCAATTAGCCGTTTGTTTGCACAAATTCAGATCATCATCCGGTGTTACCCTGTTACTATCTTGTCCTTTCCACTGTCTCCTTTTCATCAGTAATATATTTCCACTAACACCTCCATCCATCCACCCATCGCTCATAAAGCAAATGGAATCTGTCACGATAACACCCACGTGTCCGATCATATTCTGGATTCATGCTCACCGACACACCCCTTCCAGTATTTTCCACGAAACTGATAATAACCTGTAACCGATTTACTTTTCCGATTTGCGCGCTGCCAGTGCTGCTTTTATTTCTAGTGAAAGGATAAAACTCGACATAAAAAAGCATGCTTCTGAATTATTCATATTTACCAGGTGCTGACGTGGCCACTATTGTACTGGTGTTGTATTTATAATAAGCACCTATGCAGAAACATGGCTCGGGTGTTAGGGGGGGGGATGATACGTGGACGGATGAGAGGTGGGTGTATCGTTGAGATAATGAGGGGACTCGTTCACCTGACATGAAATGACACGTTGGATTGTTTCTACAAGTGAGCATAATTACATTCTTATAATGTGCTGTTTCAATGAAGATTACCACTCAAATTAAGATTGCAGCTCGGATAAAGATGCAGGAGGGAGTCCATGAGAAAACTCTGGCTGCTGCCTGTCAGAGGAAAACCACGAGAAGATTGTAGCAGAGGAAGAAAGCACAGAGAGCCTGTTACAGAGCTGAGAGCTGTATAGGGAACCTAATATTGTCACTCTTTGTTTTGTAAAGCTTATCTAAAGTGAGGGTCAAAGGATTCAAAAGCATCAGAATTTGTGGTTTGACATTTTTGGCTGAGGATGGATGGACACCATAATATCATATTACTGAAGAGCCACAGAGGAAATACTCTCGGACGCTGGGAACAAAAGATGCTTGACAGAGCTTATGGGGTTACAGTACATAAGGCCTTCAGTCTGTGGAGTCTTCAAGATTTACAACCTCAGTTTGAACAATGAACAAGGGACAAACAATGAAGAATAAAAGTGATTGTACAAAACAATCGCTGCTATGGCAACTTTTGTCAGCCTGTTTTTTTATGCTTCTATACAATCATGAGTGGCTGCACCGTCGAGGCCCTCAGACTTTCTTACTATGAATGATGTAGTAAGAACTCACAACCTCCTACAAAGGTGAAGGAGGTTTCATCAGAGATTCCTGTCGTCAGCTGTACACCACAGCCTCTCATGCAGCTCTATATATCAGATAACTGGAAACCATTCACAACTCCAGTCAATTTAGATTCTCCAATTAACCAAACCCCAATATGAATGTATTTGGACCCATAGAAAACCCATGTATACAAGAGGGGAACACCCAACTCCACTCAGAAAGACCCCAGTAAAACCAGGACTCGAACCAAGAACCTTCTTGCTGTGAGGCGACAGTCACTGTCGGACTGGCCTCGGGTGACCCAGTTGCTCTGTGGGCCACTAACACCCTTGTTTGTGTTTTTTTTTTTGCTTGAGCAGCCTACAGATGCATCGCCAGCCCAATTTGATTTGGCACCAGCCCACACCCTGTATGGCCACGCTTTCTCATTCCCCATAAATGGGCTGATATCATACAAGACTGAGTAGTGTTACCGTAGCTGGTTGCTCTGTGGACGTCCTGTCCGGACGGCCCGTCCCCACACACTGCACCATTCATGCAAATATTTATTTTCAAATCTATACCAGGTTGCATTGGCTCACTTTTCAGTTGTATTTAAATAAGGACACCTACATTTTTATGTTACAGTCCAAAATCGGAGAAGTATAAGAAAGTGTGTTTGCAGATGTCACAATTAAACAGGACACCATCTGACGTATATAAATATAAATAATTGTAAACACTGATCAACAACATGTACTATAACTACTGCTACTACTCTACACTTGCATTGCATTCTCTCAATCTCTCCACACCGGCACACATTGTTGTAATGAGCTGCAGAGCTCTGAAAAAACAGAAAATCCAATACAAATATTTAAAGCACATCAGATTTACCGTGCTGGAGTTTATGGACATTTGTGATCACACAGAACAAATGTGTGACAGATCAAATAGTAAAAGGTCTTTAGCCTTTTTTCCCCATTTGGTTGTATACACTGTGCAGTTTACATACAACAACTCACTGGAGATCTGGAAGCTGGAGTTCATTTTTAGTTGCATGCCCTTTAAATGCACTGGTGTATAATTGCTTGTTATGGTCTATTTGAATCTGAATGGCGTGAAGTTGTGGCTCTGCACAGAAAATGCTGCTTATTTGTGTTAATCAATAAGCAGAAATGACTTTCTGTTCCCAGTGTTCATTAGATTCTCCTTATGAAGGAATCTGCACACAGCAGACATCACAAGGTTAAGACATGTTAATCAACACTCCACCAAACTGTGACTTGTGGTTGGATCATATTATCACATTGAGTTTTAAAACAAAAATAAATACTTTAGCAATGGTCATGTGATTAAAAGCTAAAAAAAAAAAATTTAAAAAAAAAATTAAGTCACATGCTTCCAGAGAAGTCTGTTTACTGGCACACACAAATACCAACGCACAGACATTACACAGGCCGGTTTTTAATAGGTTTTATGAATATAAACATCAAAAACAGATTACATTTGTTTTGTCTCTTTAAAAAAACAAAAAATCATGACAAACACAACAAACTGTTATTCATGAACCATCTGCTTTCACACAATCACCATTATTAAAACCGCAGCGATGTGACAGTGTGCTCAGGTATAATCTCCTCCTAAACGCCCACCGGCCCGTCCGTCAGCACACACTAGACCATCATTACAGACACTACAGCAGCCCACTTCTGCTGCCCTCTGTGCCTTACGCTCACTTAGCTGTTCCCATGTCACCCAACAGGTATTCTTCTCTGCTGTCCGACAAACAAACTCTGAAGACGGACAGAAAAGTCTGTGGCTTTTATCTGTGATCATTAGAGAGCCGCACGGCTGCTGGAGGCTGGAAATGTGTAGGAAGGTCCCTTTAATCATCCACCTCCGATTAACGCGCCATCATAATACTCACGGTGCCAAAACACCAGCGGGGATGTGTCAGCTGGTTGACTCATGAATGATATGTGACAGGCACGTGCTGTGTGTCCATTAGGGTGATTGGCTCTTTAACAGGATGCAGTATTGGGACAGATAATCTGCATTAATGTGGTGCTGTAAAGATTATGTAGTTGACAACTATAGATTTGGTTGTTTATTCTGTCGATGCGTTTTGATTCAGCATAGCTTTTCTATGTGTGCTGGGAAAACCATGTTACTCCATCGTTCCTTTTTGTTTTTCACGTGAACTGAAGAATTCAAAGAAAATTGGGAACTTCTCATTAATGTGACCATTGTGCTTCTGACTTTATATTTACTGAATAGAGATTTATATCTGAGGCAACATGTGACCGGGTCACCCTGCAGATTCACGTACACCAGTCTATGACGTACATCCAGTATTAAGATAATAAGAAGCAAGAACTAAATTTCAGTCGGCTAAGATCGGGCTGTAAACTACACTTAGGAGTGTCTAGGCAACCACATACTGTCATCATTCATCACTAATGCAGTCACAGCAACACACACGCACACGCACACATGCGCACGCGCACGCACATGCAGGAAAAAGCTGACCCACTCATGAAAACCATGAAAACCATGAAGGGAGACTTATCCTCCTCAGTCCACAGACACTTAGCTCCACTGAATAAGTTAAAGTAAAAAGGAACTAAAGAGCTATACCCTATTTACCATGTCGTTAAAATGCTGTATAGTGTTTTATGATGGTAACAAAAAGCTGTTTTCTAAAATTGGAATGTCACTCAGCAGAGTTAATAACTCTGCCAAGGCCCAACAGTCGCCTAAAATTCAATCAAGCCTCACCAAATTGCACACACACATAAATATCAGTCCCCTAAAAAGTCAGATTTTTTCATCAAGATTCAAACATTAATTAATCAATGAAAAATTGACACATCACATCCTTCCACCAAGTTTCCTATTCAGTAGTATTTGTGCAATGCCGCTAAATATCAGACAACAAACAAAGAAACATGGATGAAAACATAACGTCCTTGGCGGAGGTGAATATGACAAACAACACTGGGTAAGAGCAGCAGCAGACAGGGGCCGAGTAAGTTACTCAATAAATAACAGTGGTTCAGTCTGTCCTCACTAACATGGTGAAAAAATACTCACTTAAATACTCTGGTAAGGAAGCTAAACCAGTGACCCCAGTTAGTTACTTCATCATAATTCAGCTTTAACTTGATATAAACCAAGTGTGGGGCTCCATACCTGTGCAGTTTGAATGAGGGGAACTACAGCCTCAGAACATGGCAGCAGAAAGAGGAAGTCAGGAAGCAGGTGTCTTAAAGGGATAGTTCACCTAAAAAATGAAAATTCACTCATTATCTACTCACCACTATGCCGATGTAGGGACGGGTGGAAGTGTTTAACTCCACAAAACACTTCTGGAGTCTCAGGGGTAAACAGCGATGCAGCCAAATCCAATCCAATTTAAGTAAATGGTGACTACTTCTTCAAATGTAAAAAAACAACCGAAAAAAAACCAAATGTCCTCTGTTATCCTCCTCCGGAGCCGCGTTCACTTATGGATCACAGAGGACATTTAGGCTAAAACACGATGTAAATCACCTAATTTCGAGTTGAATTTGAATGTCAGGGCTTACAGACACTTGGATGACACCACAGGAGCAGGATGGAGGCATTTTATGTGTTTTTTATGTGTTGTTTTTTATATTGGAAGAATTGGTCTCCATTTACTTCATTTGTATTGAATTTAGCTGCAACGCTGTTTACTTCTCAAACTCCAAAAGTGTTTTGTGGACTCAAACACTTCACCCACCCCTCCATCGGCATTGTGGTGAGTGGATAATGGGGGAATTTTAATTTTGGGGTTAACTATCCCCTTTAAATATCACTGGTCCTTCTTGGTGGGAGAGGAGGAGCTAGTGAAAGGCCACGATGAAAAGCTTTAAGGGTAAAGGAGATCAGGGCTGCGGTCGGAAAGTCCATTAGCTCAGGAAGGTTCCAAACTGAGTGACTAGACTGTCACTCAGTTTCCGTTTGTTTTGTTTTCATTTTTAATAAAAATATTTTTTTTTGTATCAGGAAACTTTTCTTGAATTGTTGGTGTACAGCAGTTTATCTTCTGTGATAAATAAAGTTGTCGTGTATAAGTGGAGTTGGATTTTCTTCTCACCGCAGTTCTCTTTTTCTAACTCTAAGCCATATTTTAATGCTGTTGTTTGAAAGGCTGCATGTGAACCAGGGGCGTGCGTCATTGTTACTTTCAAAGTTGTTTAAATGGCCCTAGAGTTCAAGACTGTTTCTTGGTTATCTCGCATTCAATGCAAATTTCCAATCCAGTTTGCAAACCAAACATATTTCAGGTACAAAATTGTTCATTTGGTAAATCAAGCTCCTGCTGCTCCAGCTCCCAAATGTTTATACATGCAAGACACTGGAACATCCAGACCTGCGCCATCTTCTTTCTTCGGCCACAGCAAATTACCTCGCAGGTCTAATAATCATGTGCCATAATGCTGTGTGGTCTCTGGGATGATGGGAGCTGATTGCTCTCAATCATAATGAGCTCATGGAAAATAGATTTGTCTAGACAAATTATTTTCAAGGGAAATATCCATTGCCCGGCATTGTTTTGCATTTCCAATCAGACCCAGAGGCCTGACAGCTAATCAGTCCGCAGTTAATAAGGCCGAGACTCTGTTTTAAATGAGACCTCTGAAACACTTTTAGGAGTCCACTGTAAAGAGGAGCCATCAAACAATGAGCCGGCTGTTAGAAAATATATCCCTAGTTCCATAATATGTCCTCGGTGGTGTAGAGTAGTGTTTAGATTGCAAATACAGACGTCCTGTGAAAGTGCTAGATTGAAGACGGCAAATAAAAGTGGGAGAAAACAACAGTGAGTCATCAGTAACACAGTGGGTAATTATGTATTCTGCAGCCACCTCAAATAGGCGGATGTCACTGTGGTAAAAAAAAAAACTGTGCAGGTTGTAATATGTGGGTGCCTCAGTCAATATTCATCGTCATGGTGACCTTTTCACCCCGGCCACCTACAGTTACAGATGCACAAAGCAGACACACCCATGACACTCCCACGTCCATATGTAAAAACAACCCCCACACACTCAAACACACTTACAGAAACAAACACTTGAATGCGAGGCAGTCGAGTCAAATGCAACTTCATTTTTCCTGTTGGATTTTGGCTGCTTCTGACATTTTGTCCCTGTCTGTGTGAATGGTAGCTGCACTTAGCCGCCATGCTTCGCCTTTTGGAGATGGATGTGCACTCTAACCTGATGATCCATGCCCCGATTCCCAGAGGCGAAGTGTGTGTGTGTGTGTCTGTTTGTGTGTGCTTTTGTGTGTGTGTGGGTGTGTGTGCGAGGGGGGTCTGCTGACTTCAACAGCTGGCTTCTTCCAATAGGCTGTCAGCAAGCACATCCGCCTAATGATATCACTGCTGCTTGTTGATGTGTGAGATAGAGAGAGGGAGGAGGACAAAACAAGACAAACATAAACATATTTATCAGTTCACGTCCACTGAAAAACCCTGTCACAGTTCATATTTGTTTAAGTCTGTCTTAGGCTACGTCCACACTAATATCTTTTTACTTTAAAACATCCAGACAAGCATTCAATCTTCATCCATACTAACACCTGGCTGAAAATGTATATCACATGACCATTAGCATGCACTGATCATGCACAGCATGGTGGTAAAAGGGAGCCTATTTGCAGTTGGTTGCTAAGATACAGAAAGTACAAGCCACGAGGATCAAGGCAAGGGGCGAAAAGCAAGAGCAGGGTTTCCTTTTCTTGGACCAACATTGAAGTGAAACTGAAATTATGAGTACATTTTAAATGTTCATTGTTTTCAAAACGCTCAGTGTCTGCCTGTCCAGACTTCATCACAACCCCGGAGTTGACAAGGGGCCAGTAGAATGTGGTCCTTTTGCTGAAAAAAAGTCCAAGAGCAAAAACACAAGTGTGCAAGTACACGGTTTGAGCACAAGCAGAGCAAATCTAAACACAAGTGTTACAAAATCTGAGCGTGAAATCAAGAAATCCTGCTCTTAAACTGAAAGACCAACCTTTTGAATACAGATAGGGAAAAAAAACCAAAACAGAAGCATTTCCAGAAGTCTCTGAAGTAGCGTGGACGCCAGGTGAAAACATAGCCAAAGACTAAACGTATACATATAAGTGTAGAAGCAACCTCAAAGCAATCACTGCAGAAAATACCCGTTACAATAGAGTGGCATTTGGAAGAAGAGATTATTTTATTTTACGACAAAGATGGAGAGAAAGAAGGATCAGACCGACCAGTAACTGGTCCGATGTAATTCAAAATATGTGGGTATTATATCATTACAGACGTTGAAATGGCAGGTTTGTAGGCAAAGGTATCAATTTTAAAGGCTTCACTTTTGTTGATGTTTCTCAGAGGGGGTCTCATGTTTGAATTTTTAACTCGACCAAGGACGTTATGTTTTCACGTCTGTTTGTAGGTTTCTTAGCAGAATTATGCAAAAACTACTGAATGGATTTCCATGAAACTGGGTGGAAGGATGTGACATGGGCGAAACCGTGGATCCAGGACTTTCTGTCTTTTTTCCCACAATTTCATAAATATCCCAGAGAATTTGAATAAACCTGGATGAAAAAAACTATCATTCTTCCACAGTGGCGGAGGAATGCGCTCTACTGTGCCATTCGGGTTTGTTGAGAAATCTTGGAATTTTTTTTGACAACCTCTCGCAGTCTCCCACGAAACGTCTCCTCTAATTGCAGCTGAATATGGGGCATCAGCACGACTCCAGCAATCCCGTGTGTCCACAGGGAGCTCCCCCTCCGTGTGTTTATATGTGCTGCAAATACAGACGCACATTCTCACACACATCCACTCCCCTCTTTTCTCACAGGCTCGCCACACTTACACATTTTGTAAACGTGCAGGGAAACACTCCGCCAGCTGAATGCGAGCGCACACCACGGCTCCGCTGGACGGGCTGCTGAAACTCCCAGAAGAGCCATTTAGCTTTCTGAGGATAGCACTGCTCGGCTGTCGTCCTGACTGTCAAAAGGAATCCATTTACTTACACTTAGTCCACTGGGAAAAAAGCTGTATCCTCTGTATTCACCACACAGATTCACCACTCCCTTGCTCTATTTACTCAGTCTCCTCAGAGTTGATATAGCGAGGGCGGGAGTATAAGACGGGCAGAGAGACCAGTCAATCAGGTTCTGGTTTGACGAGCTCCATGTCTTTACTTAATGAAGCATACTGTGATAACACAAAACGGCAAATGAACCGTTACGTCTCCACTTCTCGTGCCTCGCATAACAACTGTATTCATCATTCGTTGTTGATTCATGACCTGACCGTAAAATCTGTGCGCAAAAACACACACATGAAAGAAAACAAAACAAAATGATTTTATATCCCAGATAATCTCCGTCTAATCAGCAGCGTGATTAAAGAGCATTTGAAGATGTTCCATTCAGGCTCATTAGGAGCTAAACTCCTTGTTAATCTCCTGCAAAGGTCACATTTAACAGACCATTGAAATGACAGCTGAAGGCCTGACTCCGCTCTCAAATCCCAACCACTGCACACGAGGACCAGTGTGTTCGTCCTCCTCATCCACCTTTTCACTTCTTCACATGGACCCCAACAGCTTTTCATTAGTCTGAGGGAACTCACCCTAAACACTTGTTCATGTTCTGAGAGCAAATTCCCATTCAAGTGTTTTATATAATTCAGTTCATTTCAATTTTATTTGGGCCCTTCGCCCTTCTGTCCTTTTCTCTCTGTGTGTGTGTGTGTGTGTGTGTGTGTGTGTGTGTGTGTGTGTGTGTGTGTGTGTGTGTGTGTGTGTGTGTGACTACAAACAATGTTACAGGCAAAAAGCTTTAGCTGGCTTTGGAGTACTGGGACCAGTTAATGTAATGGGTTTTATTCTTGAAAGAGCCATCATCACCATCATCATCACTTTCATCATCATCCTCAAAATAGAGACAAATATTGAGACAGTTCATTTTGTACAACATACTGTCGTTAAAAATACAACACATATCACTTTGTTGGTTTTATAAAAATAAAAATAACATTTAAATAAAAGCATTTAAATGGAAGCTGTGGGTGGTGGACGCTGCATGTAAAGATCGTCCTGGGAAAGCCTTTTCAAGCAGTTACACCTATAGAGCGTTCATGAGTCAGTGATCTATGTACAATATACTTTATCATTAATGTACAACATGGTAACAAAAAGAGGTATGTACACAAAGATGGAGTCCGTCATACGTATCTTCTCGTGTCCCTCTTGCACAGTATCTTTTTGAACGACCTCCTAAAGTCATTGTTGAAGATGGTGTAGATGATGGGATTCAGCGCGCTGTTGCAATAACCGAACCAGAAGAAGAACTTAAACAGGGTGTCAGGCACGGGGCAGGACTCGCACAACGTCATCAGCATGTAGGTAAAGAAGAAGGGAAACCAGCAGATGACAAACACTCCAATGACCACGGCTAGGACGAAGGTGAACCGTTTCTCCCGGTTCTGGCGGCCCTTCCAGCGGCTGCCTTTGGTGCTCTGCCTCCGCTTTGGGACATTGTCCTCCTCACCTGGTTTGATTTGGCTCAGTTTGGTTTTCCCCTTGGCCGATTTCTTTTTGATTGAGCAGGGATTCTTAACTTTGTGGTCAGACGACGACGACTCCTCAATGTCCACCCCATTCACGTCTCCTTTCTCCTCGTCTGGCCCTTCTTCTCCTTCCACTCCCTCCTTCAGCTCGATGTCCCTCTTGCCATTTAGGTTTTCGTGGCAGAGGTGGTCCTCAGCTCCTACGCCGTTCTCCTTTGGGTTGACAGCAGCGATGGTGGCCATTTTCAGCATCACCTTCCGCTTCCTGTCTCCTGGAGGCGCCCGCGTCCGCTTCTTGGCGATCTGGTAGATCCGCACGTAGACCAGCACCATGATGACGCAAGGGAGGAAGAAGGAGCCGATGCAGGAGGAGATGACGTACCACTTATCATTGTTTATCTTACACACAGGGTCCTCCTCCCTGTTTTCTTTCTCCATGGTGATGAGTGGCGGGAAAGAGATAACCGCTGCAATGACCCACACGATGAAGATGATGCACTTGATGCGGCGCGGCGTCCTCTTTAGGTTGTACTCGATGGCCTGTGTGATGGACCAGTAGCGATCTAAGCTGATGGCACAGAGGTGGGCGATAGAGGCAGTGCAGAACAGAACATCGAGTGCCAGATAGATTTCGCACCACACCTCGCCAAAGTACCAGTATCCCATGAGCTCATTGGCCAAGGAGAAGGGCATCACGAGGGTGGCCACCAAAATGTCCGCTGACGCCAGGGACACCAGGAACAAGTTCTGCGGAGCCCTAAGGGCCCGGCTTGTAAACACAGCTATGACCACCAGCACATTACCGAACACTGTGAGCAGGATCATCATCCCCACCAGCACGGTGAGCGGCAGGGACATGTGGAGTTTGTACCGGGCCACCTCTGGAAGAGTCTGGTTGGTGTCGTTGATAAACTCCATCGGAGCAGGTCGGCCCACTTCTTATAAGTGAGTTCAGCTGAGGTTAATAAAATATCATCCACCAGGAAGGACAGAGCTCGTAGCTCAGAGCCGCAGCAGAGAGAGGAAGCGACTGAATCACTCCTGTGAGGCTTCTCTGGCTGGATGTTTCTCTTTCATCGTGCACTGCTGGCTCCACAAGGAGAAGCTCTAATTATTTATCAGTCTGTCAGGAAACAAAAGCCAAAAATCAGATCTTTCAACATACTTACACTTTCTACAACCAATTAGAACAAGTCATTTATTACAGGAGCTCCCTCCCTTCACCAACACTGAGAGAGAATAAGCCTTATAAAGTGTGAGTTGATCTTACCTGAGGCAACAAGCGTCGACGCAGCCTCTCCAGTGCCAGAGACGCACGGGCATTAAGACGCAGAGAGTGGGTAAGTTCTTTACGCAGATCCAGACGCGGAGCGGATCCATGGGGCAGATGAGGCGTCAAGTCTTCCCCCGGTGTCTCACCCGCTCTCCCCCCGCACTGTGATCCCTGCGCTGCATCTACAGCCGCTGCTCGGCGGCGGAGCTAATAGAGCGATAATCATGTTATCCCGGGCGCTGCCGTGCTGCCTCTGTCTGTGTGTGCGCGTCTGTGCGTGTGGAGCGAGTCTCTCTCCTTCACCAGTGCGCGCCACTCCCTCTCTTTATAGCCCGCACGCTGCAAAAAGTGTCCCGCGCACCGGGTCACTGTGCGTCCACGGGGTGTCAACATGCGGGTCTGACATAACACGGTGCGTAATAACGCACAGAATGACTGGAGGGGGAGCAGCGGAGGAAAATGACATGGATAAATAAAATGTTTATCTAGAAAGCACATGTTGTGCACTGCGAGGTGCTAAAAACAACACAGAGACCAAAATGTACATCAAGATGGTATGACCTTAGATTTCGTAAAATAGTTTAGTTAAAGGCTCTCGTGAGTTTAAAAAAGTTTTCTGGATTTAAAAGCTGCAAAATGGGGAGAAGAAATAACAGAGAGAGGAGAAGAAATTGATCATCATAAGTCTGTTTAATTTATATTTAATGATGTATTTAATTTAATAAATGGAAATGAAATGAAATGTGTTTGCATGTGCAATACTGACATAAACGATAAGGATTATATGTAAGTTTCCATAAAATAGTTACTTTTTGACAGTATCAGTTTTCATTAAAGTGATAATATCTGAGCTCATATTTGTTGTTAAAGTGTTTAGTTTTATTTGTTATTGTAGTCTCTGTTCAGTTCTGTCTTAGTCCCTTGGTCCATGGTCAAAGTGAATAATTTCACCACAGAGAGATAATGAGATGATGGGGGGGAAGTTTGTTTCTAAACAGAGGTCATTTCAAGTGCAGCAGAGTCACAGGGAAAATAGAATCAGTGACAGTCAGTGAGGTGAATAACAGAGCAGTAGAGAAATTCATCAATTAAAGGTGCAACAGCACTCCTTTCAGTTTTTCCCCTTTTTTTTAAATGTTATCTCTACATTTTCTGCTTTTGTATTTGTTTGGGGTTTTTTTCCAATAAAGATTATATCAGCTTATCAAATGATATCAAGAGTTTTGATATTGATTGTCCAGTTATCAGTCAGTTGCCTCACATTGTGTTCACTTCCATCCTTAAGCCTGATTGTTGGTTTCATAGCAAATATTAAAAGATGAAGAAATTAATTAATATCTAATCTCTACTCTACATTCCCTTTGACTTAATCCTGCCTTCAGTTTTACTGAAACTTAAAACTGGATTCATATCAGAAACATTCCATCTACTTTTAGTCTATTGCCTGACTTAATGTGGACATATTACTTAAAGAGTAGTGTGTTGGGGGGTGCAGACACTTTTTGCAGTGCAGCAGCTGGACTCGGTTGCTAAGCAGCAGCCATCAGAGCCACACCACGTGGATATCAGCAGAGGCGTTTTTATTACTTTGTCCAAACTTAATGTATTGATCCTCCTCTCACACCTCGTGTGCAGAGGGAGAGGGAGTCCCCCCCCGTCAGGAGCAGACCTCAGCTCCATCACGTTTACTCTCCTTACATAATTAAGACGTGTCATGTAATAGAAGACATAAAGAGTTTAAGTAAGCTGATTAGCTGTCATTTCCACGAGCTGATGAAGTGATTACGTTTGATATGACTGAAATGTAATTAACCAGCTGTAAGAGGGACAATGTGCAGGAGATGTATGCTTATATAAAACTGAGAGTATCACAGAGTGTAAAACAAAGTCAATATTTAATGGTTTTATTAGACTAGTCATGATACATGGCAAAGTTTTGCGTACCATCATTTAACTGCTCTAGCTTGTGGCCAATTTCACTTAGAAATCACAATCATACTCCAGTGCCCTGCCCTTTTATGGCCGTACACCACTGATGGATATTTCGCATCATTTCGGCAAACCGACGAAAAGTCAAAAGGACATTTCTTCAGATTTCGTCCATCAGGGGATTCATCATTTCCCAAACTCACAGAGTCTTCCAGGAACCGGGGCCCCAGCTCCACCACAAAGGCTCCGGCTCTGGCTCTCACAGCTTAATGTATTGTTTGTGTTCGTCGTCTGTGGTGAAGTTAAAACTCACTGTGGGAGGTTTGGTCTTGGAGGAGGACATTTCTCAGACATTGTGGAGGGACACAGAGTACACTCCTCGTCCTCGGTGTGTGCTGGACCTAACTGGATGGAAGTGATTCTGACTCTGTGATGATGTTCACTCTAGTGTCCGCCACTCTCACACACATGGTTTGGGTTTGTAACTGATACATGTCCTACATTTAGAGGTGACTCGGTGGTGTTTGGTGTCTGTGTTTGCCCTAATGACTTTGAGATTAAAAATTCTGTCTGGGTTTAATTATGAATCTTTAATACTACAATTACTATGTTCAGCCGTCAGTATTTTTGAATTGATAACGAGAATTGAGAAGTAAATGTGTCTTTTAGATCATGTGAAATCTCTATTAACTCACACTATAGGTCTGTAATTTCCAAACTAGTCCAAGATGTCCCCTTTATAAAGATGGTGTTCAAGTATTTGATTCCAGTTAATCTTCTAGTCAGACAAGATGTTAGGTCAATATGTAAAAACCTTCAATTGGGAAATAACGAAATCCAACTCAAATGAGGAATAAATCCCAATAGATTTATATTTACTTTGTCTTTACCGATAATTTCAGACCTTTGGACCATGTATATATTTCCCTAGAAATTTTCTTTATAATAATTAATTTTTTATCTGATTTTAAGATTATTTGCTGGTTCCAGTGAGGAGCAGCTGAGGTCACAAACCTGTAAGTATATGTGGGTGTGCGCGCGTGCGTTCGTATGTGTCTGTCTTGTATAGTAAACACCAACTCCTCTTCCTCCTCTTGTCGCTTGTTGATGCACGAGGCCTGAGACAAAAGCGCGAGGATACAGTGACACCTGTCGTCTCCTGCAGGAGCCTCCCAGCTGCACGAGCACGAGCACGAGAGACAGCGTGGGAGGGAGGAGAAAACCAAACCTGGTGTTTACAGAGAGATGTGATGAGGATGAGGATGAGGAGGTCACTGATCTCTGGGTTCTCTCTCTTCTTCTGGGACCTAGTTTACACAGGGGGTTTTGTAGAGGAGTCAACAACTCTACAAATCAGTGAAACAAGACAAACACTAGTTCATTTTACTCACATTAAATGGAAAATTAAAAACAAATCAGAAGTGTTCAGTGTTCTATGAGGCGGCAAAACTCAGTATTAGAGAAATGGACTAAAGGCAGCTTCAACCTTTCAATACTAATGATATTTTAATTCTCCAGCAGGGGGCGGTGTTGCACTGGAGCAGAACCACAGCTCAGGACACTGCTGAGAAATAATGTTAAAAATAAATACGCTAAGAAATTGATGTATTTAAAATACACCTGAGGCCTACTGCCCCTTAAACTGTTTGTCATTACATATTCTGTATTGATCAAGTGATATAAGTGAGAGCAAATAAATCATGGAATACTAGATCAATAAATGGAGCAGGGTTATTGACACACTGTGAGATGATGTACGAAAATATGACCAATCTGTGATAAGGTTTAAAGACAAAGTGCAGAAACACACGTTCCTTTTTCATTTCAAATCACACCTTCAAAATAGCTATATTTATTGAGCTGTAAAATATACGAGGGACATGTTGGACAGACAGAACAGGAGCCGTCTCTATTTCTCCATGTGATCCCCAGCAGTGTTTGCAGGTTTATTCCCTGAAGGATATTTTCGTAACTGCACAGGAAAAAAACAATGTTTCACACCAATATTTCAGAGAGCAGATGCAGAGAAGAACACGTTTAGCTCTATTTTAACAAAAGCATATTTTGAGGTATGTTCTTTAGATTTTCAGCCTCGTTTGTGTTTTACAGTTGAAATCCCTCTGAAACAAACCATAATGATAATTAGAAACAATTTTTCTATGTATTTATTGTTATAGAATATTTATCGATGTGTAAATTTCCTCTCGGTTTCTGTTTCAATGCTCCAAGGTTTTTGTTTTGTTTATTTTGTATATTTTTCTATGATGGCAATGCTACAAGAAATTTAAAATTGCAATATAAAGTTGAGACCATTTATAAGAATAATGAAGCATACTTTTTTTTTTGGAATATCAGAATACTTTACCAAAAATAAAACTGAAAAAAAATGTATACGTATCATTCAACCCTTGGAAGTTGAATATCATCTTTACTAATAATTATAATCTATGATAAAATGTGAATTCCTTTTGTTTTAAACAACCAAAACAAAAATACATAGTCTCTTATGCACTTAGGTCAGTATTGAGGTTTCCATAGTAACAGAGATGTTTGGTGAAACTGAATTATCACACACACACACACACACACACACACACACACACACACACACACACACACACACACACACACACACACACACACACACACACACACACACACACACACACACACACACACACACACACACACACGATAAATTTGTAAATATTTATCAGTTTATTACAGTTAAAAAGATGTATGTACATACAGAACATCACCAAACATGGTCATTTTCACTCAGCTGCAAAGTAGCTCTCTGCAGCCAGTTGGTTTCAGGGTAACTGTCTTACAATGGGGCGGCATTGATAAAGTTTGTCATTTACAACCAAGCACACAAATCAGTGGATGTTTTATCTCCTCCATTTGCCAAATAATACTTTGTAAAGGCATAAAACCAAAAGTCAAAACAACAGAAGGATGCTTCATAAACAAACTGTTAATTGAATTTGCTGGTCCGAATCCAAGCTCCTGCTGCCAACCTGCAGCTCTGTACAGTATGTACACAGGTAGAAACACGTCACACTGGATCTTGGTCACTGTGGTTAGCAATGGAGACTCACATAGAGGTAGTCATGTCTGCATCTGCTCGTCCAAGAGACAACTGACCCAAAAACTCTGCTTCAATCCGTGGACCCAGATCCCTTTACGGACATTAAAGGAAGAAATAAAAAGGAAAAAGCGAATGATTATCTGTCAGTGTTGATTAAATCAAACGGTCATAAAGGTTCTGCTTGGTGCGCGTAAAGGCAGTCAAGTACATGTGTGGAGATAGTATAGAGGTGTGTGAGCTCTTGAGTCGGTGTGGGTGGGATTTAGGGTTTCAGGTATGGGAACGCAGTGGGTAACCCCAGGCGGCTCCTCATTAAAGGGCTATTCCACCAAAACTGGCTCATTTTAATTGGGGAGAAGTTGACATTTATGTAGTTATGTGCTCTCAAGATGTTTTTTTAACAATTTCAGACAATTAAAAGTTGATGTCGCATAATTTAATGTCCCCTGATCTCATGACTTGAATCTGATATGACTCAAAGAAAAACAATTTAAAAAAGCTAAATATCTTGGTGATTTCTGTCAAAAAAGGATCTGCTTTAGCAGAAAAACAATGCAAGTCAGTTTTAGTGGAATTCCCCTTTAATGCCAAAGACAAGTGAGACGCAAGCTAATGCACATCCACTTGGTAGCATAATGGCATCATCTTCCATTGCACTATTTGTCTTTTTTTGTAAAACTCATCACATTACAGATTTTTGTAATACTGAGTCTACCGTTTACTGTACAGAGTAAAAGGAAAAAATAAGACAGAAATAAACTCAATCCAAATTTACATTGTAACGGCCAGTTGCTTGTCATCGAGTACAGTCAGTGGCCATAGTCACAAGAAATAGCCAAACAAACACATAGAAAAGACCATTAAGGCTGCTTGTCAATGTAGATTAAGTAGGAGAAGCATTGCCACACAATGCTTCAACACCCTT
This sequence comes from Hippoglossus stenolepis, assembly GCF_022539355.2. Taxonomy (NCBI): domain Eukaryota; kingdom Metazoa; phylum Chordata; class Actinopteri; order Pleuronectiformes; family Pleuronectidae; genus Hippoglossus; species Hippoglossus stenolepis. Next base: position 11,287,720 of record NC_061484.1, on the reverse strand, counting down.
TGCAATATACAAAAAGGGAGCGTTTGCAGAAACACCAAATAGCCACTAAATCCAAGTCCTTTATGCAAAAACGCCTGATTCTGACCCAGACAAAATCATGTCAAAGATGTGTTCAACATGCTTGGTTCCTGTACAAAACAACCAGGCAGGAAAAAGACAAGTTGTACGATCCAGAGGGAGGAAAAAAAAGAAGAAAGCTTAAGGTGCAAAATTACTTTGATTCTGTGATGCTCGCCATGGCCTTAAAGTCACAGACGATAGAAAAATAAACACCAACGATTATTCAGGATGCACCAGTGCGCAATACATAGTCATCACTTTGATCCAACAGGTCACACCTTCAACTGAACGGCCCAGTCGCTGTTCTCCACCCCCTCCACAGCACGTTTTTACTACATTCCAGGATCTGATAAATGCTCTCCGGGCGCTTAGCCCTGTTCAGTTTCTGCCTTTAACCCCCCCTCCATCATCATCATCATCATCATCATCATCCTCATCCTCCTCTGCGTCTTCATACACTGGCATTCTCAACCTCACAGGATGGCACATGATAAAAGTATAAACAGAGACTGAATGTAAAAATGGGTCACAGCACTCTCGCTGCACACCTAATGCACATCTCACCCTTGAGTACTCATTGAAGGCATTTTCACACAATTGTTTACAGCTAAAAGTAAATCAAATACACAAAAGAAACTTCAAAAGCTTTTATATAAAACCCAGGAATGCAATGCCTCCGGTGTGTTGTTGAGCATGAACACAGAAAAAGCCCTTTTTACAATTTTTTTTGTCTTTTACCGACAGTCTTGTACTGTAACTGCGTTAAGCCCAAATATGCACCTTGTTGTGTCGTCTTATCGTTGTCTCCGAACGATTTGATCTGTGTGAAAACCACCGGGCGAAATCGAGAAAGAAAAAAAAAGGTCAGTGGATTCATTCCTCGTCAGGGGTTTTATGTTTTCCAAATGAAAGTCTGCATCAGTGTTGGGGTGGATGGTTTCCCACCTCCTGCTCTCCCCCAGTCCCCCCCCCGCCCTGTCTCATACAGCATAAGTCCACAAACAAGCAGCAATATGTTCTGCTGGTAAATTAGAAGCAGCGGTACATGGTTTCCCACCAGCCATACCCGACCCCACACAGAGGTGAGTCGTGGTGCGCTCATCGCTCAGGCCTCCCGTGCAGGAGACCGGGCCAACACACACACACACACACACACACACACACACACACACACACACACACACACACACACACACACACACACACACACACACACACACACACACACACACACACACACACACACACACACACACACACACACACACACACACACACACAGCTGCAAGGGAAAAAAGTAGACCCACACATCTCAATGCAAAAACAGAACCATGATTGAATATAGTCAGGATGCAACACATTTTTAAGAAGAAAATAAAAATGTTTGGTTTGATTACCTTTTGTTGGGACTTTTAATGTACAGTCACTTGAAATAATACTAACTGAATACACTAAATAAACAATACAATAAACAATTAAACGTAAATTGATTTCAAATTATCTGAACTGCGATAAGCCGTTTCACTTGCAATAGAGAAAGCAGGATATGGGAATTTGGAACCATATCATATCCACACAGACCCTTTTACAGTTTGACAGGATAAAACTTCCCCCAAAGAAAATTATTATATTCTGTCCCGAGAAACTCAACATTAATATTTAAATTGATACAAATTTACATGATAAACCGTTACCAAATAAAATACTTCATGAAACAAAAAAATGCCCCCATTCTAAATAACCAATGAGCGGCTACTGTGTTTTTGCCAAAATATAGAGGGTGCCAATGTCTTTTTGAAAAAAAAAAAAAAAGTGCATGAGCAGCAGCATTGCCAGGACAGTGTGGGACAAATATGAGATATAAAAAAAAAAAAAAAAAAAAAACTATTAAAATCAAGGGAATATTTTCTATCATGTCATTAAGATTCTTGGGGAGACCCGGTTTTAAAAAATGTTTAAGGTACTAACAAAAAAAGAATTGTCAAGAAGAATTTACCTGTCAATGTTTTATTATGAAACCTTGATTGAAGCTCTGATACACTCACCGTGCGCTTCAAACCAGATAACGTTTGATATGTTGGTCAACTGGATTACAGCTCTGCAGCCCAACACTGAAGATAATGTAAAACAAGTAAACGGAACTAAAAACTGCACTCAAGGCAACAACCAGGATTTGTATACATATATAAAAGCGTCTCCGAGCACTTACCCCATCACCTACGCATGTTTGACTTGTTTCCAACACCATGTTGTCACACAGACGGAGGGGTCACAGCGCCGCCCGTTCAAGTCCAACCTACTTTTTTTTTTCTCTCCTCCCCAAGCATGTATGATTGGCATTTCTCATATGTATACATTACTAGCTTAATGCTGAACAACTACTGCTGCTATTTGTTAAAAAGATGTCCAATCACCCTATTTTACATCTGATATCGCCTGTTTGAACAGATTAATGCAACAGCAAAAAGAAACATCGAAAAATAAAAGTAAAAACAGCAGTAATAAAAAAAATATTGAAATAATTTATATCTTTGTATTCTCATGGACAATTGTGTTTAGACATGAACCACTGGATCACTCTAAACATAGGCACAGTTTTTAAAAAGAAAACATAAAAGATTTTAAAAAATGAAAATGAAAATAAGAAATTAACACACCATCATTAGACCTTTGTTCTCTATGGTCAAGAAGCAATTAACATAAGTTATCTCGAGGAAGATGATAAAAAAAAAGGAATATCAAAAGAAAATATAACAAGATGACAGTTAAAATTACGGCAGCAGCAGTAAATGTGAAGTTCAAAAGACTTTTTTTGTTTGTTTTTGCATACAATTGTATCCTTGCTCACATAATAGATGCTTGTAATTACTGTAAATACATTGGCAATGGGAGCATGGTTTATATGGTTAAAAGACTTGCCACTTAGCTCACAGTTACTCAATATATATAATTTTATAGATCTTCAGTTTTGGCAAAGAGATGGAAATATTTTTCCTCTTGTATGATTCGGAATGAAAGATGAGCAGGGGGGGGTGGCTGGGGTCCTAAAATGACTGTGATAAACTCTGGAGGAACACATGAGTCAAGTCTCCAAAGATTCACCTCGTTTCTGCCTGAGGATGGAGAAAGAAATGTTTTCCTCTTCTTCCTCCTCCTCCTTTCGCTTCCCCTCTCGACGCTGATTGTGGCGAGTCTGTTTTCTTTACAGTGTATGATACACGTAATGGGGAGGCGCCAGGCGAGAGGGTGCAGAGCAACTGAAGGGTTTGGGGGATAAGTGGGACTGGGATTGAGCTGCTCTTGGCTCAGACCATGGCACGGTACGGTCCCTGCATCTTGAGGAACTGGATGATGAAGGAGGGGCCTCCCGCCACGATCTGCGGAGGCAGGTGGCTGAGGGGACAGTTCTCGATGCTCATGATGGACAGCTTGCTGCAGAGGGCCAGCTCGAACGGGAGGCTGTGCAGGTTGGGGTTGTCGTTGAGGTACAGTTCCTCCAGGTTCTCCAGTGTACCTGAGGATAGACGGCAGGCAGTGTTAAGATATAAACTATCATCCAGGGAAACAGTCTGAAACATACAGCCTCCAGACGGCATGAATAAAGTAGAATGACACTCAGTAGATCACATACCTCAGCCAAGGCCCAACAGTCCCCTTAATTTCATTTAAGGTGGACCACATTGTACACACTCATAGATACACTATAAGTACAAAAGTATTGGGACAGACCTCTATCATTGAATTCAGGGCCATTGGTTGGACTGGGCCCCTTTGATCCAGTGAAGGGAAATCTTAATGCTTCAGCTTACCAAGACATTTTGGACAATTATATGCTTCCAACTTTGTGATAACAGTTTGGGGAAGGCCCTGTTTTGTTTCAGCATGACTCTGCTGCAGTGCACAAAGCAAGGTCCATAGAGGCATGGTTGGGCGAGTTTGGTGTGGAAGAAGTTGACTGGCCCGCACAGAGCACTGACCTCAACCCCATCCAACATGTCTATGGATTTAGAATGGAATGTCATAAAAGCTCTGGTAGGTGTAATGTGTAGGTGTCTCAATACCTTTGTCAATATAGTGTATCAGTTCCCTAAATGTCCCAGATATATATTTCATCAAGATCCATTAATTGTTCCCTGTGAAAATGTTTGATTAAGATTTACATAATTCTGAGAGAAATCAACAGAAATGTTGAAAATGTTTTTTTCTTGCAAAGTTAAAAAGGAGATATTAAAATAGGATTTTTGGGAACAAGAAAGTGCCTCTTACTACTACTCTACTGTTACAGTCACACCACATGTTTTGATGCATCACAACAGAAGTTATAATACTACTTTAAAATAGAAATATATCTTAATACATACATCAAAGAAATGATGATACTCAGGTCTGAAAAAAAAAAGTCACTATTGATTATTTTCTTTGGTTTATTATTTAATCTATGATAGGATTTTAAAAAACTGAAATAAAATGACCATGATTCTTTGGACACAAGTTGACGTATCCAAATTCCTCATCATATCTGACCGTCAGTCAAAAATATTTAGGATTTTTCCTTTTAAACTGATTAAAATTAGTATAATTGACAATCAGAATAGCCTGGGGTTGATTGACAAACCATTCCAGCTCCAATCTACTAAAATTGTTGGATCAATTATTTGTCCTACCCCTGGCTGCGTGGATGAGATCTTAAAGACAGATGAACAACACGCAACCAGTACAAAGTTCTGGGTCCAGTGTGAATACTCTAAAAATACAACCACCTTCAGCTCCTTCCGCCAGCCTTTTTAAGCTGCATCTAAACTTTTGACCTCAGCAGTAAACAGCCTAACCAGGTTGGACCAATCACTCAGAGGAAAGTAGAGGTGGGACATACTGTCGACTGCTAAGCTCTTAAATCCTTATGGATAAGTTTAGCTTTTATTGGTGAACAACGTTACAGTTAAAATAAAAAATGCTACGGTGTATTTATGTTTTTGGAGAATACGATTTTCTTAAATGTTTATAACAAATACTAATAATGTGTGTTAACAGGCGAGTAAACTTTGGCAAAAGAAGAATTATGGAAAATTATTTTATTTTGCTTCCTTTTCAAGCATACAGTATTTCTTCTATATGAGAGCAACTGAATACTTTAAAAGAATATTGAAAAAGAATTGTGTTTAGTTTAAATTGAACAAGAGTTTTAAATTAATTATAATTTTTGACAGAATTCTGTGCCAAAAGTCACAATTGTGTTTTTAGAGCTAAGTTGCAGAATTTTCCAATTCCCACCAATCTCCCAGAAGTTGAATCAAGTTCATACACAGTTGTGATCAGCTCTGGTTCCCTACCACCACTTAAAGACACTGCTATTGTGTGAAGCAGTGAGGAGTAAAGTAATATTTTTCAAGCCCCGAACATGTAGAGGAAGAAATTAGTATTTACCAATCTCCTCGGGAAGGTGTTGCAGCAGGTTCTCTCCCAAACCCAGGTGAGTCAGGTTGGTGAGGTGGCCGATGCCTCTGGGTAACGTAGTCAGCTGATTATTTGTCAACACCAATTTCTAATGAAAGAGTGAGAACACAGGATGTTGAGTGAGAAAATTAATCAAGTAAATTCACAGGCAAAAATAAATAAAACCTTTGTTGAAACAAGACAGACATTTACCACTAACTGTTAAACAGAGTGGACATTAAAATGATCGCTTAGATTGTCAAGATATTCAAACCATTTATCGTTGACTAAGATACAAAATCACTGACCATTCCTCATATCTAATGGCCAGGAACTTCTTCCATGAAGCTTAAATAATTGTAAATACACAGAGGAATAAAGCTTTACATTTTAACTTGATTTAGTGACACTTCACAACTTTGAGTATATCTCCAACCTGTAACCTATAAGGATTATGTATTATTTAAATTTGACTGATATCTAATCCGATGTTTACTGTTTCAGGGTCTCATTTGTTCTTGGATGAAAGTCTTGGACTGTTTTTGGAGTAAGAAAATAACCGGGGAAAAAAAAACTCATCTGCTTTGTCTTTTATGATATCACCACTGGGAGTTATTGACATCCGAATTGTCCAAATCCACTAACAGGTGTCTCAGTCCTAAGCTTTGACTTGAAAATAGGCCTTATGTAAATGTAAATGTAATAAGAAGCAACAAAGACTGGAGCAGTGAGAAGTAAAGGTGGATACAAATAAAAGACATCATTAGTTGTTGGCTACATATGAAAATCTGATTCTACGAAAAACAAAAGTGAAATATTCTGTAAAAAACAATTACTAAGCGCCAAAGGAGAGAAGTAGAAAAACTTACCTGTAAATCTTTAAGATAAGCGATTTCATTCGGCAGAGATTCCAACTTGTTTTCCTCCAAGTCGAGCTCTCGTAGCTTCCTCAAATTTCCAATACTATGTGGTAACTTCTTGAGAAGATTATTGGACAATATTAACACCTGTGAAGACAATGACGTTTGTGTATTTATTGTTTTTTACATCTTGGGAACAACACTGAACAGAGATTTCTTTCCTCTATCGTGCAAGATGCAACACCGGAAAGACAGCAAAGTTCCTGGCACATTGGTTTTCAAAACATTTGTGGTGTTGAGCACGACTCACTGAGGGAAAAGACTGAAAGGCAAACTCTGTGTCTGGCAATGGGAAAGGAGCATTTTTTAGCTGGTTTACCTGCATTTAAAATCCCATGTATACCTGCTGATTGTTGGTGTAAAAGGAGGTATTATATATCTACAGGTTTGAGGAAACAGGTCTGTGCGATAGTAGCTTTTAACCAAACCCAAAACCTATTGGCATGAGTCAGTATCCATGTTTATAACATCAGCGAACGTCCCCAAGATGAGGGATGAAATGTGTTAAGATAATGGCTCTTTCACCTCTATTCAAATTCTTAGCACAAAATATACAATTTATCTAGCGAGACTTTCAACCTCTTCATTGAGGTAGCTAAATCCCTACTCTACACTGTGTGTGTACGCGAGGCTCACCTCTAGAGAGACGAGACCACAGACGTCCTCAGGGATCTTTGTCAGCTGATTCGTGGCCAGGTTGAGCTCAACCATGCTCGTCCATGTGCCAAAGTCCAGTGGCAGAGATGTTAACTGGTTGTCCTGGGGAAGACAATGAAATACCTTTATAAGCAAAATAACTGACATTTTCACAGGGACCATGCTGTGTGAGAGGCTGAGCAGAGCAGTGCACTATGTCAGCTATGTTACTTTGTGCTACAATAAATGGAGATATAAATCCAAACTACAGCCAGGGTGGAAATACAACAAGTAAGGAGTTAAGGACTTTTGAATGTCTGTACTGGTTGCACACCAACACAGACTTTGATGGAGGCGCTGTTATGAGCAAAAGTCAACAGTAGTTCTCTCAATGCAGTTTCACTGTTAGTATTTAATGTACATCAGGAGCTTCAGATTCCTGTGTGCTACATTTAAATGCTGTCTTTTATTTCGGAATGTCCATCATGTCTCATAATGACAATGATAATTTAGCCTAACCAGCTGCTTTTAAAAATGTATGAACAGCTTAACTTTTTAATAAATAAATGAAGATGCATCATCGGACTGTTTTCGGTTTAGGCGTTTTACATCCACCTTTACAGTGCCAGCTCAGTTATATTAGAAATTGATCCAAGACCAACAAGACAGTGGATTTATCACCTCAGATTTAAATTTATCAGAAAATATGATTTGTTAAGGATTTAAAAATTCTATATTTCTAATAATTTTACTTTTTGACACAGAGGTTAAATTCATAGGCCTTTTCACTAAAGATAGTTTGACATGTCACAGTAGGAAAACACAGATGTAGAAATAAATCAATATATTCATGGTTATTTTCAATTTAGATGCTACAGTTTCGGGATCCTGTTATTGTCCTCACTGTCAGAGTGCCATGACGTACTGGGACATTGATAAAAATGTCCTACTATGAAAAGTCAAAATGTCCGGAGTGAGAGTTTTACTGTCTTGCGATACTGTGATAATACTTGATTTTGATGAAGAATAAATCACACAACAGACAGTGTAAAGGGGGTCATGCATCAATCTATCTTATGGAGATAAATATGCACACGTTCATACCTTCATGTTAAGCTTGCTTAACACTTTGGCCCTGGAGAAGATACCAAAAGGTATCTTATTGATTCTGTTGTGCTCCATGTTGAGGGAGTAGATGGTGGAGAACTGGGATGGTCCACCCACAGGGTAAGACTGGAAGCAGTTCCTCGCCAGTGTTAGACTCGTCAGGTTGACCAAACTTGAAAGCAGGCCCTGGTCAAGTACAGAAACAGAGGCATTATTGAGACAATATAAGAAGAGGACTATATCACTATAGGCTGTGATTATTACACTGGATGCATTAGTAACCATAAACCACACCCATGGTTAACAACAAGCATTCAAGACAGCCCTTTCTGTAAAACTGTTTCTGCACAGTCCTTGGTGCAAAAATATATTTAAAGGACTGTGTGTTGTGGTGTACCAATGCATAAATTAATTTAAAAAACATACATTTCAATGCATTTGGGAGCACAGGTACAGCAGGGGTTGAAGTTCCAAAATGAATTTTATGTTTGTCAATTTGTTTTTCCATTTTTCAAACGCAGAAATAAAAAAAGATATTAGCTAAAAAACTAAGTAAGCTTGGAACTAATTGTTATTTCTATTTTTCAGTATCATTCTGCAATCATATTTGAGATTAAATTCCAAGTTCTACTTACCTCTGGCAACACTGAAATGTTGTTGTTTTCAAGGTTTAGCTCCTCCAGTTCTCGACATTTGGCTAATGATCTGGGGATGGCTGATAATCTATTGTATCTCAGACCCAAGCGATTTATGCTGGCCAGATTCCCTGAGACAACACAAAAAACCTTGCTGTTACATTTTTACATTTGTAACTTTTATAAAACTCTAGTAGGAGTCAGACTGGTACAATTAAACAAAAATAATGCCTTAATGCCTGAGTCAGTGAGTCATACTGAGTTCAGTTACCTATAGTCTCTGGTAGGTCCAAGAGCTCATTGTGCTGCAGGTCGAGGTTGGTTATCTGTGTGCAATTCCCAATCTCTTTCGGTAAGTGTTCCAACTGGTTATGGGCAACATCTAGAGTAATAAGGCTGCAAAGCTCCCCTGCAGAAAGAAGCAAACAAAACTCAGATGTTTAATTACTTTGAGATGAAAGTGCTTTCAGTAACCCAGCCTCAGTACAAAGGACCAACAACTTTTCAGAACTTTTTTCATTCCTGATTCAGAAAATCTAAATATTCAATATTCACAGCATCTTGTCAAAGACAAATTTCTCTTGGTGGTATCTTTGCAGAGTTTTATAACCAGAACATTCTCTTACAGTAAAATTAGACAGTGTACAATATACTTGATCCAGCTGGATCCATAGTATGTGAATTACTGATATTACATTGATGACCTTATAAGCACAATATGATTTGCACTGCACAATAACTTGTGGTTACCGTGAAGAATGGTTGGCTTCTTGATCCACCTACATATATTTTGTACCATCTTTACACATTGGTCTTACTCACCGATCTCTGCAGGCAGCTGTTTAATCTTGTTCTCTCTGATGCTGAGCATAGTGAGCTTGGACAGGTTTCTGATGTCCTTCTCTACTGTTGTGATGCGGTTGAAGCGCAGGTACAGCGTGGCGAGAGACATCAGCCGGTAGACGACAGCCGGTATCTCTCTCAGCTTGTTGTGCCGCAGGTCGAGCATTCGAAGCATCTTAAGGGAGTCCAGGGAGTCGGGTAAACTGGTCAGGGAGTTCTCACTCAGGGCCAGTGTGACCAAGCCTGATAGGCAACCCACCTCAGCTGGCAGGCTCTGCAGCTTGTTGCTGTATAAGTAGAGTTCAGCGAGCTGCGTCAACTCCTTGATGGAAGTGGGTAGCATATGAATGGACCGTTTAGATAGGTCCAGTCTCATTGAGTTCTCCTCCCTGCACTTGTTAAGTTCTTTGATCACCTCGGCATTACTGGACTTCTTGCGAGTACCTGCTGCCGGGTTTGGCCGCTTTATCGTATTGTCAACTGAGAAGGCAACACCCGGTGTTGAACTGCTGGTGTCCTTCTTTCCTTCTTTGGCATCTTTCCCTTTGGTCTTCGATTCTTTGCCTCCATCCTTGACCAAACCGGCCAGAGCCTTGGTCTCCTTTTCCCTTTCTTTCCCTGCTGGACCACCTTTGGGGTCCTTTTCTTTTGAATCTTTTTCTTTGCCTAAAGTACTACTCATGTCGACGTTATCGGGCCCCTTGCAGAGTTGCTCATGGGAGTCTCTTCTGTCAGGTTACTTATTTGGGAAAAAAGGGACACACACAGCCAAGGAGGCCTTTAAAGAAAACATCCCTGTGCAGGCCCACACATTTATGATTATCCTTGAAATAAAGGCCCAGTGATCCAAGGGTTTTTGGATACTTTTATATTTTGTTGTTTTGTTAAAATGCCATGGAAGAAAAAATCCTTTTAAGTAGCAGGATTGTGACATCCATGGTCCACATGCTTAAGTTTTTGAACTGCATACAATCTCAGGACCTTCAGACAGAAGTTCTTTCAGGCTGCAAAGGTCATCAAAGTTGTTTTTTTTTAATCCCTCGAAGATTTGCTGTTGGGGAGGGAAAAAAGAAATATAATTTTCACACACAAAAATTCTCAGTATTATTAATTTCAACAGTTGACTGGTCCGTCTGAAAGTTTCTGATCTTAAAAGTCCAATTCAATTTCAATACTTCGTTTGTTTGTTCTGGTGGGCAGCATTCACAAATTCCTCACTTCACCCTGTCAAATAACTGGCGCTGCACACTGAGAACAATGGGTGAGTGAGCTCCAACAGAAGTAAGCAATTTAAAAAACTTAAGACCATGACATGTCGCAGAAGGCAATGTATGTGGGAACATGCGGTGGGCAGCTTCCTTGTTTTACGTGTGTTTCAGTGACATTTTGCAGGGAAACCACACCTCTAATAAACTGCTGTTAGTTGAAAACTTGTATTGTTCTAGAAAGACAGAGGGCCTAAAAAGAGACACTCAGAGCTTTCCTGCCACTACAAATCCATACAGAAAACCCCTCTTGGAACAGAAATCGTGCATTTTCCATAGGAAACAATGCAAAAGAACACCAATATATTTGAACGATCGATTATGGGAACAAATTTTAAGGAGGGCCTGGTGTGTGCTAAAAGTGAAATGTAAGCTGCATGTAAAATAACCAAACAGAAACCAACAAATGAAAAAGGAGCCTTGATAATATTCTTCCTTAAAGGCTAAGACATGAAACACTTCTAACAGGTTTGGTGGGTTGTTCATACAATGAGTTAAGCAGTACTGCGTGTGCCAGTCCACACAAATTTGCTGAATGTACTGAGCATAACCTCACTCCAACTTGCTCCTACTAAACAAACATGCCCAAGCGGGTGTTGACATTACTTTAAGCTTTCAAGCCCCACCTAGACCATGCATTCAGCTATTTAGCATTCACCTATAAAGTCTGAAATGCAACAATCACACTGCAAATTGACATCTCAAAAAGGCAGCCAGATGAAACAAACAACCCTTTAGATGACGAACTGAGCCAGAATGTCTCTGTTTAGCCTCCACTTCTGTTGTACCTCAGTGACTGTGTAATGCTCTCTAGAACTAGTACAAGCTAAGCTGTGGTGAAAAAGAGAGGCAGGTTTGGCTGAGGATCAGAGCTAAGTGAAAAGGTTAGGACTGCTGAGAGTAATCTTTAGAAGTGGCCTTCAAAGCATGAAGTCCCCACAACAACAGGTCATATGACCTTTTGGTTGAAAAAAATGTTGGGTCAACAGCAGCACCCCATGCATGATAGAAAGCCTACTAGTGTGTTCTGTAAATAAAAGAAAATGTATCCACTGTTCTTTCAAATCATAAATAAGGAGATGCAAGTCTAATACAGGCTAGAATAGGCATAGCCACGTACAAAATAATCATTAACATAAAATGAGAATAGCCAGGCCAGCCTCATTGCTGGGCCAATCCAAACTGTGCAGGCAACTTCCTTTTATGGTTGTACTCTCCATGTGCCTGGCCTGATCTCTGTTTATAACAAACTGAATGTAAATGGTATCTGTATAAATTCATCCCTGTATTTCACAACTAACTTTTTATCTTCAACCTAATAAAAGAACAAATGAGACCAGAGGGAAAAGTTGAAGATCAAACTGAGCAAGTTCAGTTCTTACATAATTCTTATGAACATACTTTTGGTTTTCATGTTATTCTTGATATTTTACCAACGATAACAAGCTTTGTAGGCCCTGCAATAACCCTTTGTATTTGTTTGTCCAGATCATGCAGATGCATCTAATGCAACTTTCAAATGAATGCAGTGGTTTCTGAAAACAAAAAGAAAGAAAAAAGGAAAGCAGGGAAGGTTTAGTCTTCAGCAGACCAAAAAAGCAAGAGTGAGAGGAAAAGAATAAACTATGGGTAATAATTATGTTAGAAAACCACAGAACAAGGAATTCATGAGATTCAGTGACTTATCCCATACATGACAAGCTTAAGAAAGGGCTCACTAGTTGTTCATGAATGTAATGACTGGATTGCATCAACACGCGAACCCCAATGGTTATACAGAGATGTAAATAACTTGTTGTGCACGAAATGTTAGAATAAATTTGTAGCCATATTAAATGTCTTTAATTAAATGTCAAAAAGTGCACCACTGATGGGCAGACTCTGTTTAAAGGTCCTCACATCTGTCTACCGTACAGGTGTGAGGGAATCAATTTACAGGCGTCATTGGAAATAGCTATCGACAGACAGGTCAGTTCTGACAAAACTTTTTTGTGACTTACATTGAGTTAGCAGGACTCATTCAGTAGATGCAAATAATATGAATCCTGACTCGTATACAGCTTTGAAGAAAATCTAATGCAGGAGACTAATGAATTTTCCATTAAGGATATCTTGAAACCATCTGATGCCAGTGCATTAGACCCAAGTAGAACAGTCTAATGTTCTCCAGTTTGTGTTGATCCATTACAATGGATTCTGGATCAAAGTAGAAACGCAACAATGTTGAGAATACAACACAGCACGTTTGTGTGAAGCAAATATAAAAATGTGTGATATAAAAATAACACTACAGATTCAGGAAATGACTAAAATCCAGCTCATGTTGCTGCTTGACAGTTTGTTACTGCTCAAGAATCAACAACAACAAGGACTGACCATGGCCTGTTAATGTTAAAGGTTAATGTTTGAGACTAAACAGCCTGACATAGGTGAGGTGGCAGCTCCCAGCTGCTAAACAGCACAGCACCGGACGAAGCTAGCTTCATGGCTACGTGAGCCAGTGACAAATCCTTGAAAACAGATTAAACGACCAAAAGGGTGAATGTTCGAAAAGTCAGGTCACCTTCCGAGACGAATCAACCAACCTAATACCGAGGAAAACACAGCAAGGCTGCCGATGCTGTGCAGTCACTGGTTAGCCTACATTGACGCGGACAGTGCTACATGATAAGGTTTGACCGTTAACCCAGCATCTACTAGATAACTAATGGTCGTTAGCTAACTCCCGCTGGATGAAAATATCGAATATTAGCAAAGTCAGCCTTGAAGCTGAAACAAGGGGAATGTCTCCGTCTAATATCCCCAGCCCGAGAAGAGAGAAACACACAAGCTATTCCTGCTAACCACTGACAACAAGGCAGGAAATAAAAGCAGCTAAGCTAAACGTCAACAGCAAAGCAAACGTCAGTTGTGCCAGACTGCTAACTTGCTAACGTCAGCTAGCGGACAAGTTAGCACCGCCGGCTAACAAGATTTCAGCGAGAGGACTCACATCACGGTCCGGGAGGGGAGATAAATCAAACAGCTGTGATTGTGCGTGGGAGACGGTGCCGTGGGAGTGGAGGTTTCCCCCTGACACGTTTACTTCCACCCAGCGGTGAGATTTGTCTTTCAGCACGGCTAACTGTGCGAGTGTAGGCCCGAGCAGAGCGGCAGTCGGACCGAGCCGTCGGCCGTGAGTGCGACCGAGGAGGGGGAAGCCTCTGCTGCAGCCAGCTGAGCGCAAACGGGCAGGAGACACCGGAGGAGCCCAGCCCGGCGCAGGCGCTACGTATCCCGGCAGAGCGGCCACCGAGCGCAGCCTGGGTGCCACTAACTGTACCGGGGTGTCCGAGCGGTGTTTGCGTGGTGAACATTAGCGGAGGAAAAAAAGAAAACACAGTGAAAAACAGCGGCCATTCCGAAGCTGAACAAAAGAGTGCGTTCGTACTCGCCACCGCGAAATGACACTTTATGCGTTTCACACGCGCCGCAACGAGAGGCTGACTGCGTGCGTGAGCTGCGGGGAGGTGCGTGACCATGCCACGGGGGGCGGGCGGGGTCGGAGGCGACATAGCGTCCACTACTAATGTGATAATAAAAGTGTTTTACCTTCAGAGGTGTGACTCCGCCATCCTCGCTGCTTCCTCCTCTTTCCTACACTGCTGCTCGCTCCGCTCCCTCCCCTCACACCAAACTGCGTCATTCGCACGCCTAGCCCCTGTTATCACGAGACTTAGGAACGAGACTTCTACACATAAACAAAAAGACTGTGTTTGAGAGAGTGTTTGAGAGAGAGAGAGAGAGAGTGTGTGTGTGTGTGTGTGTGTGTGTTTGTGCTTCAGCAGATTTCTTTGTAACCTCAGGACCTCACTTTGTGACCCACTTTTAATCAATCAATCAAGTGTTATTTCTATAGGCCATATTCACAAATCAGTATTTGTCTCATAGGGCTTAACAAGGTGTGACATCCTGCGTCCTTATCCCTCAACTAGGGTAAGGAAAAACGACCCCAAAAAACCTATAAAGAGAGGAAATAGACGTAGAAACCTCAGAGAGAGCCACATGTGAGGGATCCGTCTCCCAGGACGCACAGGAGTGCAACAGATGATGTGTGTAACTGAGCACATCGAAAAAATAACAGTATTTACAACATTTATTAGAATTAACAATTTGTAGCATAATGGAGAAGTGTGTAAATGTTTTTAATATTAATATTATATTATAATAATAATAAGTATTTTAATGAGCTGTTTGAGGATTAACACTTGCTCTTAAGAGTTAGGGTTAGGTCAGGTCAGGCATTTAGTTTTGATGGTTCAGGTAAGTGATAAGATGTGAATTTTGGTTAGTGTTATAGGCATTAACAGGTCCCGGTTAAGTCTACTAAGGTTTTTGGTTAGGCTGTGTACAATGAATGGAAGTCACTGGTCATTCAGGTCATAGTATCTTCACAAGTTGTGCAAGTGGACGTCGGAGACTGGCAACTCAAGCGAGTCCAATTGCTTATGTACACATGTGCAACCTCTGAAGAACTCAATGGATAATCCGATGTGTGTGTGTGTGTGTGTGTGTGTGTGTGTGTGTGTGTGTGTGTGTGTGTGTGTGTGTGTGTGTGTGTGTGTGTGTGTGTGTGTGTGTGTGTGGTCCCGTTATTACGAATGTTGTGGGGACCTAAATCTCTTCACATTATAAGGACTTGTATTCCTTATGGGGACAGAAAGTAAGTCCCCATAAAGCAAAGATATGTTTCAGGGGTAAATCTCTAGGAAATCAATGTAAATCAATGTAGTATGTGTGGTCCATGTATTACCCATGTTGTGGGATCCTACATCTGTTTACACAGTCACGTTATGGGGATTTGACTTCCTTTCCCTGGTAGTGACTATGGTTAAGTTTCCAGTAAGACTCCAGGAAATCTATGTGACGTAAGTTAAAGGTTCAGTGTGTAGAATTTAGTGACATCTAGTGGTAAAGTTGCATGTTGCAACACCTCACCTCACCCTCCCCTTCCAAACATGAAAGAGAACCTGACTGTAAAAAATATGGTGAACTCCGTACAGAGGACCCTCTCCTGATGTATATATGAAGTATTTCAATATAAAGGAACCATTCTAGGGTAAAGAAAACAACAACGCACACACCAGTGAACACATCACTAGGATTATTTTATATTCAATAGATCTCTTTCACCTAAATCTTACACACTGAGACACAAGGAGACACAACAGTGGGCGTTTGTGCACGAATATGGATATATGTGTGTGTGTGTGTGTGTGTGTGTGTGTGTGTGTGTGTGTGTGTGTGTGAGAGAGAGTTTATTTACTTACATACCAATTCAAACTCCTAGATAAGTGTACAATGGTTGAAGAAAGTATGATAAGTGTTAAACAGTGTATTTCCTGCTGTATTTGTCTGTATTCACATAAAGAGTATTACTAGGACAGTCCTCCAAAGCTCCTACTTTAAGCAGATGAATTTGTGTCTGAGCTCTGCAGGTGTCAGTGGGTGAAGGAAGAGGAAGGTCACGTGACTCTCGCGGACTCGTTGGCTTGACAACCGCTGTTGATCCTCGGCCGGTGCTAAAGGTGCGTCACTAAATGTTGTTCTGTGTTGTGTTATCCGCGGAGTTTTTGATTTAACGTGGTCAGACACGAGGGGGAGAACACGTCGCAGTGTGCGGATAGAGGCGGTGACTCCATCTGACCGCGGAAAGGTGCCGTCTCTTTAGCAGGGCCCACGTAGCTAGCCGATGTTTGCTCTTGCATGCTAACCCATGCTAACCCATGCTAACCCTCAGGCGGATGAGATAGATCGAAAAGGTTCGCGATGGTAGATTCGGTCATTAGAGAAGTGACGCTGATTGAGAACTGAACACAATGAAAACGTGAACAAATCCGACACACTGCAAAAGCTGCATTTCACACGTTGCCACAGAATGAGCTAATGCTAACTTATATTTCCCCTCAGGAGGATCTGGTGTTATCAGTGGTGGATGTTATTGAATGACGCCTGACTGCAAATCCAGAGTTTAATATAATTTCTTCTGTATCACTGAAACTCCAGTGTTATCGCTCTGCATGTAAATATGTTCCTCACAAAGCTCGTGGCACAGATTATTTATTGTGACTGATTCATGCGTCACATCTCACCTGTTATGATCAGCTGAGAAAACACCTATTATTCATTGGCAGCAGCTATTTTCTTTCTGATCCCACAGCGTCATCGTTTTGAAGCTTTTCTTTCTTTCTGCGTTTTGCATTCGTATTCATGAATCTGTGCTGAATTCAATTTAGTTAAATGAAGTCAACTAATATATATTTACCTTTCAGCAGGCACTTTGGAGACACAATGCCAGAAGTCAAGTCCATATTCAGAGAAGTTCTGCCTAAACAAGGTTTGTGCCGAAGCCATTAGCTCTTTGGCAGCAGTGGTTTCAAACAAAAGGCTGTTTGTGGAGCCTGATACAACATGTGAACTGTTCAGAAATCTGCAAAAGCTTGCAAAATCAGTCAGTGGGTGCTCTGTGCTGTGTGCTCCCCCTCTGCAGTCCCTTGTGCAGCGCAGCATCATTGACTTTGTCGCAATATAAAGCTGGATAATAATGGATTTCTAGAGTAATGGCTTTGAATGTGTACCGGCTGTTCAGAGGCAGAGCAGCAGAGGTCTAAACTGTCCACATGTTTCATGCAGGGAGACTGACCCCAGTGCAACATGCATTTAAAAACTGGCATGTGATGGGCCACAACTTAGAGCCTACAAATATAACATGCATACAGATTTTTATTTTGATCTAAAACTAGTCGCACACTATGTCAGTGCCCTAAACATGTCTGATTTGTTTTTCATAAAGATCCATGAATTATTCTCTGATAAATCAATCAAAATGTGGAAAAAAGTCCTATCTTGCACTGTTAAAATTAAAGATGTTCCTGGATCCACACCAAAATATGATGGGTTCTTTCCTGATCCGTACCACATCTTTCCACCAAGTTTCGTGGTAATCGGTCCTGTAGTTTTTGTGTAATCCTGTTAACTACCAGACAAAAAAACTGAAAACATCCCCTCCTTGGTAGAAGTAAAAAATAGCAACACTGCACCTCAGTTTCCTCATTTATCTTCACATTTAAACCTAGATCAGTTGACGTAATGTGAGAATTATGGTTGAGGTTAAGGGATTCTTCTTTCTTTACATCCACAGGGCAGCTTTCCATGGAAGACGTCCCTACCATGATTCTCTGTAAGCCAAAGCTGCTCCCACTCAAATCCGTCACCCTGGAGAAACTGGAGAAGATGCAGATGGAGGCTCAAGAGGCCGTCAAACAGCAGGAGCTGTCGATGAAGGAGCAGCCACAGTAGACGCCCTATGGAGGACTTGCCACAGCATGAAGCGGCCAGACTGGTTGAACATTCCTTTAGATGGAGGGCAGTGTCTTCAAGCACTAATAGATTAAGTATTTTTATGGACAGTGACATGCAACATGAAGAGCTTGATGTTTGGAGCTGAGCGGTGAAGTGGTGAGAGTAGTCAACGTAAGCTTCATCACTACACACCTCTTCTTAGTGCTCATGATTTAATGCATGTAATCAATAATCATTACGTTTATGGCACGCCAGTTAAATTCAATATGGTTGGTCGCAGAGACATTTGCAACTGTATTGTTCCTGTAATTTGACCTTAATTCATACAACACAATGTTACCCACCTCCTGATGAATGTAGGGTAGAATGAATGTGTTAGAGACAAGAGTTTAGTTCCAACATGTGGTTGGTTGCGTGTGTTAATATTGTGACATTCACAAAAGCAGTCTTGGATTATTTAATAGTGGTTTAATGAACAAACAAGAAGAAATACGCAGTACATTTCACAAACCAGTATTCCTGATATATAAAAATAAACACTCTCAACACCACTTTGTGAAGTTACCCGACTGGTATTTGTTTTTTGTTAAGTCCTAAACCTTCAGAAATGATATCTTTGTGTGATATTAAAGGGTATACAGACGAAAAAGAGACAAGCACAGCATAGAAGGAGCAGCTAGTTAGGGAGCCAGTATTATACCAAACTCACAACCTTTATTTTTTTTTTCAAAACCCTTTGTAAAGCTCTTGACACAAAGCAGTCATCTCTGTACAAACACTGCGTTCTAGAAAACACAGGAGTGGCAGTGAAATCAAGAAAATACTGTACAAAACAACATGGAATGATGGACACTGAGAGGTGTGGCACTTCAAGGGTTAGCTTATGTAAATGTTTATATTGAAAAACCTTGGAGAAAGTCATCTTCAGTCTTAATGGGAAAGTGCAGATTTTTATTTTTTTTTAGCCCACCTCAGTTTCAAAAATGTAGATTCTTTTGACTGTTAGAAGGAGAAATATTGTACCCAACTATCTTGAAAAATACGTCAGTAAAAAAGTAGCTTCTTCCTCTTGTGGCACATATAGTAAAAAGGGCGCCTCAGTAGCTTTCAAGTTTGACGACACCACCGTCCCCCTCGCTGACGAATCTCTTCCGGCCTCTGAACGAGAGACAGATCACATAATGAAGACCTTCCTTCAGAGGTCAAATGAAGGTGCGTGTCTGAGAGAGCCAGGGCACTTACCGACAGGGACAGAGATCTCTTAACTTTACATCAATGACTCCCATACTGAGGCTCATATCCACAAATTGCTCCAGTACGAAGTACGCACGAGGGACATCGATGTTGATTTCAGCAATGTCCATGTAAATTCTTTCATAGCCCTGTGAAAGAAAAAAAAATGGATAAGAAACAATCTCAAAGACAAACAAATGGTGAAGTAAAACATTTGAACACCAGGTGGCAGCATACCCTTCTCATTTGGTCCACAGTGATGATGGAGGAAGCGGAGAGTGACTTCAGTAGCTGCAGAACCATTTTGGAAGTCTTCTCTCCTTTGGACTCCAGAACCATCACTACAGCCTGAGGGAAGAGGCAGCCATATTTACAGCCTTGTATTAGCACTAACAGCTTTCTATAGTGGCTACAGCATATTTTTCAGGTTGAAAAAAGGTTTTACTCTACTTCTTTACCATCCTGTACACCTGTAGTGCCTCACAGTATTTACCTCATACACAAACTCATGGTGGAAATGTGGCACCTCCAGATCCCTCAGGCATCTCTCAGCCTCCTTACTGTCTCCAGACAGAATGTACTCCTTCAGCAGCAGGTTCATCTGGATGAGGAGAGATTCAATGACCATTATTAACCTGTGGTGTTTCATTTTCTTATAGCTACAAAAAGAGTTTTAGGCAACAAACATCTTTGGGAATTGTTGGGAGAAACAACAGATGGATTTTACAATTACTAACAGAGGACATTACTATTATCATTATTAAGAGGAGTCTAATCTACAAGAAACTATTTACCTCTTTGATGAGCTGTGTGACAGGTCTCTGGCCCCCACCTGACCCCCACTGGTTGTCGATGCGAAGCCCACCCATACTCATCTTCAGCAGCACGGCAGCCCGGTCCAGTGCCGCCCTGAGAGATAAAAAACAAAAAACAGGCATGATTTGGGGGTTTAGGTTGTCACACTGCAACACTAACTTTTATTTACATGCAAGTTCAGTTAAGATTCTCCTGCTGTGTCATGCCTTCCTCACTGAAGTCTCAAAGAGTAGTTTTTTATAGTAAAAACTAAAATATGTACTTGTTTCGTCTCACTCAGACTTTTTTACTATGAATGACGTCTTTGTTGTGGATATTGTTCCTCATCTCACATTCAACTCAGTACTATATATATATATATAGTAAGCTTCCACTTATAATTACTGACTGAATCCCCTCTTATCATTAGCAGTGATTCTAATCTCTTGCACACACACCCTGACATAAAAACGGAGCATGACACAGGAAGTGACATGTTTTTAAAAAAAGTTCATGATAGAACATAAAAGACAGGAAACTCTAATCACAAGCAGCAGAGCTTTGCTTACAGTCACATACCGTGTGTATTCACTGTCAACTTTGCCCTTGTAACCTTCAATGTAGCCCTTGGACAATATTTGGTCGCTAACAGCACGAGCAATAAACCGACCCACCAACTGGAGGAGAAACACAAAAGAGGAACAAAATGTAAAACAAACAAATTACACAGCACCACATTGTGCTGAACAGTTTGATAGACACTCCATCCACCGGTGTTCTCATTAGACCTGTGGTTCTGTCCACTGAAATCAGAGGGGGTTTGGGAGTCAACAAGTTGTTTGTAGGGTTTGATGTTTTTTTGCTTTCATTTTTATTTTTGAAATCTGGTAATTTGTGTAGATTTTCTATATTATGAAAAGTGAAAATCAGATTTAACAAAACAATGATTATTTTACTTTCATTACTTCGAGGAACAGCCTACTCTTGCAGCAGGAAACAATAGCAGTGATGAGGAGACATTAATTTAAACTAATTTAATTTAAACATTTCTTTAAAAATGTTTAATTTTAGGACAAAAAACTTGCTGCATCACTGCTTTTACACATTACAGGGTCAAAGTTACGAAACTCTTTCAGTTTGAAAAAACCAGAGGCCATGAAAATACTGACCCGACAGGCCGTGGCCTCAGGGGCACGTGCACGAGTTTGTTTACAGTAGTTTGAGTGCATGATTTAGAGAAAACTAAAGAGCTGGCTTTGCTCTTCTGGCCTCCACAAAGCCTGCGCTCATCACCGATCATTGTTTCTGCACAGACAACAAGCAGCTCCATCTCATCTGATCTGTGGCTCTGACTAGACTGGCAGGCATAAGAGGAGAAAGAGAGCAGAGAGTGTGTGTGTGTGTCTGGGAAACAGAGAGAGTGAAAGGGTGAAGCGAAGTAGGTGGGGGCAGGGCAGAGTCATAATGCCCCTTTATCTGTGGGACAGAAATGACCAGTGAGACTGAATGAGACAGTGAAAGGAGGGGTTGTGTGTGTGTGTGTGTGTGTGTGTGTGTGTGATGACCAATAACCCTTTGAGCTTCCTTTGCTGAGCTTGCATTTTGTGAGAACAGGCAGACAATGGCCAGAGATCTCATGTCTGTGCAGACTGAAAAGGGAAGAGCTCAAATACACACACACACTTGTCTCTCTATAGTTGTGAGGACCCTCATCGGTATAATGCCTTTCCTAGCCCCTTACTCTAACCTTAACCATCACAACTAAATGCCTAACCCAGCCCAATTCTATCCCTAAAACCAAGTCTTAACCCTCAAACAGCCCTTGGAATTTGTAAGGACCAGCCAAAATGTCCTCACAATTATGGTATTGAACCAAAATTAGGACACACACACACACACACACACACACACACACACACACACACACACACACACACACACACACACACACACACACACACACACACACACACACACACACACACACACACACACACACACACACACACACACACACACACACACACACACACACACACACACACACACTGTGTAGAAAACTCAAACACCACAAACAGAAACTATACTTTCAGGTGAAGAGTCTTTTGGTTCTGCAGATCAGTTTGTCTACATGTTCTAGATGGAAACAAAAGTTTCTTACAGGTTCTTTTCAATCTCCAGAATTTTCACTATTATCTGGAGTTCTGAAAGCAACTTATGATTTAAGGTCATTTTAAAATCTATATTGATAACTTTAACACCCTTTCATTCATTAAGCTGGAAACTGGGCTACAGGTGCACACATACACACACTCTCATCTCCACTCACATGTGGGGCTCCGGGGGTGTCCAGGACCAAGTCGGGCAGCTCTCGGAGAAGTTTGTCGAAGGAGTTTTCCACGTCGCCATGTGACAGAACTGGTCCACATAAGTCGGCCAACAACCTGGAGGTGAGCTCCCGTTGGCTGGCTTTGGCCTCCAGGGCCAGCGACACAGCCAACGAGGGCACCTCACTGCACATGGGCCCCAGGTTCAGTTCTGCAAGTAGCTCCTGGACATGGAGAGAAGCGTTAACTTGTCACAGGTCCGTGCAAGTGCACCGTCTTTTAATGTTACTTTTTACAGCTCTTTGTAAAAATGTGTTGCGACACATAAGCACATCCACTGTCAGTCAGGCATGATGTCGGGACACTTACAGCCACTTCATTTGTGTCCCCATGTTCAAAGTACTCCTGCACTATGGGGGCGACAGTCTTCTCAAAGTCCCTCTCTTGCAGTGGAGGGACCACAGTCTCATACACACAGTTTTCCTGTCAAAACACAATCACAATTAGTCTCCCATACGACAATAATATGACATTTTTCTAATTGTATCCACTGCATAAATTATCGAAACTGTACATTAGGATCAAATTTATTTACAGTACATGTTATCATCTACACAACATAAAGTCCTTAACATGTAACATAAGATCCAAATGAGAGATGAGTTTAATGGACGCCTGCGCACTGGATTTTACATGTGATCATTCGACACTGGTGTTGTTACCTGAGCTTCGTCATAATTGGGGTCTTTCGCATTCACCTGCTCCAGCTCATAAACTTCACCAGATCGGCCCCAGACACCTTTTCCTCCAGCACCACCTGCGGCAGCAACAATGTTAGACATGATATCTGACAGCATGACAAGCCATTGTGTAAAAACAATATGGCCGTGTCCTTTTGAAAATATTTACTGGCCCACATATCCTGGATACCTGAAACATGAGTTGTCTTGTTTGAAAAAAAAAAATAATAAATAAAAGTTAAGTAAATTATAATACTTGTGTGGTCAATGTTAAAGCATTCTCAATGGGTGTTGATGTTGAGTGTTGCACAGCATAATGTCATGTACCAAACAGAAAGATTGTGCTGGTCTCATTAAATGTTTTTATTATTTATAAGATGATCATAGATGTGTTAATGATCTACTAGTGAAACGTATCATTCACAATCACATTTGTTTAGTTTTATTAATCGATAGGCCCGGACCATAAATCCGGATCGTTGCTGTCACTGTAACGACAACGTCCTGGCTGTGTGCGCCTCGTGTTGTGTGTGTCAGGTGAACTGTGTGCACACAAATTATTGGACCTTTTCTCAGTGTGCTTATGGGAAATGTGAATCAACCGAACACAAAGTAAACCTAATTAATTAGAAAAAATACAACAACAATTTTTCTACCTGATTTCCTATTTCCCAACGGAATTTCTTTTTAAGCTTTGAGTTAGATTCAGAAAGGTCTTGTCCAGTGGTCAAAACAGTAATAACACAGTTGTTATAATAATGTTACTAATGTTCCATGGATCATTAACTTTGGGTGATGTTTACCATTTCTCATGTTAAATTTTTACCCAGAGGAGGAAAAACATACACACATAATCCCTGTATTTGGGGAGGTGACACCTCAGTGATGCATGTTATACAAACAAACATCTGCTGGCTCTGAGGCAAAGCCCCAACAGATTGCAGACAGTTTAAGAAGCCCAATTCCAAAAGCAGCTTGTGCAACATGCTTTAAACCCCCATTAGTCCCACACAGTATGTCACATTTATCGTGCCACTATATTTAGCGCAGCCCTCATCGGTTGTGGGAACCACCTGTCCTACTTCTGCAGTTGTCTTTCAAAACCTGCCATGCATGGAGGACAGCACGCAGCTAATGTTACACTGGGCACCACTGACGGTGCAGTTTTGTTATGTAACCACAAAAAAAAAAACAGACACAGGCACAGGGCCAAGAGAAAACACACTTGCTCCAGTTTTACTGCCCATGAGAAGAGCAAAGTGAACATACTGTACTGCAAGGACATGTGTACTCTTCCACCACTGAAGGAAGATCTGCAGTGAGATGTTACATTCTGATCTACTTGTGCATCTCTGGTGTGTATTCATGTTGTATACAACAGACAGTTGGGAGCAGGATGACAGCAGATTACAGGATCTATCTTAAGGCTTGAAATATAAATGGGATAAGGAATCACAGTAAGCCATTATGCAACATTTTCAGCTGAATGCCTGATGCTATAAAAAGTGGCGTCACGTACACTGACAAATGTCTCACACAAGATCATGTAACTTCAGCAGACAACAAATCAAATCCAAACACATAACTGGACCTCCAGCAACAACTACATTACCTTAAATTAATAACTGCCTTTATGTATCTGTAGGTAAGTGTGGTAATAAGTCACATCGTATACATTGGTAAAATATCACTTACACAAGCAACTTCTGTTCCACATTTATTTAACCTCTCATGGAAATTTCCACAAAAGCCTGGCCAGGCAAATGGCAAGAAGAAAAAACCCTGAGGCTCTTTAAATGGGTGCGAGCTGCTCCAGATCACACAGCGATTTGTTTACAAGGTAATTGGTTTATGGCTCAGAGATGGAAAACCACCAGACGAAGACAACTGTGGGTCACACAGTGATGAGGGTCTTTTCCCCTTTGAAGCACCCCCCCAAGGTAATGACCAGCAAGAAAAACATTACCCTTTGAGATTCCAGGGAAACTGAAACATCTGATGTATTTGGTGTCATATTGTTGCACGATCGTACCTTTCTTTGGCAGGCCTCTGCCCTTTCCCAGTCTGGATTTCCTGTCCAGCAGCTTGCTCTTGGGGCTGGTGGGAGCCGCAGAGGATCCCCTGACCACGTCCCCATTGTCGCTGAGTGAGTCTCCTCGGCCAGAGTCCCTGGAGGAGTTCTTCCTCAGCCTCCGCTTGGCCTTCGCCTTGAGTCGGGCCTCCTGGATGCTGTTGCTTGACGACAACAGCCAGTTGCCGTTGATCTCACTGCTGGCGATTTTGTTGGAGACAGCCGGCCCGCCGTTGTCTTCGTCACCAGATAAGAAGGAGTCACTCAGGTCCCCGGCCTCTGTTGGATTACAAGCAAAAAAGATATGGCAGAAAGTTAATGTTTGCATGTGTTAAATTGACAAACAGCAAATGAGCAGCTCTTGGAGCATTCATACTTGTGTGGGGGGCCACGTTCAATTTCTGTCTGCAGTCACTGATGCAGGATGATCAGCAGAAGGAAATCAAGGCTGTATGCAGGATCACTAAACCCACAGGAAGTAATGAACCACATCCGCGTAAAAAAAACAGTCCCGGTGCCTCACATCGCATTGAGCTCATGGAGCATTTGAATCTCTGTCACTGACACACACACACACACACACACACACACACACACACACACACACACACACACACACACTCTCTCTTACTCACCGACGGGGTTTGCGTTCAGCCAGGCCTCACAGTCAGCTGCCATGTTTGTGCAGAAGGAAATAAGAGTTTGCAGAAACACAAAGAGAGAGAAACCTGCGGCGTGGAAGAGGAGACGGGACATCAATGATCAGACATGCGTTAATAACAACAAGTCCAGACATGCTGCGACGCAACACGCTCCCCATCCCCCCCATTCATTCATAAGTCACACTGTTGACAAACAATGGCTGACGCTGCGTTAGCTCCAATGCTCAGTGTCAGAAAGGAAGGAGCTGCGTCACAAGGCCAAACTCCACGATTTAACTGCGACAACACGAGTGATGATCGTGTGCACGAACAGAACCTGCACTTTACACTTAGTTTGTCTCCATCACACACTCGGTAACTACACAACACGTCAATGAAAAGGAGAAATAACACTACACACAGCGCGTAAGCTCGGTCAACAACTGTCCGGCTACGTCGATTAAATCCGTCAACTGCGTAACAACACGGTGAGAATAGGATCGTGTGGATGAAAAGAGTCGTAGTGAGATTCACTGACCGTCTGTTGCGCTCGAGCTGCGACCACCGACTCACACTTGTGTTGTTTGATCGACCCAGCAACTCGCACACGCAGCTCCGTGTTTTTCTTCTCTGATTGGCTGGAGGGGGCGTAGGTTTTTAAACCACGGGCCAATGACAACGCCACACGGGATTTTCCTTTTGGTATTTTCTGTGTTGGCTGTGAGCGGCTGCCCCCTGTCGTTACTACTGCAGAACTGCACTCATTATTATGGGAGATTACTGCAGCTACAACATGGTTGTTCATTGATGACAATAACAACAACAATAATATTAACAATAATAATAATAATGATGATAGTAATAATGATAATAATAATAATCAGTATACTTTAATAAAGAGATGGTAGTTTATGTCAGTATATTTGTGTTTAGTTTATTATAAGGGTTACTGCTTAAATACTACTATAATAACAACAACAACAGAAATAAACTAATAATAACAATAATAATAATAATAATAATAATAATAATAATACTTGTGTGGTCAATGTGCAAATGCAGTTCAGTCAGTATAGTTGAATAAAGAGATGGTAGTATATGCCAGTATGTTTATGTTTAGTTTATTACTAATTTTACTGCTTCAATACTACTACTAAAAATAACATTATTATTATTATTATTATTATTATTATTATTATCATCATTATTATTATATAACAGCAACAGTTCCAAAAAAATATTATTATATGATAGTAAATATGAACAATTATTAAGAATCATGTATCTTCATTAAACTGCAATACCTTTTATGTTCCATATGTGCAATTCAATGCATACATAGGGTGTTTTATATTATATTTGGATTATATATTATATTATTTATTTTACATTTGTTACATATGTCCTTCTGTCTCTATTGCATAGTTACTTATTCATTACTTTAAAAGATGCCTCTATTTTGATTGTGCTCTCTGCTGCTGTTACACAGCAAATGTCCCCGTTGTGGGACTAATAATGGATTATCTCTTCTTTACACTAAATGTTTGAAAATAAAAATTGTACACAATTTTTTACAAAGAAAACACACCTCAATGTCAATTGTCCATTCAAACAAAAACATCCAAACTAAGTTATAGATTCATTTACATGTTAATTTTTTTTTTCTTTTGCCTCAACACTTGGGGGCGCTCTTTTACAACAGTCCCAGAATAAGTCAAATGTCCTAAATGAAATAAGCCTGTGTAGAAAATGGACGGTGTTTTGTGCAATGTCATTGGGGGTGTTCATGACCGTATAACCATTTAACCACTTTCATACACACTAAGTTTGATATGAATACAAAGTCACAATGCTAGAAATAAAGAAATACCTTTGGAAACCAGTTCCAGGCTCTATTGTGTGAATTTACACTCGTTGAAATATTGATGAGGCACCTGAAACATTTGAAACATTTATTGAAGTTGTTTTCCTCATCAAAAAAAGTCACATGAAAAATCATATGAAAACAGCATCAACACTGATGTCACAGGATTATGGTTCACAGTATACAAAAACAGAGTCTGGCTTGATAATACTGCATGTTTAACTCTGATAAATTAAACACATGGTCCAGCTTAAGGTCTCCAGTATTTAAGGCATTATCGCGTTGGCAGGTATGACTGCGATTGTTTAATGAATTAAATCCAACATTTAACCTTAAGAAAATAAAGATCTTTGCTTAGTTACTTTATTCTTAGTTGAAATTATTTACATTTTTACCTGACAGACAATGCAGTGCACAAAAAGGCACATGGTGGTAATAGTAAGAAAAACTGCAAGCGCATTTAAAGCCCCAGATATAAATTAAAATTAAAATCTTTAACACACTGAAATACAACAAACCTGAGAATCTGCCTCAGCTTTTAAACTGAGTGAAAAACGTTTCAATGTCGATCATTTCATTTTAGAGCTGTAAGTTTGTCATTGTTACAAAGACAATGTACAGACCAAATTCAAAATCTCATTAGAATTCAACCACATTTAAATGGAGTAATATGAGCCCATACTAAAGAAATCTGTCTTCTTATTAATCACATTGTTGCAAATACATTTCAATTCCAAAAAGAACAAATCAATTCACACACAATCCAATAAAATAAACTGTAATAAAATTGTAAACCAAAAAAAACAAACAAAACCAACAACCAAAAAAAAACTATACATTTTAGGTACGTACAAAATTGATAGCATCCATAACTGGGATTGTCAATGCAATCATCCCTCTCACCAAAATACCCAAAACCAGTGCAACTGTCCACATACTCTATTTTCATTGTATCATATTATCTGTGCTGTAGCTGGTCAGAGCCAGGCACAGACAGCTCACACACACACACACACACACACACACACGCAAATCTTTACTCCGCTGTTCGCTGTACAAGAGGTGAGAGGTCAAGCTGATGTCACTTTGCAGCTGTGGGTCCAGAAAGTGCATCCG
Organism: Hippoglossus stenolepis; assembly: GCF_022539355.2. Lineage (NCBI taxonomy): Eukaryota > Metazoa > Chordata > Actinopteri > Pleuronectiformes > Pleuronectidae > Hippoglossus > Hippoglossus stenolepis. The sequence goes on along the minus strand of NC_061484.1, from coordinate 11,258,693 downwards.
ACAGACTTTCCACCGCCAGCTGGGATAGATATTTCTGGGGAAGAGAGAAGAGTAAAAATCTACAATCCAAAATACGTTGAAATATTTATAACATGACATATATAACAAAACCAGTAAATAAAACATATTAAAAGTGTTATACATATACAAATATATTTTGAAAAGATTTTCAACAAATACAATTGTGAAGTGACGAATTAAAGTTAAATTTGTGTATTGCTTTATGCATAACATTCGATATCAGCAAATACCAGCTTTGTCCAAATATCAGCATTAGTCTGAAAAAAACCCCCACGTCTACCAGCCAGAGTCTAAATATTGTTATTTTTTTGCATAATATGTTAAAAACAGTAGCTGATTTGTTAAAAACAAAGCATTAATTATCATATTTGATTTTTAAAACTATTACCAGAGGCATTGTAAAATGTTAAATAAGACAAAATGTCACTAACATAATAAATATCTAACAAATTATACTTGTTATTACTTCTTTTAAAAATCAGAAAGAAATCCACAACCGCAAATTATATTGAGTGTTGAGGTTCAGCTATGTATATAAATCAGTAAATATGGCCGTAAGATGACTAAAGTAAAACTGTAAAACAACAGGACACATACAGACGCGGAGGCTTTGACAGACAGAACAACTGTTAAAAACTAAAACTGTTTTCTTCTTGGAACGTAATCCATCAAATGTGAGGGAATCGCTGCTCCTCTGCTTTGCCTCAGCTGTGCTGTCGGGGAAGAGAAACGCAAGACGGCCCGCTGCTGAACAGCCGATATTCAGAAACCTAATACAGTCACAGGCACGGATGGATCCGTATTGTGTTCGCCCATATGACTGCAATCAAGTGTTTTTGTTTTGGATAAATCTGTCTTCTTTTTTTTGTTTATGTTTTACTGCTCTTTGAGATGCATTTTACATATAAAGGTGCTCTATAAATAAAAATTACTGCTGATATTATTATTATTACTCTATAAAATGTCTGGGGGGAAAAGTAAAAATAAAATCCAGAGCAACAAGATGATGTTTTTAAATAGTTTTGTCCAACAACAATACACAGCATGAAGACATTGCATTTAAAGCCATGAACATTTAAAAAATGTACAAATTTACAGTAATTAGAACTGATGACGTTAATCAATTATCAAAATTAATATCATACAAAAAAACTCAAAATGTTCTGAAAATTGAGTCGTCAACAATCAAACTAGTTATTTTAGCAATATTGTTCATTTTGCCAAATTAAAATAATAACAGTTGAGTGTATAAGAGTATAGAGTGTTTCAATAAAAAACTATTTTTGAGAACAGAATAATTTCTGATTTTAATACTATTTTCAGAGCCGATATTAAAACATTTCTCAGGCTAAATAAACATATACACCTGAACACTGTTGTACGATGCTAAACTAAACAATCTTCAGTAGGCTATTACAAACCTATTTAAAATTAAATTGATATCAAATTAAAATGCAGAAACGGACAGAAATTTGAGATTTGATTTGACATTTCGATCTACACTTATATATTAGAATAAGTATTTGCTTAATGCAAACACTGTATTTAATCAAAACAAGTCAAATTCATCCCAAAAATAGGACAAATATTTGAGGAGAGACTGAAAGAAAAACTTGCATGTGTTGAATGTGCTGAATATGAAACACACATTACTCATCGACCCACAAACAGGTGGTGTAATCTCTTAAATCTTGCTACCAGAACACAATGACTGTTAACCAGCGGAGCTTTCAGTACAGACCAGTGCACAGACAGATAGATTTGAACTTTGACACTAAACTCACTGGTTTAAAAGCAGTGACATCAAATACACACAGAGCGCATATCCATTCTTCAGACACAGCATTACTGAGGGTTGGTTCATATATGCTCATATAATTGTGAGAGGAAGGACTGAAGTCGAGGTTAGTGTCGTATCACTGTGCAGTGTGTACCTGTAGGTTCCTGTAGTGCACAGTGCTGCGGCAGTGGCTCGTCTTTGCATTCTCCTCACTGGTATAGAACAATCCACACAGTTTGCAGTAGAAGCCCGTTCTTGGTACGATGAACTCCACTCCTGTGCGACAGCGAACACAACGGTTAGAATTTATTTCAAGAAATCAGTACAACAGATGAGGATTCTCACGAATGGTCTGTCCAACAAATAATACACCGGCCAATATTGGAACCTGTGAGTTTGAAAAAATGTTTTACACCAAATCCAAGTTTGTAAAGCAAAAGCAAGTATTTTAATTTATTCTTTATTCTTTTTTCCTCATTCACTCATATTTTTCGTCCTTCCTATTTATTTAAATTACAACCTGTCTCTACCACTGGTCAGATGAATAATGTAACCTCTCTACACAAACACAACATTGGGGCAATGTGACTAATTTGGGTCTTCTCTTCTCTTATCGGATCATATCTTTTCTTATTGTAATGTATCTTTTCATATCTTATCTTATCATATATCGTATCTTATCGTACTGTATGACAATCTTAAGTGATAATTAAAAAAATAAAATAATCGACAACAACCATATGACCCTTCAGTTTTTTATGTATCTCAGCAACAGTGTCGATTGGACGCAGTTCGCTCTGGACACACACACTCACTCTTGGGACGTGATACAACAGAAATAGCCGCACAGCTCATGGCACACACAGCTCTGGAGTCTGTGCTGTGGTCTATTGTTGCCACACTGCATCAGAGCTTATGTAAGTCTCCATGCAGCCGGCCCAGCCCAGACAGGCCCTGTCATTCCAGCACCAATGATAATATAAATACTCGTCTCTCTGGGGTTCGTTTCACAACCTGCTCACAGAAATAGGTCAGCAAGTGGCCAAGCAATGTCAATGTCAATTAGAGTGCTAATGCAACAGGTTGTCAGTGCACCCATTAATGGTGCACATGATAACACTGGACTGAGACCACAGGCTCAAGACTCCATGAACTTCCTGGTCTTTGATTAAATATAGAAAGAGTTCGCTGGAACGAATCCAGCAACAGACACATGATTCAATTTTTATAATTTTTTCTACTGCAATTATCTGTTTCATGTAAGATGATATTAGCTGACAAAATAAGAACCATCGTAACTGTGCTTTAAAATCTTGCATCATGTATGATTTTATCTTTTCTCTCACTCATTCATCATGCTAATAAAATGTGTTAGACTGACCTAGAGGGATGCTGTGTTCACTGACAGCTTTGTCTTGCTCAGGAGTCGGCGAACAGGCCTCAATCTCTGTGAAAGACATATCAATTATAATTATAACCTTAGAAATTGTACATACTTTTACCTGATAATATAATATGTGTAGCAAAATTACAAGCACACCATACAAAGCTGCAGAAAAAACATCGTCATCAGTTTGCAATAGTTATCCATGTAAGTGGTGTATACACAATGTTATATTGCTCTATCAAAAGCTAGTGTCCATGGTGCTCTAGGGTTTAGGGCTGCACACAAAATAAACGTTATCAGTTATCAGAGAAGATGACTTTGCTCAACAGATATAGAAAAGGAATCCCATTTTACAAAGTAGAGTTCAAGTGGAATTCCCATCAAAAGAAACGCCAGTGGTGTGTCAGCACGTCTAAAGCAACGATATGTTTTATCAGCATCGACTCCAACCTCAGTTTGTGCGTCTCTATCCTCAGAGCCAGCTGTCTGTCAGCAGCACAGCCCCCGAGCAGAGAGACAGGGGCTGAACAGACTGTCTGCAGCTGGACTGACGTCACGTCATGATGTCACAAACATCATCCATTCACCGAAACGCTATAAGCGAGGTCAAGTGATGGGAAGGGTGCAGGACATTTGACTTCTGCTCTCTAGTTAGGAGTTTTTAGGTATCTGTTTTATGCATTCACCACAAAGACAATTTTTAAAAGACCAATATTTCATATAAGAAAAGGTTCCCACATAAATTAGGAATATATATGAATAATACAGCTCTGTTTACATTTATCTGCAGTTGGGAATGTGACCTGTCAAAGGTTGTAACCGCCTCTTGCACAAGGTCAGCTGGGGTTGGCTCCTCAAAGGATAAGATCTATAGATAATACATAGATGTACGGATGGATGTTTATATTTATGGAGATTTTATTTTATTTTATTCCATCTTAATTTTGTATTATCTATTAGACTGGTGGTGATGACGGGGGCCTTGATTAATCAATATTGACTTAATTGATAAGTTCAGATTTGTTTAAATCGGCATGCAAGAGGAAAAACATCGATTTGAAGGCATTAGCTTCTGAGACGGTGTGAACTGCTTAATTTGATATAAGAGAAGTATGAGACAAACACTGACGGACATAAAAAAACTGCTTTCTGAAGGATGTTTGTGCAATGGACCATCCTGAGAGGAAATCAATATATTTTATGTGAGTATATGACTTGTCATATGGACAGTACCTTTTTTCAGAATGCCATCCTTGAGTTGTGCCCCGTTGGTGATTGTTTCCATGACCTCTTCTACTTCCTGAGTCTTTCTGTCCTCTAGTACTGTAACATGATTTTCCATTGGCTCTTCTAAAGGCTCACTGTTGGTTACTTTATCCTCTAAATGCGTCACTTCCAGTGCGGCTTTGAACTCCTCACTGGGGAAGTCACTCAGGTTAGTGACCGGCAGTTCAGGAGCCACTTGACTGAGTTTCTCTTCTTCAGGACTGACTTCAGCTAAAACCCTCTCTAGCTTCTCAGTAACAGGTGTTTCTGCCTGGTCTCCAGCATCAACACAAGACTTTTCCTGGTTCTTGTTCGTCTCCTGCACCTCCAAGGAAGGGGTAGGTGCTGGCTGTGACGTGTGCTGCATTACTGCGTCTTCCTGTGCTGTCTCTTTGGGGCAGGATGCATCTTCTTCCAACTCAGGAAGGTCTGGTTCAATAATGGAATCATCTTCTCCTCCCACTTCATCAACAGTGACCAGTTCCTCCATGTTCTTAGGATACCAACACTCCTCATCAGTGTCAGCTCCACTTTCCCTCTCCTTCTCCTGGGAAAATGAACCAAGAGAAGAGCCGTTAAGAAGGTTTACAGAGCTTATCTGTGAGGTTAAATAAAGTTGTGAAGGTTTGAATGTGTTGTTCAGATCTAAATGCTCACTCACAGTGTCTTTGTCTTTATTAGATTCCACAGCAGCCTCTTTTGGTTTACTGCTTTGCTGAGGTGAAACAGATTTTTCTTTCAACTGGCGATCCTGAGAGAAGAATTGACTTAGTTATTAGAAGAGTGTGTCACATTAAGCAGTGTCACATAAATAATGTATATTTACCAAAGGTACTCACAGTGTTTTCAGAAGTATTTTCTCTCTCGTGTTTTTCTGCAGTGTGCCTCCTACTTGTCTTTTTGCTGTGGCTCCTGCCGGGGGAACTATGCCTCTTTTCTTCTGGTGTTCGGCAAAGTGGCTCCTCACTCATCTCAAACTCATTATGCCTCGACCTGCTGTGGTAGTCACCACAATCCCTCCTCTTTGACTTTGTGTCATGCCTTTGGTACGGAGGTCTGGGCGGCTTGTCAGATTTGTACGCCTGTTCTTTCATGTAGAAGTCGTCCTCCATATTCCTGTAAGAGTTGAAGGACCCGCCTTGAGGGCTGCCTCGTGGGTGCCAGTCTCTGTTGCCCCTCATCCCTTCACCTCCGCCACCTCCTCCTCGCTCATCTGCAGATCTGGAGCTCATATGATCCATGGGTTTCTGGTAGGCCTTACGACGGTCTGCCGCGCGTCCATTAGGCCTATCGTCATCCACGCTTCCCCCATTCCTCCATGGGTCATCCCTCTCCCTTTCGTCCTCACTCCTCCTTATGTGTGATGACCACTCCCAAGAGCCCCGGCAGGGGCCAAGGCCATTACTGCTTCTCTCCGGACCCCTGCCTGCTGCTGCCTGAGGGCTGGGGGCTGAGCTGCAGGATGTAAAACTGGGGCTGTGGGAATGAGGACTCAGAGAGCGGGTGATAGGGCTGCGGGAGCGTGGTCTCTCTGGCATGTACCTGCAGGAAGATGAAAGGTAGATTACATAGTGGAATTGGAAATCCCACTGATTCGACACAAGTAATGATTTGTGTCATTTTCACTGAACTGGATTTTCATTTTTCTTTCCTCTTAAAGGGGACATATCATGCAAATTCCACTTTGTTAGTGCTTCTACAGGTTAATGTGGGTATCTGGCATGTCTACCAACCCAAAAACTCTGGAAAAAAACACTTGCGCATTTGTTATGGTTCCTCTAAGTCAGAAACGTCATGCTTGAGTGACTGGAATGAGCTTCCTGTGTATTGTGTCGTAACAATACACTGGAAGTCTCCCTACATGGCCTTGGCCCACCCCCCACCTCATCCCCCCCACCTCTCTTTCTCTCTCTGTCTGTCTGCTTGTGTGCTTGTAGTGGATGGGCAGATGGGGACATTTAATTATGTGATTGGGAAAATTAAAACTCCAGGACAACAGAAGGGGAATACAAAGTATGGGATGCATATTTGATAATTTATATCATATAAAATATGTAATTTATATCGTTTAAAATCATGGGGGGAGAGGGGGGAGCTGGCTCATTAGCATTTAAAGGAACAGGCACTCAAAACAGGTCACTCTGTGGAGGGCTGTTTTAGACAGGGTAAAAAGGGTGCTGTTTTAAATGATCCTTGTGGTATTTTGACCAAAGTATGTTACAGACATTTCATTAAGACCCCAAGGAACCATATCAACTTGTGGTAAAATGGGCATACAATGTCCCCTTTAATGGTTTTAAGAATAGAGCTACAGAAAAACCAACAATTTGAGACTGAAAAGTGAATAGAAGTTTGGCTTACTGCTCAAGTTCTTGCATCTCATCCCTTTCCCTCTGAGAGGTGATATCATGGATGATCGTCTGAACATCTTTACCTGGTTTCTAAACAGAAAACATCTATTAAGTTATCAGCTAAAACAGTGCCACTAAAACAATAACCTGCTGTTCCCTTTGAGCCTTACCTTGAGCTGAAGCTCCTTGTACCTCTTTGACATTCGTATGAGAAGTTTCTGATCGCTAATCGTAGCTGGAGTAAGTTGGTAGTACTGAACCATGGCCTGAGCTGCTTCAATATACGCCATCTCCAGAAACGCCTGATGGGAGAACAGTTATTTGTTGTAAATACATAATCCCCTCCTGACACATATACGGTCTTTCTTGCAATGCATACAACATATGGATGAAAAACCACAGGGTATCAAATCACCAATAACTACACCCTGTAACCTATACTATAATTTTAGTGGGAGTGCCTTCAATGTGAAAGGGCTGGTTTTAATGGTGTAGTTCAGTTCTGATGAATGTAACCAGAGAGCCTGAGTGACACATCACATACTGGTAGTTAAACCGCCAGCAAGTTATGACAAAGTACATGATACCTCATAACAGTCACAGCTGAAAAAGTTGTAGATAGTCGTTAAAATACATGTTGATAATTCACACGTTCTTTCCAAGGGGAAATATTCCCAGCATTAGATTACATCAGGATGAAGATAATGTCTTGATGTAATCAAATTAATCCTCCTGTCCAAGTTTTATACAGCTAACATGAATTAAACCTGCTGTAACATATTATATTTGGTCACTAGGAGGCAGCAGAAACAAGTCGTGAAGAGAGCGTTGACATTAAACAGCTGTAGCAAAAATGTTAGCAAATCTCCTCAGGATTCTGGCTCTAATTACAAGTGACTTGTTTTGTCATTTGATAGATAAATATCATAGCTATAGTAGAATCATCAATTTATAAATGCATGTTTATGGGTCGGATTTTAAATGCTCCCATTGGTGGTCAAAGCCCTCTGACTTCTTGTGGAAAGCCTGGCAAGTGTAAGTAAGAAGATGGCGGTGACCTTTGACCCTACATTTAGCTTATTTTAATGCTTGGTGTTTCAGCCGAGTACCAAACACTTCACATGTACTGTAAAACATTTCTAATGTGCAACCAAGGGAGAACATTTCAAAATGTCTCCAGAATGTATTGACAAACAACAATGTTATTTTAGAATGAAGGACTAGATGGTGACTATCCCTTGTACGTTTGAAGGTCTTTTATTGTACCTGATGGGTGGAGCGCATCAGGATGTAGTTGGTGACTTTGCCAAATGGTAGCCCGAGGTTGATGACATCATTCTCTGTGCAGCTGCCTTCAGGGAGGTTGCAGATGTGAACGACTCGCCCTACGGTTTCTTTTCTGGGTGGAAATGGCTGCAAGAAAATAAGTACAAACTTTGAGTAACCATGAATATTGCAGGATGTATAACTTGTACATATTTATAAACACATAAAACAGCTGAGCTGCTGTGTGCACTCACTACAGCTGTTATCTTACAAGAAATCTAGTTGGAGTGTGGGTCACCTTTTCTCTTTGTACATGGGTAAAGATATACCATGTAACTACAAAAGCTGTGGAGTTATTGACATAACTGTAATTATGTAAAGATAGGTTTAACCCTGACTGTTAACAAAAAATATAATACCAACAATGTTTACATGATCTTTTGACAATCAGTTTAGCACATCAGAGTGAAACACCCTGCAGGCACAGGACACTAGTCTGTCTAACATCGGTGTAACACTATCAGACAGGATGCCATGTCACTTTCCCTCCTTGATACAGCCCACGTCATTGCATCTATTAATATTCCATTGGCTGAGTTGCAGAAGTGATAATGAAAGTTTTCTTGTTGGATTTAGAGACTTGTCAGATGACTGGCCCCACACACATTTGAGACAAGTCCTCCCGGTCTGCCAAGTACAGTGACCTGCATTGCTCAACATCCATCTTTCTCCCCCTTTTTTATTGTAAAGAAGAATTAATACACGGGTCAAATTTAAGATAATCTGTTGTTCTAACTTGAAAATACAAGTGTATTATAACACAGATATATGGACAGAGACAATTCTTGGTAAAGCTTACATGCAGTCACCAAAAACCTTGAAGAACAAGCTGAAAAACATCTCAGTATTTCACTATAGGGCAGGCAACAGATAATAAAAGTCTACATAAGCATTGTTCATCTTATCCTAATGCAGGGACACAATGGCAACTCCAATTCTAAATATAAAACATCCTAATTCCTGCAGAATTAGTTAACCACCTGTGAAAAATCTATTTGTCAGCCATAATAAAGGATGCATGAGGTCACAAATTCCCTGACAGCACTTTTATTGTGATGATGAGCTAAATTACCAACTTCTAATGCTTTCATCTTTCCCATTAGCCTCCCGGAAACTTTACCTACAACATGAACCACCCTAAAAACACACCATCTGTCTATCTGCTGTGTATTCATTATCGAATTAGCTGCTGCACATACTATCTGATACCTTGTGTTTCTTTGACATCACTGCAGAGAGTGGTTGTAAATTCAGCTCATTATATCACGGAGTCTGATTTCTGCTGCCATTATGCTGCAGCTGCACTTTTCCCAGAGCCCCTCCTCCTCTTCCTGCTCCTCGGGCTGACAGACCTGACGGACAGTCCCATGTGCAGGGCAGACTGTGGCTCCTAATTCCACCTTGGAACCAGCAGCCAGGGGCTTTGTTTTTACAGAGAATTTGTTCAGGGAAAACCCAACCCTAACTAACACTTCACACTGGGTCCAATAGCCATGGAGTGTAAGACGTAGAAAGGGCAGGAGGAGGCTTGAATATGCATGTTGAAACATAATCAGAGGGACCTGTATCAGTATTCAAAGAGTACATGAAGCACTAATTACAAATAATCTATAAACAGCATCTGATTCTATGTCACAAGATCCCAATTTATAACTTGAAACGAAACAGTAAAGTGATTAATGAATGCGGTGAATGTTCGTTAGACTCTAACAAATCAGATGTGCTGGATTTTGAACAGTTATCTCATGTAAAACAAGAGACCTGGATGATCTCACTGTGGATGAGCCAGATTCCTGGCTATGCCACAACCTAATGGTTTCTGAGTTGACGTTAAGAGCTTTAGATGCAACCGTGATAATTCTACTAACATCTCTGTGCCACTGGCACCACCAGAATACACGAAGGTCAACACAGGTCGGCCTCAATAAACAGATCCAGGAATAGGCTGTTTATGCCTGTGGAATATTAGAAAGAACAACCGTCTTGTTCACTGCTCGCTGTGTTCACTAATGTCTGAGCTATAAAATGTTGTCTGTGCCTGAAAGCCCCGGCACTTTAAGCAAAGCGCTGATATCGCTGCGAGGTTGGCTCAGGCTTTCAACAGTAGCTGTTTCTTGTGTCCGCAGAGCAGGAGTGCAGAGTTATGCTATGTCACGGTGTAATCACAAGTGTGTGGAGTCACGACACACACGGCCAGTGCCTCCATAGAAATGGTCAGATGGGATTTTCAATATGAGGAAAAACTTTGATTAAATGGACATTTTCAGGTCATAGAATTAGTCTAATAATGAAAAACTACAGGAGGAAATACATATGAGAAAGTCGGATTTTTAATTCATATTGAAGCCAACTTCCTTGGTCAACTCCAAATTACCATCAGAAAATATTTTAATTAAACAGGGAATTATATGACTCAAATATATCTTATATAATTAAACCTATCTACGATTATTGCAGTTTCTCATGAATGTAGCTTTATCACTAAATTTGACTTTTTAATTTTCATTCTTTATATATAAGTCATAATTTATTTTAAAAATGTACAGTGGCATTTTTCGGCCTTTAATGCATTTCTTACTTATCAGACCATTTACACCCTGAGACCACAGCCTACAGTCAACAGGGTAAAGTAATGACTTTACCAGCCACAGTGTGTTCCACCATATGTGTTGTTACTGAAAACCTCACACTCTCAACAACATGACCTGGAGAACTGGGGCCAAATGGTGTAAAGAATAACAACCATTTCACATGGTGCTTTCCTGTTTCCACTGACAGCACGTTGACTGACATCAACTCTGAGGCTGTGACTGTTTATTTGTACAAATCAGTGTCTGTGTTGGAGGATCCAAGAAGGTGGTCAGTTGGGTTTCACAGTTTTACCCCACGTTCCTACACAGAGTGCTCACACGCCGATTCCTCAGATCATTTTACCAGTCTCTCAACAGTCCTGAAACTTTACACCGCGGCCGGGTGTGTAACTCAGGGGTCTTTGGGTCTGATCTCCGTACAGCAGTTAGCTGTAATCCTGTGTTTATCTGCGTCTGAGTTCTGTTTTCACATGAAGCTACTGGGTTACTGACACTAACAGTCTGCACTCCAGAGTAAGGAACACTTGTGTTTGAATAATCATACTCATGTGTACTGTTTGTGCTTTGACTTGTGTGTGTGTGAGCTACTTGATGTTGTTATTTTTCATTATTGAAATTTATGTGAAAATCTACTTTACTAAATAAGTTTTCTTTTAGTTTAATTTCTACGGTAAATTTTTATAATTGTTATAATGTGTCTAACTTAATTTTCATGTTGTACGTACACAAATACAACACAACTACAGTTCACAAATTGTCCCTATTTGTGTTTGTGGTTTGTGTGCTCTGCGCAACACAGGGATTTGAAACAATAAAACCCACCTGTTCTGCTTAGACAGGTGTGTGTTTATAGCAACTAACATTAGCTCATGTAGCACCGCCTGTAAATATTTTTCCACTGATACAATAAAACTGTTGTCAAAAACCAAGCATGACTGTCTCATCCCCAAGAAGGCTCCTGTTAAATAAAGTAGGTTCCTCTGACAATGATGAAAAGAAAAAATGCTTGATATAAAAAAATCTGCGTCACAAATCAACATTTGTTGGAAGAACTGAATTAATTTACACAACATGGCCTCAGAATCTGTTACAGCCCCTTGTTGATCATGCAGATCTTAATCACATTTCTTTATGTGGCCTGAATTGTTGTGTATGTTTTCATTTCACATATTTCACATCATAAATTCCCCCTTTTTTTATTAATATTGTTTAGTTTTTTTGCTTTTTCCAATTTTCTTATTTTACCATAAAAACATTATCAACAGTTTAAACTATTTATTCACTTTTTAAGTTCAGTGTTTTTACATTTTAAAAATGCACAGCATTGCATGAATATATGAATAGTATACATTATGCCTTAAGTTTAAGAACTGCTGTGAGTTTTGTTAGAATTAAATCAAATTAGTTACTTCAATTGATACCTTCAAATTAAAATCTTAATTATTTGTGTTGTTAATCTTAGTTTTGTTAATATCTATTTTACATTTCTCCACATGCCTAAAATGACTTTGCAGTGTCTTTGCAGTTGTATCCTATAACAAATGAAACAAATAGTTTATTACTACTTAATATGGTGAAATTAAATAAACCATAAACCATTTCAGATAGCATTGCAGTTACATGTGTATGATGCAGCTGGACCATGGCCCTGAGCTACATGAAACTTCTTCTGTTCTGAAAGGCAGAAAATTAAAGACATAACTGAGTTGTGTCTGGTCTAAACAAACTTCTACAGTAGGATGCACCTAAAAATGTGAACATGGATGTTAAAACTGTTAATGCAATTAACTAAAAGGACAAAAAAGTTCACTGTTAGACAACCTTTTCCTCAATATAGAAGCTCTTCTCGTATATATAGACATTTTATCACCTCAATTGGATCCAGGGGCTGGTTAATCATGAAGTGGCAAATATCTCGACACCAAGTTTCTAGCCAATACTTAACGACACCGTTTTATTTTCTAGTTCAGTGGAAAAGAGATGTGAAGCCCAGACTCACTGCTGGGCCCCGGCAGCTGTCAACTAGTGGATCTGGGTCCATTTATTTTATACAAAACTAATTTAGCTTGTTCCTGCTACAGAGCAAATATACATTGAAGAATTTAAGTATATAGAGGGCAAATACAGTGGAAACTTAATTACTTATTATCTAAATAAACATAATAGTCTGACCTTTAGTGAAAAGAATACTTAATACTTACAACTGTCCAGTGCTCTTACATTACAAGAGACATTGAGTGGAACATTATTAATGACTCTTTCATTAAGCAGGACATAATCAAAATACAACCGTATCCATGTCAGAGTGTGACAGATGTTCCTTTACAACTGACATTTTCAGAACTTGATTTAAAAACGTGATTTACATGCCAAGGTCAGCCTCTAATGATTCTGAGAAAAATAATCCAAACATTTGTCTGACCTTTGACTCGGGCTGGTGCGAGGCAAATCCTGAGTCTGACATGGGATAAGTCTTCATGGCTGCAGCTGGCAAGTAGGATGCACTGGCTCCTGAGGATACATCTGTGGAAAGAATTAGACATTTGGATTTGAAATTGCCGTCATGCAGTCAAACTAATGGGGCGGGGTGATTACATAAATTGACTTCCATGAAATTAAAATATTTCCAACAAAATGTCTCATTCAAAAGTATTCGTTTTTTCACCGGGTTGAAAGAAAAGGGCTCAATACATGCATCTGTGCTGAGAACGGACATCGGAGAAGTGTAATGATACTGTATTGTGATATGAATGTACGCTCAGTTTCTCAGTTATAATCTATTGCTTGTTCCAGCAGTGGTTCGGTGTTTACAATAGACAATTTGAAAACAAATTTTAAAGTCGAATTTAGGATGCTTCCATAAGTTTATTTAGAGTTCAAATCTAAAGACAATATTTTCTTAACTTACAATAATCTGAATGCACTGTGATTAAAATGGTGTGTCTTCAAGTTTTCTGTAAAATGGACCATTCTGTTATGCACATAAACCTTGCACGCTGAGTCCAATGAATTTCATTTTTATTTTTGTTCTGAAAATTCCCAGTAGGAGATGAAATGGTCGAGCAGTGAGGATGATTTTGTGGCGCTCACACTTCTTAAAAAAAAACATCCAATACTGAAACGCTGTCAGGAACAATAAACGGCCTCAAACAAATCTCTGGATCAGCTTTGACAGATGCGAAAACAAGCAAATCGAACCTGTTCTGAAAAATATAATGACTCAGACCCGATTTGCAACTATGATTGACTCGTGGGGCCATATTTATTTTCAAGCAATAAACATGCAACAATTTTGGAGAAAAAATACGGACATGGTGTGCAAATACCTTAACAGTCCTGACTTATTAGCTCAAAAGAAAAAACTTCTTATTTACAGCAATTCTGCACCAAGCTTTCTAAACACTAAATACTTAACATAAAGGCAAAGAACCAATACAATTTTACATATCTTACCAGAGTAAACAATCTTACCAGAGTAGACAATCTTTCCAACTCCATGAAAACATTGAATAAAAGAGGTGACAAGTAAAAGGCCCCCCACTGGTCGTGCGTCTAATATATCATTATACGTAAGGGAATACTTATGGGATATGCAATACAGTGGAATGATACTATGGCTTTGATAGAGAACAGGTGCTCCGTATTTTATGTTACGGAAGTCATTCGATTTGTCCGTTTGGAGCAATAACATGTGCACCAAAAGTCATAAATGCCAAGTTTGATTTGTGGTCGCTATATTTTGGATTCCAAACAATTTATTCTAACATTATAAATCAATGTATCAAACTACACTGTGTGGAGTTATAAAAATAAGCTGCCTCATTCTCTCGCGCCACTCTATATATACTCCCCCACCACCCTTCTATCACTCCGTTCCACATATTCCAGCAATCATAAAAACCTCACGCGAACATCACCGGTGAAAAAAAAGGGAACAGTCGGCTGGTCGGTGGGTGATCCTACCTTGACTTGAGGCAGAGTAGACCATGGAGTTCGTCCCTCCGGGGTTCAGAGCTCCATCAGAAGGCCTGCCGGCACTGTAGTGAACAGCTCCAGCTGATACCACGGTGGAGCTGCAACAATCAGAGAAGGCTGATTTTAGCTGCCTCTCCCCTGCCTTGCTCGCTCATATCTTGTGACAGAGCTGATATTCATAGAAACATTAAGACAGCTGTTTATAGAGCGAGGAAAAAGAAAATAAAATGCTTCCAATTCTCAAGAAAAAGTTGTCCTGAAATGATGGATGGACTGCACAACTGGTTAGGTGCTGGATTACCAAACCATGGTCTGGGATAAAAATAAAAGCAAACATTTACTTGCATTTTTTTCTACAAAACCAGAACAAAGTAGCTTGGGGAATATCTGAAGTAGTCTCTCAGAAGTAAATTGTCATGGAAGAGCAACCATTGTAATCACAGCCTACTCCTGTGAATCAAAGAGTTGCAAATGTCTCACCATTCATTTGAGTACAATGTTCGATTCTGCAGGTGTAGTTTTCCCTTCACGTGCTGGTCCCAGTCCTAGAAAGACACACACACACAAACCGTCCCAACACGGACTCAATCAACACTCTGGAAGCTCAGAACATGCGCTCCCATGTGCTTGTACAAGCTCATCGCTGAGAGCAATTAAAGAAACAACATTACAGGGGCTGCCCTTCAAAATAAAACATTTAGCTATCATCAGTTATCAGGCTGAAAGGACATCTTTTAGGTTTTTGAAAATCTTGTTACCATGTGAAATATGGTCATGATTTAATATATACTTAAAAGTTCAACCTTAATCTTGAAATCTCAAATTTATTCTTGACATTTTTACTTAATTCTTGTTATGTAAAATGAAAAGAAAAAGGTCTCCCATGATTTAGTTCAATTGTTTCTCATTTGGACTTTTTCTTAACATTTCAACTTTATTCTCAAAATGCTTAAAACACTTTTCACTTGTGCTTGGCCTGAATATTTTTCCATAGCTCACTGTATGTATAGATATATATATAGATATGTATAGAAGTGAGCAAGAGCATCTGAGTTTGTCTCATTTTACTAAACAAAAGTTGCTCTAATGACATAAATAATCTGCAAAAAGCCAGAGAGATAGACATAGACAGTTTTTTAAATAATAATAATAATTTTATTTGCGTATTTTATTTAGAGAAAACTACTTAGGTTGCCGTATTTTTTAATTCTCAATTGTTTATGTTAAATAATGAGCTGACAAATGTAACACTAATTGTGTTTTGGCTCTGTTGTACAAAACAAGCATGTATTTAGGTTTCAACCGATCACTTAACTCACCTTAAGGTTGTAGACCTTCTTGTCACAGATGCTACACTGATGTGGCAGTTGAGTGGGCGTGACTGCGTGGTAGTCATTGACCTGATAAGGTTGAAGTTTCCTGGTACCTGAGGACAAGGTTTCCTCGTTTCCGTGCAGGGTCTGGTAGCCCCCAAATCCCTGCATGCCACTTAAAGCCAGAGAGGAAACCCCACTAGTGTGATTGAACTTGGGGTCAGAGGTTGGCTCCTCTGGGTTGTACAGTTCAGTTCGGGAGCGAATCGGCTGCCCGGCTGATGTCCACACGTTGGCGGCATTGGAAACCATATCCCCCTTTCCAGTGTGATTGAAGCCAGCAGGGCTTTTCCATTGCTCCTTATGCCCAGTGGAGTTATAAACATGCATGTTCTGATCAACAGCTTGTTGTCCCTGCATATCCTGCCTATAGAAATCGCTCTGAAAACCTACATTGTTCATGTTTTTAGCCTGAGTGTTAATCACTGTGAACTGTCCATCACCAGCAGTGGCTGATGCTGCAGACGTCCCTCCAACTTGGTTATACTGAAGACGCCTGTCAGTATCAGATGGGTAAGCTGACCCTGTCTTTTTACCGTACTCCACACCCTGCTGGCCCACTGTCCCCCCCCCACCAGGATGGTTCAGTCTCACACTCTCTGGATTTTGGTGGAACCCCCCAGCCACCAAGGCCCCCAAGGCTGAATTTGAAGAGGGGAAACCTAGCACCCCTGTGGGGAAGGCACCCTGCTGATTCCCAACCATAGCTGAAGTCCGTAGCTGATTGAAAAGCGGTTGGGACATGGCGACATTGGAGAGAACCTGATTGAGAAGAGCGGCGGCAGTGGCTGTATTCCCCCCCTGAGCCAGTTTAAGGCGCTGGAGGGTGAGCTGAGCCTGGAGCTGAGCGAGCTGGAGGCTGGCTGGAGTCAGGAGGAGCTGCTGGTTATACTGCTGGGGCCCCGTGGGCACACAGCCTGGAAATTGACCACCCACCTGAAGGCCTTTCTTATCGGTGGGGTCCACAGGTACCACACTGAGGCTGTAAGAACAAAAAACATCTGTCATTCTCTAGAAGTGGGATTCAGGCACTTTCAACAGACACAGAAACATCAGTCAGATCAGGTGGCTGATGGAGTCTGCAGACGGTCGTACCGGCTGCATGAATCCAGCCAATGGTGCTGGAGGAAACATGAATTCATAGAAAATACCAGAAGGAACCAGTGAGAAAAAGGATATGAAAGCGTTGATTAAGGAGAAGGAGCAGGCGTCCATTAGACTTTTAAACACTTATACTGCCTACAAAGAGAATTAGTTGAAGGGGACTGTGACCAGCTTTTGATTTTCAATTACAAGGTAAGAAAACTGGTATGGACAACAATACATGGCCATTATTGTGAATGTTATATGAATCTCAATTGTCACTTGTGTATGAAGCAACAACATTTTTCCTTCACATTAATCCCATTGTTCTTCTTGAAGTTCACTCACACCACTTTCAACAATTTTTGACCGGTAATGGAAAAATAGAGGCCCTGCAAACAGTTGTAGCATGTCACTGACTGTCTCACAGGTGTCTTTGGTGGAGAAAGTGTTTGTTCATTATCAAACTATCCATTATTCACACATACGGTCAATTTAGAACCTCAAATCAACCTAACCCCAATCGGCATGTGTTTGGAGTGTGGGATGAAGACAGAGTACCCAGAGAAAACCCACGAAAACACGGGGAGAACATGCAAACTTCACCACTGCAACAACGTGCCGCTCTTTATTCTTTATGCAAACACACTTTAAATGTTTGTATAATATTATAAAAACATTAAACCACATGTATACTGTGGAAAAGGATTGTGGAGCACAGAAGACTGCTGACTAGCCGTCACCTGCAGCTATCAATCAATCATCAATCAATCATTAAAATTTTATGCAAAAAAATTTAAAAAATAACAAGGGGGTAAAAACCTAGAAACCTCAGAGAGAGGTGAGGGATCCCTCCTGCTGGATGGACAGAAATGCAATAGATGCAAAGAAGACATCAACAAAATAACAATATTTACAACACTGATTAGAAGACACAGTTTTCAACATGGAGAAGTGTGTCAATGTTTAAAGTGTTTTACACAAGAAATGTCTGATATAAATGAAGGGAGCAGCAATCACAATCGAAATGGAGGAGTTATTGTCAGATATGGTAGAATATGTGAGTAAGCATATTGTATATCAGGCAGTCTTGTTGTAATCATGGACCATGATGTGTTAAAGGGGACATAGCATGCAAATTCCACTTTGTTAGTGCTTCTACAGGTTAATGTGGGTATCTGGCATGTCTACCAACCCAAAAACTCTGGGAAAAAAACACTCGCGCGTGTTGTTATGGTTCCTCTAAGTCAGAAACGTCATGCTTGAGTGACTCGATTGAGCTTCCTGGGTTTTGTGTCGTAACAAGGCACTGGAAGTCTCCCTACATGGCCTTGCCCCCCCCGTCCCCCGACACTCGTTACGCCGGGTTTACACCGGACGCAGCGAGGCAGCGCAGCACCGTTCCCAAGCGCGCAGCCGCCTGGCTGTTCACACGGGACAAGCATTTCTCCGCTGGTCAGCCCGCGATTCACTCACATGTGGCATTTGTCTGGATCGTTGGGACTGGGAGGCTGCAGCAGTTGCTCGGGCGCGACCGCTCGCTCTCCCATGCATGAGCTGGAATTTGTTTCAACGCCACACAGCCAGTAGTGTGGAAGACTTCCGCAGTGTTCAGAACTACTGTAACACTGGCACAAACACACAGAGCCCCCCACTCGTTACGCCGGGTTTACACCGGACACGGAAGCGCCGCTGCGAGGCAGCGCAGCGCCGTTCTCCAGCGCGCAGCCGCCTGGCTGTTCACACGGGACGAGCATTTCTCCGCGCTGGTCAGCCCCATAGACTGTATATATAAGGTCAGCCCGCGATTCTGCTTTCTCCGCTTGTTGTTGTACCCGTTGAATGTCGGGGTTCGGGGGTAAATGATGGTCTTCATAGCCCCCCACCTCTCTTTCTCTCTCTGTCTGTCTGCTTGTGTGCTTGTAGTGGATGGGCAGAGGGGGACATTTAATTATGTGATTGGGAAAATTAAAACTCCAGGACAACAGAAGGGGAATACAAAGTATGGGATGCATATTTGATAATTTATATCATATAAAATATGTAATTTATATCGTTTAAAATCATGGGGGGAGAGGGGGGAGGGGGGAGCTGGCTCATTAGCATTTAAAGGAACAGGCACTCAAAACAGGTCACTCTGTGGAGGGCTGTTTTATACAGGGTAAAAAGGGTGCTGTTTTATATGATCCTTGTGGTATTTTGACCAAAGTATGTTACAGACATTTCATTAAGACCCCAAGGAACCATATCAACTTGTGGTAAAATGGGCATGCTATGTCCCCTTTAAGTTATTTACGTTCATTTACCATAAAACTATACATAAAAATAATATATTAATGGTATTTTAAACAAAGATTTACACTGTTGACACAAGTTTCAGCTCCTTGTGGTCACACAACTGTTTTTGCAGCGAACAAGTCAAATCTTACAAGTGATCCACCGGCAGATGGCTCGCAGTTGGGCACAGCCATCAGTTGTCTGTCAGTGCTGCCGGTTTCAGGATAAACCAAAGGAAGTTGTCTGTGCCAAGACGTATTACACAAGTGTTTGCTGCTGATGAAGGTGTTCTCGAACCTTAAATGCATTTTGTTAAGTGTCACCAAATACATTTTGGTGGTATGGCTGATGAAAGTAGCAAGAGAAAAGGCAAATGTTCATGATTACCACTTCTATTGTACCCAGATTATTTTTATACTGTATAATTTCATGTTTTCTCTTTTCTACAGGAGTTGTACAAGTGTACGTAGGCAACTGGACTTCTTCAGTTCTTTGAATAACTTCTTAAGATACCATCACCTCGATGACTGAGAAACTTCACAGACATGTTTTCTATTTGTATTCACGATCAGGTAAGTCTATCAACCACATGAGCGTAAAGCCTAGGACTAAGTTTGAGGTAAACTAAACTGGGATGAGGTGAATATTCAGGGTATAACACATCTGTATGTCTCCTGGTTTCACAGAGATGATTATCCAGTTTACTGAGAAAGAAAATCCCATGTGAACCCCGAGAGAGACGTAGATCGTAGATATAAGCAGACGGCAGCCTCCGTGTACAAACTACGTTGTGTTTCCAGATTGGACAGACTCTATCTCTCCTCACTTCTTAAGTCTGACTACTTTTAACTCAGCAGAAACACAGAAATCAACACATAAAAAAACAAAACTCAACTCTATTCTCATGTGAGTGTTATGAAGGGTAAAAATATATTATTTTTGTACATCAAAACATTTACAAGTGCTCAGCAAACATGCTGATAGGTGACTTTTCAGATATTTCCCCCTATATTTTAAAAATGAAGCTTTTTTTCATCGTGGCATAAGTCAATTACTTTTGACCACTGATGAGAAGTCACAGCATCTCTACTGTGGGCAGGCGATGAAACATATGTTTAATTTATCTGATAAATGGGGAGGTTGAAATAAACAGTGGACAGCTGTACGATTCAAACATCCAAAGGCTACAGAGCCCAAGTGCCTGTTTTACTGCCAGTTAAATGTGTTCACCACCTTCATACAACACAAGCTGCTGTCATAGAGCCGCTTCCAACCACAGGACTCCCTGATGCTGTGACCCTGTTTGACTGGTCGGTCCTGTCCTCAATTTTTGATGAATGCTCTCTCACATGCTGTCTAAACTTAGTCCACTCAACTATTCATCACATCATCTATGTTAAGCAGCCAACACCACGCCTCCTATCTAGCTACTGCTGCGACTGACCCTGCTGAAAGGTGACGGGTCGATCAGATAATCCACAGTGAATTTTTATTGATCAGCAAATCATAATACTGACACATTAGAGTTATTTTAAAGCGATCCTTCATGTGGAAAGATGGGTTAGACAATGGGTCTTGGTCCTTCTTACAAATGAAGTTCAATTGAGATAAATATGAACTTATGCAACGGAATCATGCTTGAGATTATCACCTCCAGGCCTGTGTTCCTACTGACTCATTTATCATCATATCACAAGCATCACTCATGCTCCTACTGAGCTACAGTATAAATCTTCCCACGTGACACGTGGTCTGAAATTCAAACTCAATGAAACTACGTACGTTTGTTTTGAGCAGCTTCAGTTGATTCCTATGACTGACCTCTACCACATACGTGCTATTCTAAACATTAGCAGAATCAAATGATCCAACACTAAACTTGAGGTGACTAATAACGACTTACATCTTTATAACTTTCATATTTCATACTCTTTACTTGTCATTTTTAGAGTTATGGTTAACTAGTATTATTACATACTTGCAGCCAGGCTGCTAACCAGTCAAGACTTTAAGTGTAAACACAATTTGACTCACTTAGCTTCAGATAGCAAATTCATTTTGAACACTGCTGCTCTAAATTCTAAAAACAAAAAAAATATTTGAGGGCATCAGTGAAAATTAAATCTGCAGGATTATAAAGAAAATATGCTTTCTAATTTCTTATTTCATTAATTTTATAATTATTTAGATTTTTTCATCATTTTTTGCAACTGTTTACAATCAGTTTTTTCACAATTGTATCACTGTCACGCTGTTGTTTCACTAATTTCACACAGATAAAGTCATAACGCACACTGGATTAGAAAATAACTAATCTAATTTCATGCTTCAGTCACTAACCTGATACCTGTATAACTGTATACAAGCTTAATGCTTAAAATACATCAAAATGTATGTAATGTTATGTAAAAATGTTTCAAGTTACATTTAAAATGTCAATCCAAGTGTTTTGCACTGTAAGGGGCTGTATTAAAAAATAAATCAATAAAAATGAATATGAATTAAGGTAAAGGATCACATGGGTAATTTTGCACGGTCTGGGTTTTATGTACTGTATTTGTAATAAATACAATAGTTACAGGTTAAAACCGACCTATATGCTCATGCTTTATTCAGGTTTCACGTTACTAATAACACAGTAATGTTGGGCAATTGACCATCCATAGTTTTGCTGCTGAATGTACACACTCTTAAGTGAACAAGCACGTTGATGGAGATAGACTTACCCCGTTCCAACTTATGACTCAAAGCTATAAATACTAGAGTTGCCCTCGCCATCCCGAGACACTGTGTCCCTAATATACTAATATGGACTCTCGGGCAGCTGGCAGAGTGTGCTAGACACTTCAAACCGGTCTTGTGATGGCGACAGGGAATATAGGTGTCAAACTAAGTGCAACCAGGTGTATCAGGGAAGAAGAGTTTAAAAGAGTCACACAGGAGATCCTGTAGACAGGGATGACAAGAGAGAGAAACGTGCTAGTCTCACTCTGTTTTAAAAGAACCACGGCACCAGGAGACCTCACAGGACACACATAAGATGTGCTTTTACATTTTATATTTAATAATAATAAAACAAAAAAATATATTCACTAACGGAGCGTATCAGAAAGAGCGGCTGAGTGTGAGTAATTTGTATGAATGTAAGTTGTAACAAGCACAGAAATGAATGACATAATATTTCGGTACATAATTTGTTGTTCTTTCTGCTAAATGACAAATTGATAAACCCAGTGATTTACAAATTGGCTGAGATGGACTCTTCTTCAAACAGACCACAGATCTGCTGAATCAGGAGCTTTAACACCTCCGCCAAGGAAATTGTTTTCACTGTTTGTCAGCAGGATCATGCAAAAAAAACAACTGAACAGATTTCCACAAAACATATTGGATGGATGGGATACATGCCGAGACTGAACCCATTACATTTTGAAACGGCTCTGGATTCATGATTTTGTTTTTCATTTGTTTGACACAAATGTTTTTGAAATTTTAACTGATTTCACAGAGAATAATTCATGGATCTTGATGACAAAGATCCGGCACATTTAGGGGACTAATATTTAGTTTGTGCAATTCAATGTGGACCCAGACAAAAATCTGATCTAGTGAATTGAAATGTGGTTTAATAAGGGGACTGTTTGCACTCCACTTAGGGCCTTTATGGGTTGATATCTGCATCTGGGCAGAGAAGCAGGGCAGCAACAGTTATTTATGTATGATCTACTCTTTTTATCCCAACTAGGAATACATACAGCTTTTTGAAAACTAAAAAATTACCATCAATGACATGTCAAATGTTGAGCAACCAGAAAACACAGACTATACAATATTTTCTAATTATGCAAGTTTAGCTTTCTGTAGCAGATGAAAAGAAGCATTTGCTGAAGAATGGAACCTATTAGCAGTAATTATGAGCGGAAACAAGCTTATTTGAACATCTTCTGTACTAAAGAAGTGTCTAAAGGATCAACACAAAACCTAAATATACTTAACTCTTTGCAGATGCTACCAAATATCCATTTAAAAAAACATAAATTGTACCAGAGAGCTTGGATTGAGGTCTATTTATGTGTGCAAGCGTCACTACCACTGTTGCAGGACAAAGACAAAGAATATCAGAATATCAGAAAATGAGATCAGACTAAATCTTTTTTACGAGACCTATTTGTGGCTGTGATGCTCTGAACCATATTTTTACAAATATAACAGCAGTCTGTTTTTCATGCATTCCTACTCTTCATCATTGTACCTCAAAGTCTTATCATGGCAGAGCCTCGATGTCATCAGACAGTATTGGCTCATTCGCAAGAATAGCCACTGGTGCTCTTTTAAAAACTCATGCACCGTAACACAGTTTTGTGGTGTTTTACAATAAATAAGCAATAGGGCATATACACCACACATCACTTTTTAAAAGATAATAGCTAATCAGGCTTAGAAAAAAATTATAAGCCAAGTCAAAATATTTATAACAAAGCCTGTGTTTAAAAGTAATGTCTGACTCATATCTATTCATATTCTGGCTTTAATGTAGAGGACAGATGTCAATCAGTAGATTCTCCGACACAAGTGACACTTTGTTCTATCTGCATTGGTCCCTGTCTTCCTTCTTTGCCTCAAACACCACATTTATCTCACAGACCCTCAGATTATAAAGATAACCTGCACGACGTATTAGAGATACTGCACCGGAGCTCCGTTGTAGGACTACTGATCAGTTTGTGAAAACAACTTCCTATTATTTTCGGAACCTTTTTCAGCAAATGATCGATGAATATTTGAATCGACTTCCTCCTAACTTGCCCGTGAGTCAAGTGTTTGTCATCTAGCGTTAAGCCTGATGTCAGGTGTAAAGCCTGACGAGAAAGGGTGATAGTCCTAGTGTCCAACTTTAACCGTGTGAACGCATGCTTTCTTTTCCCGCTCAACAAAGTGCCCATCGTCCGCAAATCATTCATTATTATATATTTAAAAAACACTCTCCATTTTAACTTTAAATAAATGAAGTAAAACCACAAAATGTCATTTGTTAATATAATAAAGCATGAGAAGTATGTTTATATGGAAAAAAAATACTTTTTAGCATGAAGCCTTTTCATAAAATTCTACACCTTCATAACTCTACAATTAACTAGACAAGAGTTGCTAAAAATTGACAACAACTTGCATGATTAAGTTTGGAAGGTAAAATTTGTTAACTTTTTACTGAGTTAGTTAAAAAAAACAGTGTGAATGCTGACTTTACAGTTAAACATGCATTTACACAGAACTAAACTGAACTAAACGAACAGTCTAAAATATCAGCAATTCTCTGCAGACATTTTAAACAACATATATCTGGTGGCCCAACAGGACCTCTGAAGTAATCGGATAATACTTGTGGCAAACTGCATGAAATATGTTCAGGACAGCTTTGGATAACACACCTTCTGGTTTAAAAGTCCACGTCCAAGCTTCATCCAGGTCCATTGAATAGAAAACACTACATGGGTCCAAAGAGTCTCAACAGGGGAAGTAACAAATTAGAGGAGGGATTCAAATCCAGCTACAGAGCAGCCCTCCACTGAGTCCAATAAAACATCCAACATAGTGTCCCGCCACAGCGCCTCAGACAACCACAAATCCTGCGCCCAACACGGTGCAGCTGACCAGACTTACCACCACATTAACTACACTTCTACAGGCTTTATGTCGATAAGCGCACCTGGTGATAAAGGAAGGAACACACAAACCTTGAGAAGACAGCGGAGCAGCTGAGATCCAAGTTACACCTCTTACACTATCGCTCTGCACCACTTCTCTGACCTCCATCTGGCCAGCAGCTGAGATTGACATATGTCTCTGCCCTCTAACATGACGACTAATGCTGGCACATGTACACGACCATAACATCCCTGCCAGTGGTCCTTTCCCTATGTGAGTGACACTGTGTTAACCGGACGGGCAGAGGAGACACCATGTGATGAAAAGTCACAAGTGGTCGGCATGTGTGTGTGAGGACATGGTTAGACCAACACACACACTGTATGTATTTACAGCAGAGGCCTGCAAATACAGTAAGTACCTGCTTCAACTTCCACACAGGCAGTAGATTGGCCCCAGTAAAGATGAATATAGACAAGAATGTAAAGTCAGAAAACAACCATTAAACCAGACCATTAATAACGAATAATAAAATTTCACGGATGAAGCCTCATTTAGTCTCAGAGAGAGAATGTTTTTTTTCTGGATCGCAGTCTTGGCACAGATGTTTCTTTTCAGTGTGCCTGGTAATTGACAGGCAGAGCCCGAACGTAAAGTCTGCACTCATGTCTGTAAATGAGAAATACTGCCTGCAGCTTTGAGCATGGAGCAGTGTGGATTTAGAAGCTGAGCGAGAGTGTTTACTGAACATTTCCAAATGTTCATGCTGATATCCTTGTATTGGATTGTTTTATCTTGTCTGTGTGGACTTGGTCTATCTATTGCTCGTATTTCTTTAGTCCTCTGTTGAATGGTGCTTGGAGTATGTGGTGTTTTTGCATTGCGAAAATATGAAAACTAATAAAACTAAAGTAATAAAAAAGGAAGTGGCATTCATCTTTGTGGGTTAAACAACATTGAGGTTTTTTTTTACTTTACAAATGGTTGAATTACGATACATCCTCATACGTTATTTGCAGCTGCTATAATTTAACTTTTAAGTTGTGTTTCTTTTGGAGATTAAATGAAACAAAGAAAAAAAATACTTACTTACTACTTTGATAAACTATAAATAATAGTCAGACAAAACTTCAAATGGTACAATTTCTGAGTTGAATTATTTAAAGCAAAGGTAAACAATATGTTGACTCTTCTGTATGAATGACTTAACAAAATACTTCTTTAATGTTCATATGAATGTTGGACCACATTTAATATGTTTTTATATGAGAAGTTATTTTACATATCACAGGCTACACACTAGACAAACTGAAGCTATAAAAGGCTTTTTGTAGAACGCCTACAACATTTCTACTGAATATAATGATGTGAACAAATGTTTCTGATCTTAAGAGATGTTGTTTAAAGGAGCACAGCAAGCTTCAAATAAACTGCAACAACAGTAACTGCTGTTTTAACCCTTGGTTTGTGCTTGTTATGTCTCTTAATTACCTCCACTTTATAAAGGGATCGAGCAAATTTGTGTTCTTTCTTACATAAAGATTTTTTTTTTTTAACAACATGTAAATATATATGTTAATATAAGTAAGAATATGTATGTGTTATAATCAAAATCTGTTAATATGTAATAATTACACAAATATGTATGTAATTAATTTCTCTTTCCTGTTTTAATAGCACTTTATGAAGTTTGTCTGTTTGTTTGTCTACATTGTAGTTTGTTGAGGTGTGTGGCACAAAAAAAGTATGTACAGTAAAATACATGTAGCCTAAGCCTACAGTTTTATATTGTTTTTCTTTCCTGCTGTCTTCCAAAGAGCTGTAGATTCCTAGCAGCTGTAAATGTAAAACTTTATCTAAGCACATAAGCATTCAACTCCCAGGCAGGCATCACACTGACAGATTTACAATCAATCCATCTGTTCCTATCACACCCACACAGCACAGCTATAAGTCACTTTCTTATCCTGGGACACTAATGTAATTGCTATAGGATAATCCCCTGACTTTTAATATTATGATTATGATTATGATTATTATGATAATCATGATTATTAGTGTGCTCATTAATGCAGTGAACTAAATGTTTAGGAAACAACATATGGGTCAAATGTATGCTCCAATACTAACACCTAAGTTAAAACAACTCAAATGTATGAACAAGACTATAACAAGTCTATAATTATATGTATTTATGTATGCCAGGATATATAAATAAATTACAGAAATTAACACCGATAAGATTTGTGGTGATGATACTGTTTTGCCATATAGTATTAAAGTATATACATATTATTTTATTATAAGCCAGAAATCATAGATGTGGGAAAGTTAAACCTTTGAACTGTGCTGATTTGCTTCTATGAAGCTGTAGAAACTGCACTTAATGTTTTACTTTTTTTTTTTTAAATTTGTTAATTTGTTGTTGTTGTTTATCATATCAGCTGTTTCCTGTTTCCTCTTGGGTGGCTTGTGATCAAGAGAAGAGGAAAAGAGGCACACACGCACTATACACTACAGTGTGTGTGTGCCTCTTTTTCCATCGGCCACTAGGTGGTGCCACATATTGCCATAACGGGCCCCTCAGATCTTGTGTGTCGACCTTATATATACAGTCTATGGTGTCGACCTGCCATATGAGGGCACTGTTTTCATTTCAATCTCCAGGTCCTGCTGAAGTGGAGAAGAGTCACGATGTTCACATTTGAATAGAATGATCATATTTGTCACCTTTGGAATACAATAAAAGTGACTGAGGAAAACCTTTTTCAAGAGCTGGGTAAAACTTTACCTCACAGCCACGAAAACTTAACACTAAAGGCACACAGCAACAAATGTGGATCCTTTCATTCATACACACATGGACAGACATGCATGAACTTCAGAATACGTGACTCGAGACACTAATCAAAAGGAGACCATGAGACCCCTGACTCTCCCAATATGGCGTAAAGTGTTACTGACATTCCAGAGCCTTAATTTAACTTTTCGACAAATCAGACACGTATAGCCACGGCCTGCAAAGTCAACACATAGCCACCATCATGCCATGAGAGACGCTTGGGGCGAGGTATGGGTGAGGATGCGGGGTCAGCTTGCCTTGCTCCACATTTGGCATGGTTGGAAGGGGGGAGTGGTTCCTGATTTATGGCGTCCCAGCAATGGGTGTAATATCTTGGCCCCAGAGACATGGGGTCTGGCCCCTTACGACCCCCATAAGACTGTCCCGTCCACAGTAAAGCATCACTTGGATTCATGCCGTGTTTCTCTGAAGATGCTTGTAAAGTGGTCAGATTTATGTTTGGGGTAAACCACAGGGTTTTATGAAGTGGTATCAAAAGGGAAACTAAAGTTTGCGAGTTAACTATTATCACATTATGCCTGTGGTCATTTACTCTCAAATCATTCTGTGAGTTTGCAAGCCTGACGCTAAGTGACTGACTGAGTCGGACATAAACACACATCAGTCAGACAACTAAACCCTGAGAGGACTAAGCTGAAGAGATGTTTCTCTCCACTTCTGTCTCACATACACATATTAAATGTAGTTGATCTTGTTTCAACCGTAGGGGATGGTGTAGTTTTGGTTATTGGGGTCAAAGAGAAACGCACAGGTCAAAAGAAACCTTCTGACTTGACAGCTGCCTCCCAACTGTGGAACTTTAAGACCTTTCCTGCAAATATGTCCCCGAGCGGAAAACAGCAATTAGTCTTGAGAGCTCTGCTGACAAAGTGCCCACTAGAGGACTTCAGCGTGACACCTGTTTAAGGCATTTGTAAGGCGTTAAAATATCACTGGAAGCTTGGTGGCAAAGCTACGGAAGAGGATTAGAGACATGCAGGCATAATAAAAATAATTTTGTTTTGTTTTTTTTCTATTTCCATTTCGAGAATAAAGTTGAGATGTCGTTATATTTGACATCTAAATATAAAAAAAATACTAAACTAAATTAGAGGATGAATATACCTTTTTAAGTATATAAAAAGTTATTATCGTGAGAATCAAGTCATAATTTAATGAAAAAAGTCATTATGATCAGATTAACGAAAAAGAAAAAATTTGATGAAGAAAGCAGCAAGGAGAAAACATGCTCATCTGAGTTCCTCTACATCTGAAGACAAAATCTTAAACCAGATTCTTTGTTCCTTGAGAAACTACGAAACCCTTTTAATTAAAATGCGGGTGTAACCAACGTTTTATCAGTTTTACAGTCGACCACTACCAAACATTTCCTCCTCCATTAAAGAGGCAATTTCTTTCAAGTCTGTGTGGTTCTTTCTTCAGAATAGGCCCAGTTTCTAACACAATCTTTTCAAAGACCTGATACTTATGATCACGAGGAGCTGAAGAGCCAAAAAATGAAGTATTTTATTATAGATGAAACCTTAACAAAAGTATAATTTAACATTATGCTCCACATTCCTCATTTTTTAACGCAGGTGACAGGCTTGGCTTCTAATATTCCCCTCTACCATTACACATAGCCTAAAATTATGACTTTATTCCCATAAATTCACTTTTTCTCATAAAATTACGACTTTGTTCTTGAAGTCTCCCATTTCTTTCCCTTGAAGTGGCCCAAATTCTCTGTTGTAGAGAATAAAGTCGAAATGTCGAGAATAAAATCAAGACTGATGTTGCAATTTTAAGAATATATAAAAATAATAATATAAGCGTGAACAACTTCCTCTACAAAATCTTGTGTAGATGACTTCAGAATCAGTTTTAGTAACAAGGATATTTCTTTCTCTAACACAAACACAGTGTGGTAACCGGTATTTGAAGAGAGTGTGCTGAAAACGGTCTGTTAGGAAGGAGGTGGCTGCATCGGTGCTGAAGCTGAAATAGCTTGTAGTGGACAAATGCAAGATATACATACATCCTTGGAGTGTATGGTTACACCGAGGTTGTAACACTGTGGCGGCTTGCAAAGCTGTCAGTGGCTCATCTAACTGGATTTCATGGACCAGAGGGGTTGACTATATTCTCAACATTTCTGTTTAATTCTTAACTAAATAATAATTATATTAATTCTAATTTAATAATAGACTTACAAAATTAAAACAAGTCCTCCTCCTCTCGTTGTTTCTCTTCTGCATGGCCCTAATACTCCTCCATACAGAGATACAAAGACAATAAGGGGCATGGCTCAAAAAAGCTTTTGCAACGATCTTAAATATTTGTAGGATTCATATCTGGACTTCAAATGTTCATGATGCGCTTTTCTATAGTAAATAAGGAATGTTTTCAAATGTAAACCATAGATTCCAATTCTGACAGATTATCAACACTTGCTCCTCTTTTCTTATCAGGTGGTCTGTGGTCGCATTTGATGTAACAGTGGTGACAAGAGCTAGGAAAAGCCCCCATTTACCTGTGATCTTCTGACACTGAGTGTCAAACTGGGTGATGAGAGCTGGGGGCCAGGTGACTGAATCTCTGAACAGCTTGCTTGGACTTTGGACAGGGTGACATCAGAGATCCATCTGGCTTGTGAAGGACGGCGACCGCACAGGCTGCAGTGAAAGTCTAAAGTTACAGCAGCTAAGCTCCTGTCACAGTAGCCACAAGTTTGACAGAAAACCAGTCCCTGTCCCTTAATCCTCCAGTCAGACAAAAAAAGAAAAACTGAGAGACTATATTCGAGGGAGATTTACAGGAAATGGTGAACCCACATCAAGTAAAACAAATGAACGGAATTGTCCATGGCCAGATTGTTTCCCCTTGGCAAGATAAAGTTGTTTTAATTGGATTAGAGAAATATTTGTATTCTAGCAGAGAAGCGTCACAAGCCTCAGAGGTGAAGTAATACGAGGAGTGGGTTGGGATTGTGTTGGCTTTGACGACTGAGCCTGACCAGCCATTTTTCCTGCTGCTCTGAAATAGTTATTTATAGCTGCTGCCGGGTGTAGACAGTACATTTTTCACTGGCTGCTGCCGAGCTGCCCAGTGACAAATTAAAACTCAAAAAGTTTTCTTTGTGAATCCTGAACATTTAAACATTTCAAATGGAGTGTTGTGTATTGTAAAGCCTTACTGTACACGAGTGACTGTGGGGCACAGTAAGAAACACCTCACTGGAGTCTGTCCCAACATTGGTCAGCAACATCAGAGCTATATTAGTGTACAAGGTGACGTAGCAATGATTCCCACAACCCCTCCTTCCATAGTCCCCCCCCTCTCTCTCTGTCTGTTCTTACCTCACTCCCACCCTCCTCCACCTCTGTTCAAAGCAAGCATAGCATTTTGCCATCTGTCACTGCTGTCGTGTCTACAAATACCAATCAAACCCAGCAGTGTTTTACCACTCACTAACTTTCTAACCAATGGTAATGCAACTCCCTTTTCACCATCAATCATTATTTTATAATTACTGCATTGCCTTTGAGCAGTGCTTAGGCTAACTTTAGCTTACTGCTCTATTTTCATTATATTTCATATTTTAGAATTTGCTAAAATTCTGATACAGAAAATGCATTGCAAGTTAAAGACAGGCCCATCACCACTGCGACAGGTGGTCGTACATGAAGCAAAAATATCTACTAAATTCCCTGCAACAGCAATAAACATGTATTCTTATATAGTCAGTGTACTATAACCTAAATAAGAGTGCCTACGATCTAAAAGTAACGATTGTTTTAATATGACCCCCAGCCTCTACACACTTCCACCCCCTCATACTGTAAATTTTATTATAGTACGTCAATGGGCCTGAGCTATAATATAAGACCTGTGATGTCTTCCAGGGAGACATAAACTCACTCACGCAAAGCAAATTCTCCTTTTACACCAAGCATGTGATTGAAATTGATAGTGAACCAAGGCAAATGTGCACAAGATTCCCTGTGTGAAGGTGCCTGAACCAAATCGGACAGAGAAGAAAGCAGAGGAAGAGAAAAGGGCGACGGGGGGAAATATTTAAATATGATTTTTTAACATCTTTACATTTTTGCCAAAGAATCAATTTAGTGTGAGAAAAAGCATAGAAACAGCACACATGGGGCCTAATGTCACTTTTAAAAACAAATTTAAATGATAAGATTTTTGTATGACAGGTTAAAAAAATTAGAGCCAATGTCTATATAGGTTTACTGTGTTGAATTTACATTGGATCATTAGGGGACCTCTGGTTCAACACTCAGTTATATTACACCATGCATGTAGGTCTAAAGGTAGACAGAGAAGGGAGATTATGAAATAAATAACAAAACGCTACAGTGTGAGAATCTGTTGTTTTTTTGTGTGTGCGCACAATGTTAATTTCTGCTTAAATTCCAGTACTGACAACCGTTCAATTGAGATGGATTTCACTCAGAAGGTGTTGACAGTATTCAGTCATCTTTTAAAAACTATGCAAATTGATTAAGATGTGAATACGGTTGTCTCAAGTGTCTCAAAATACTGAAATACAGAACTGCACTATAACGATCACGTATTCAAAGTGAAGACAACAGATGGGTGAAATATTTAGGAGGAAAAACATACACACACAGGG
This sequence comes from Hippoglossus stenolepis, assembly GCF_022539355.2. NCBI lineage: Eukaryota > Metazoa > Chordata > Actinopteri > Pleuronectiformes > Pleuronectidae > Hippoglossus > Hippoglossus stenolepis. The sequence goes on along the minus strand of NC_061484.1, from coordinate 11,226,121 downwards.
TGGACGCAGTACAGGCCTGACAGAGACAGGGAGGCATCACAGGCTGCTCAAATAGCCATTAGTGCAAATCAGACCAAACAATGAAAGTGAGTAAAGTCAGAAACTTTTCCAACAGCTGCTCTGCAGGATCCTCAAAATGACCAATGAACAAAAGGGGAAAAAAGGAAAAGAGAAAGTCGTCCAGCACAACCCCAGTGTAAGTGAGAAATCCCCTTCAAAGCCGGTGGACAGAATGGGTTGGCTATGCCCCGGACAAACGACCATCAAGGGATTTCACTGTGGAGCTGGTTACTAAAACAATACACACACTCATAAAACACAAAAGATAAAAGTATTAATTTTGTGTTTCATCAGTTTAAAGCTGCAAATACAAAATTACAAATACAAATAGTTTCATGCTCATATAATTCTAATGAAACTAACAATTTACTAAAAATTGTCCACACGTCTGAGACGGAGGAAACCAGAGAGGGAGGGGGGAGGGAAACAAATTTCCGATCTGAAGAAAAATGACATGATGGGATTTGACTCATCTGTTTAGGAAGTGCTCATGTAGAAGCGATGTTTATATGTGCACTTTTACTAAGCTGTTACAAACATAAACCACTTCTTCAATCAGAAACAAATATAAAAAAGTAGACAAACATGTACAGTAGTAATGAAGCGTACTTGGGACATGCATAACAGGAAATAGAGAGCAGTTTCATGGAGACCACAATCACCACAAACAAAACAAATAAACAGAGTCGTATAAAAGTAAATCTCACAGATTTGCACAATATACAATTACACATACTGTGAGTAACATGGATATTTTGAAAGCAGATCTTACAACATGAGGGCGATGACGCCATAATCAGTAATAGTGAGTAATACCCTGTCGTTGTAGCTAAAATGTTAGTGTAAGTGGGGTTAACAGATATTAATGAGAAAAAATAAGTTTGTTAATTTGTCTTTCTACAAAAAATGAATAGAGATTGAGTCACAGACACAGAAAAATGACCAAAGAAATAAAATTAGTTACAAGGAAAGGCAAGGTCTAAGACTTTATGATTTAAAAAACTGTTAAGAAATGTAAACTAATTAGATTTTCACAGTGGAAAAAAAAAGTTTGAAATGTCTGAAGAAAATTACGTCTATATAGGGAAACTGGAAAATGTGCACACTGCAGGGAGGCAGGAAGGTTACTGCCCCCCTATCTCATTCGTGAGTCACTGACAGCTGTGTCTGAGCTGTTCCAGACCCACTCACAAAGTCATGACTGCAATCTTATTTATTTCATTCGCTCCATTCTCGCTCACTCTGTAGGTTAAAGCTAGAACAGATCATGTCACTCACAGAAACGTGGATTGGAGAGAACAGATTCATTTCAGCAGTGCAATTATAGCCATTTACTTAATGGCGGTCGTCTCTAAGGGGAAGTCAGAAGCCACCACCTCCCTAAAGTGTAATTGATTAGCTGGGAGGTTAATCAACAGGAAGCTCCTCGGTTTGGGGTTTGCCCTCACGCTGACAAACAGAAACTCACCAGACCCCCTCCCTCATCAAGTACTTTAGGTGGGCCATTAGCATGCCTGATTTATAATCTGTTTCTCAAACTGCCAGCAATGACAGCACTGCTCTATTATCTTCTCTGTTTCTATATACATCTGCACCTTTCACTGTCTCTTTTCCCGTTTAAAGTCCTCTTCTTCTTTTTCACCCCCCTCTGCCTTCCCACTTTCTCCAGCGAGCTACTTTAGCTGTTTCCCCCCATGAGACACATACACACAAAGATCTCTTCATTCATCCCCGCCTCTCGATGATAGCTGTAATGGAGAGGCTGATTGCAGAAGCCAGGAATAGAGGTTGATATAACATTGTTTCTACACTGGAGCCAGCACCATGATACAATGCTAAATGCAAAATTAGCTTTAGGATTTCAAGGTAAAATCTCATTGAACTCTTCTTCCAGGTGGAGCCAATGTAAAAACTGTTTATAATCATGTCAACACTAAATGAAAATGTCAAAGGCTAGAAGGCCTTTCGGAGAGTCCATACATGCACCAAGGCTAATACCCTTTCTCACTATGTCTAAGAAAGTGAAACAATCAGTTACCGCCCTGTGGTTGAATGTCTCCACCAACCAGCGTTTGTCACAGTGACCTGGACTTTTCACCTTTGACCACCAAATTCGAATCAGTTCATCCATTAGCCCAACTGAGCGTTTGTACCAAATCGCTCATGGCATTCTTGAGATATCATGTTCACAAGAATGGGAGGAATGGATGGACGGCCCAACATATGGACAGAAAACCTAATGCTTCCAGCCACTAGCATACAAATTCCTGGATCTGCACCAAAATATAATGGGCTCTTTTTGGGTCATGTCCCAACTAATACAATTTATTTCTATTTTATTATTATTGTTAATTAGCAAAGGTAAAAATTGTAGGTTTATCACCCAGCAACACTAGTGCACTTGTTTGTTGAACTTGCCAGTTTCTTGCTACATGACTGGGTGATGATACATCTGTCTGGTATGAACACCAGAGAGGACGAGTCCATCGTGCTTACTGAAAGTTAGAGGAACTGGAATCGGATTTGTTTTGACTAGATCCTCAGCCAAAATCTATCATCAAGAGAGATGAAAAACGAACCCGCACAACAAACTTTTCTGAGAAGCTGGACCAATGAGCAGGTGTGATCACACCTCTAGGCAGTCATCTGACCCGGTGTGGGTGAGATATACTGTATATGTGCACACAAATCATGTACAAGTGGGATGAGAAAATAAGAGATAATATTGAAAAAAGAACCAAGTGTAATAGACTGAAAGAGACAGAGAGAGTTACATAACATCAATGAGTCAAGTGTACAATAAAATGAAGAGGATGAGTCTTTAGTCATTAACCTACATGTTTGATAACTGAAAAACAAAAGTTTAAGAGTGCAAAACATTTTAATAATAATCACAACCCCACGTAAAGAGTGAGAAACAAAATCTCATTTACTTTGAGCCTCAAACTTGTTGTTACATCAACACACTGATGATGTCTGATGTAGTTTCCAACAGTTTTAACTGTTTTAACGTTACATAAGGTTTGTGCCGACAGAAAGTGCAGTGACTCACTCCAGACCCACAAACCTATTCATGACTCACCACTGCACCCAAAATAATCATCATCATAATCCCCGACAACAACAGAGCCTGTCCGCTCACAGAGCCGTCACAGTCGAACAAAAAGACTAAAAGTTTTCAAATTGCATTCACATATCGCTCAAGGTAATTTAGAAAACAACAGTTTTAGTTTAAAATATGAAAAAGCCATATGGACATCTCTGATTACTGACCGGCTACATGTAAATCTATATCATAACCTCACAGAACATAAACACGTTCTCTTATTTCCTTTTCAATTATCCCACTTTCTCACAAAAACACGGAATAATTTTCTGATGTAAAAACATCCGATGAAACATTCAACACACACAAAGATGCTATGCTGCTGCTACAGGGAGGCACAGTGAGATCACCTCAGTTTACTGACTTTGGAAACCGTATTCATAAACGACTGCCATTAAATCATCATTTACTATTATGGTGCATGGAGTTTGGCAAAGTGACGTGGGTTTTGATTACAGGAAAGCTAATACAGAGTGGGCTTGGTGACAGACTGAGTGCTTCTCACTGGTGGCAATGTTTTCTCTTGAGAGTCTCTTTTCCGATTGCCATCCCGCTCAGCCCATTTGAATCTAATCCGTGAATGTAAATGTGTTCTAAAGTTCTGTGGGATCCCGCTGGTGTAAAATCTGTGGCTAAAGTGTGAAATAGCTGAAGGGAAGTGAGGCTAGGTTGATGTGTAACTGTAGCTGCAGTGTTTCTTTAAAATAGAGTTCCTTTATTGCAGACCTTTCACTCCATGCAGCACCCAGGAGACATTACTTCTTACATAAAACTCTCCTCACCACAACTACTGACAGACATTGTAGATAATATAATCTATCATAGAAGTCTGCACCTATTTTCAGAGGGAGAGCTGAAGACACCCTGACACAACATGATAAGATAAGCTCAAATAGTCGTGCATGAAACAGCACTAAGCTAATCACAAGTAAGTAAAAGCAAAAATAATTAGATACAGCAGCTGGTTTTACTTGTGACTCCAGATGAGGCAAACAGTGTAGTTGGGAAAAAAAGAAGTGACAACACAAATTGTATTGTTTTGTTGATTTTGTACACCAGCACAGTGGAATTCAAATATAGCCTCACTATGAAGTTAAACCATAGACTGTTTATAAATATGTACAAGATGACAGTTCATCAAAAGCCAAGTCATTTGGATTGCCCCCTGGTGGCTGGCTGCAGTATAGGTCATAAACCCGTGTTATTGGATGGGACATGAACCAAACTATCCATCCCATCAATTCATTATCTATGCAAATGATTCTTGCTGTTTTGGGTTTATACCCTCATGGTTGAATGCACTTATTGGAAGTCGCTTTGTATAAAAGTGTCAGCTAAATGATATGTAATGTAATATACTGCTTATCCTGGGAGCTGGAGCCAATCACAGCTGACATAAACAGGGCCATGATACAGACAAATAACCATTCACACTCACATTCACACCTGCAGTCGCCCCAACCCCAATCTGCATGTGTGGGAGGAAATACCCTGAGAAAACCCACGCTGACACAAGGAGAACCTGCAAACTCCATACAGAAAAACCCCGGCCGAACCGGAAACCTTCCTGCTGTGAGGCGAGAGTGCTAATGACATGTTATTTTTTTCTATTACATTGGTTTTAATTACTCATTTGATGGTGAAACGTCATGATTGACAGCTGAGATTTGTGTGACTGACTCAATACACACTGTGGTCGCACCCCCACCCCAAGATGTTTTGGCTTTATTTATTTTTTTTTTTTTAAAGGCCCATTGCCTATTTTTATATACCGTATAGTCCATGGGTTACACTCTGAGCAGACACTTAGCTGTGTTTAAAACTTTAGACCCCTTTAATATACATTATATTTTGTCTTCCAATTTAATGTTAACATAAACAAAAATAAAATGTATAATAAATCATATTCAATCTTTATGGCCACAAATCCTTGTGGCCATAAAGACTGCATGACGTCACATATGATGCTCAACAAGCCCTGTCCTACATCCTCATTGTTGTTTGTCTCTGGGGCTTTTTGTCCCAAATTACTCCATTGTCTTTGTATTTATATGTTTCTGATCTTTGTCCTGGACTGACTGTCCTTAAATAAGGTCATGAGACCTACACTGAATCCACAAACATCCTTACACATGGGTAAGCATCCTTGGCTGAAAGTCGTTGAAACATGTTGCGTTTAATTTCAAATGCAATGCTCTGCTGTAAAATTTTGAATGAAACTTTTATCAATGTCCTAATATTTTCTGACTGGAAGGTGTGTAACACATAGACAGAGTCATGAACAAACAATCTCTCTTTTGTATCTTGACACAGGAAACAACAACCTGACTGTCAACAACTCCACACGTCAGCGGTCCTGTTCACCTCCTTCTCTTGTTGACAGAGACTGGTCACACAATAAAGACACAATGCTCCACAGTGGATATCAGACATTATTATCCGTTAGTTGAGCTGTAAATGTATTTATTAACCCCTAAATCGGACTAAGTTTTATTCCCAGTACACCTGCTGGTAAATGGAGGCGGGGATGGCGGGGATGGCTGGGTGACTGTTTGACGTGGGGATATGTCATATCTGATCATCGATACACTGTGCACCTGGTGCCTCTTCAGAAAGCATCTGCTCTGAATGTGCCAGGGTTTATACCTGCTGCCTCAGCCCGGCAGCTCAGAAATGAGAAAACCAATAGGAATGGTTCAAAGTGCAACATGAGCCAAGTCTATGTCTATCTTAATAGCACCACAAATCACAGAGTCTTTAAGCTGTCACTCATTGCAAAGTCAAATACATATACAAGTGTGAACAGTGTTGATTAGCCTCCAGTAATAAATGCATAATAAACACTGTGAAAACACTGACACAGTTAATTAGACTGAGTAGGACTGATGGTGGAAAAGGTCTTTCTTTGATGTAATAACACATCTATGTCCTCGTTAAAAACTGCTGACCTTAGACCCATAAATCTGGATCTGTATGACAAGGTAAGGCGATACATGTAAAAGCTCATTTTAGAACCTACATATTGCTTTACATACCCAAAAACAAACAAGTATGTGTCGTAAGACCTAAGTACTTCGTACACATAAGACATGTAAAACATTACACTGAATAATCACACAACATCCTTATATTATTACAGACAATATTTTTTTTGTGATAGTAATAAAACTTAATGGGGAAGAGCGTGTGTGTGTGTGTGTGTGTGTGTGTGTGTGTGTGTGTGTGTGTGTGTGTGTGCGTGTGTGTTCCTAATCTGTTAGCTAGCTACACTGTCCACTGACATTTCTACTTCCAGCTATTTCCTACTAAAAAAATTTAGCCCACGATGAAAGAGATGCCAAACTCTACTGTGCTGCATTCTTTACATTGTGTTTGCAAGATACACAAAAGGTAAACTATGAGGAAATATGCCAAAGGTAGCACAAATCGTGCAAGCCAACATGCGTGCTGACGGTAAATCAGCCATAGCAACTAGAATGGCACTCAGTAGAGCACATGCTTCATCCAAGGTCCCCCAGTCCCCTTATGAAACCACATTTAAATTCACTAGATCTACAGGTTACGACATTGCCTCATTTGCGGATGTAACTAACATTTCTTCCAAAGTAAACTCCTTAGGGTGAAAGCATAAGCTGTTATACTTAAAAGAACATGTGCTTACAACATTTGTGAAAATGCCACATTAATTATGTTGAACTGTGTCAAATGAATTTATTTTGTTTTATTTTTACAATGATTTGATAGTTGATCTACTTGTGGATAGAGCTACTCCAAAGAAAATATGTTCTGACGACCTTAACGAATAAAACATAATATTAAAAAGTTGACATATTCTGTGGACAAACTTGTTAAGCTTGTGGGAGGACCATACTACTAGGGTCAACTTCAATTTCACCCATACTCATGAACCATAAAAGCAAAAAAAATAAATCAAACAAGAATAATAACAGAATGAAAAGTGGGAGAAAGTCTTAAAGAGTGACGATGCTCAAAACAAACAGTGAACGGTCAGTAAAGAGTCTGTACGTCCCAGTGGAGTCATGACTGAATACCCTAATGGCACCATTAGGTGTGTTGTAAGGCATCTGTCCATATGAGGTGGGGAGTGGGAGGGAGACACAGCCTTGGCACTAAATTGCCACCAAGTTACATCACATTATAAAAGTTATGAGAAGGCTTGACATCATATTAGCCATTTAATTCAGCTAAATCCGGGACCAGCTGACTTATTCTCCTATGGGAGTATAATTAAAGGCTTAGTGAAAAGACAAACACAGAAATATCTCCCTGGTCCGCAGCGGTTAGCAAACACAATCAGACACTGTGACCCTGCCTACTGACGTCAGGGTGGGTGAATCACATTTCACTCACAGATCGTTTATCTGATGATTATGAATAATTATAGGAAGGTAATTATCACCCCTCGCCTCCCTTCTGCCATGGTGTTCCCTCCTGAGCTCTCTCTCTCTCTCTCTCTCTCTCTCTCTCTCTCTCTCTCTCTCTCTCTCTCTCTCTCTCTCTCTCTCTCTCTCTCTCGGCTCAGAGAGTGAGCCTGGCATCTCTGCTATTAGGGACCTATACATAGCCAGACCCCTGCTGATGAGACAGGGGGGCACTCGCTCATCCACACCCTGACAGTGATAGAATTCAAGCCCTAATTCAATAATCACTACCAGTCCAGCTTGTTTGATTTATGCAAACAACTATTTTCAAATCAAAGGACAAAGTTAGTCACCCCTTCACATAGGAGAGACGATATCTGCTGACATTGTGTGTCCATGTTTCAGTCTGCCTGCGCACATTCCTCTCTATACATTCTCCAAGGGGATTGTACTAAATTATCACCATGCAGTGACATAAATTCACTGTCAACAATACTTCGTGCCCCGATTAGTTTATGTGTTGCCTGCATTAGCATCCACAGACACACACTCATACACAGGTACACATGTATATGCATCACTAACAGATACAAATGGCAAATTCGTTTTTTAGGTTATTTGTTTAAATAAATGTATCAAAAATAATTATATGAATGTGTCAAATGTCTCCTCTGAGCCACCATACAAACAAAATCTCGGGGTGGTGGACAGGCAAGTAAGAATGTGTGGTAAAGTGACTAAACGCCATGGTGTCTGTCAAAAGTTTATGTTTTTATATGAAATATAATGGAAAGAAATAGATAACTAGAATGAAGACAAATACATTTTATTATCAGTTGGTATGGTCCTTTAATTGGTTTGTTAGCACACTATCTTTTACTGACCCTGTGTGCGTGTGTGCTGCACCTGTTTGTGACAGAGCACATTTGATTTCTTGTATTCCGGCCTTCTCACCATGTGGACGAAAGCAAGATGCCTTTGGGGTGAGCACACGTGTTGCAGCCTCCCCTGGCCTCAGCTGTCGGTGCCGGCCTAACAGAGCAAAGCAGTGTGGCTGCGAGGATCTTACGACAGGAGGTGGCTTTATGTCTAAACTAAACACCCCACTCTCCTACTGTTTAGCCTGCAGGGCAACATGCATTAAGTTCTGTCTCCTAATTCATTGCTTTGGCTTTAAAGCAGGCTGATATCAAAGCAGAGATTTGTATCTATTAATCAGGAACAACAGCAGGAGTCGATACTGACATTCGATACCAAGGAGGTTATGTTTTCTGTCTTTTAGCAGGATTACGTAAAAAACAGCAGAACTGATTTTCGTGGAACTTTGTGGAAGATCAGGGACCGAAGAAAAGCTCATTAACATTCAGAGCAGATTCGATAAACAGGGCGGGTCAAGTAACTTTCTTAAACATTGTAAAATGTTCATTTCAAAATAGTATCTTAATGAAAAAAATTGTACAGAGTGGTAATATCTGAACAGTTCATCAACTGTCTTCCATGCTGACATACACTGCTGAAACATTAACAGCAACACTGAATAAATTCAGCTGATTATTTTTAATTATCCCCAGATTTCAGTTGGAGCAACTAAACTAAGCTTTTACTGTTGTGATATATGTAGCACTTTGTTACAAGTACAAGTACAAGGCTCAGAATCAGCACATCATAAAAACATCCTGATTTTATTTTTATTTCGTTAGCGCAGTGTTAATGTGTCCCACATGAAAAATGTTCCTTTTAATTTGTTTATGTTGTTAACAATATTCTAAATTATAGTTTTCATATAGTCGTTTTCGGGGGGGCCGGGTGACAAAGTTTACTGTCCACATGGATCCTCTACTGAGTGAAAACAATGTCTGTAGGAGCTTCGTCACACTGGACTGGACTGTCAAAAGCAAGCAGTCTTTAACATAAGCTCTTCTCTCGATCTCTTGAACACATATAGATGTCTAATCAACAATGAGAAGCAGAGGCCTCCTACGTGTCCTTGTCAGAGGAAAATAGCTCAGCAGTGAAAGTAGAGACAAGATCTCAAACAGCATCTGACTCACTTGTGACTCATGAAACCAAATGAGGAGATTAATTATAGAGAATTCAAAGTGCCCACGTACCCGAGCCTACCTACACTACCTGATACTTCACAGTACCTGATCAACGAAAGAAAGCTAAAAACTCAGAAGGGCATATTTAACACAACCTGTTTCATTCCTACTAAATAGTTAAACTACTCTCTCACTGACAAATCTGCCTTTTTTTCTGGTTGAAGGTGGGAAAACAAGATTTCCATACAGTGTTTAAAAAAAATATATTTCTTCTACAAACGAAAAGAAAGAAAAGGGGGTTCGTGCCCAATAATGGGATAACTAAGCTACGATTACAGAACATCATGGAAAAACCTTGCATCCCCTTTTCATTATTGTCACAGGAAATTACATATTATCCATGCAGAATATAAAGTGTTACATTATAAATGTGATGTATCTGTCACTGACGACAACTGTTTGATGAACAAACAACACAAAACAACACAAAGCAGAGCTTAGTCTGAGCTACAGCAGAGTATCCCTGACTTCTGACTCAACAGCAGACAGTTATCTTTATTTTGTGTGTCACAAAAAGTGAAATGGTCCATCATTGGCAAAGTATTTATCTGTTCATGGGAGAGAACGGTTTGAAAAAATTATAACATTACATTATAATTATCAATATCATCACAATATCGTCTAAGTAAATTCAATCTATGTCAGTTCTCAATAATACAGCAACTAGAGATTCTGTCCCATTTCTGTCCATCAGTCATTCTATGAATGACATCTGGTCTCAGGAGCCTTGCATGAGTGAATTGATCGGTCCTCCCCAAAACATCTGTCAGAAAAATATGTATAAGATGTTGTTTTATTTTTCATTTTATAATTTAATTCTGTAAGGAAATAACTGACTAACTTCACAGTCGCTATGCGCACACATAGAGAATTTAAGATATTTACTATTATTGAGAAAATGTCACACTTGGATGTTTGTATCATTTATTAACAAGTCTAGCAGCCTGCACGGCAGTGCATTAACCTCCCTTCAAATTTAGATTGTTGTTCACACCAAGCTTACAAATTCTGCCAGCTCATATATTTAAGCGTCAATGACAGTGAAGGTACTGAGGACAATGCAACAGCCTCTCAAAGTTATCTGCAAATCTCACTGTAGATAAAACACAGAGGGGAATCTTTCTATTGTATCTGCTATCTTTTAATGTTAGTGCAGTGTATGAAGACATATAAGCCTCCTTAACTCTGTCCACTGTCATTGTTCCAGATATTTAGCCTCGCTAAGTCGACCAACTCAACGCCATGCGAACCTTTATGCACTATAAGACTCTGTGGTCCAGGATGAGAACCAGACAAATATCTGCAGCACAGTTGTTCATGTTTACTGATAAAATCTGTCATCACAAGGTTGAACAATATCCAGCAAAACAGTCAAATGGAAGTCAAATACAAAACTGACTAAAAACAGTTTTATGATCCAAAAAACAATGGAAGCTGCAGTAGGAAACATTTCAATACTTTAGCAGCTTGAATCCAGGATGTAATGGTGTTTTTATGAAAATGTTTTAAAGACTGTATGCTCTATGTTTTGAGAATATGTTTGAATTTTTTTGGCAATGGAATTAATCATAGTGTCCATGATGTTTTGATTTAACGGATTTGTTGAAGAGCTTAAAAAAAATAACACTTCAATCCACCATAAATATAATGCCGTATTGTGCAAAACAATTTTGGGCATCATGAATCAAAATGGCTAATATAGTTAACTAAGCTTTACATTACATTGTTTTTATATTACATTGATTTGAGCTTTTGTCTTATTTACAATAAGTGCATTCAAACTTTAGAGGAACAAAAACTAGAAGTCGCCCTAATTATTCCACATAAATGTGAAGTTAATCTTTAGCTGTTACACTGAATCACATTGAGTCATAGTACAGTGATAGTGAGTTTTATGTACCTCCACAAACTAGACATGTTTACGCTTTACACATGAACTTTATGCTGATTTAATGATCTGATTTAAGGGTACACCACAGACTTGACTTATGTCTCTGTCATGGGGGACGCCAAAATGGCCATGGCAACTATGAGGCCTCAGAGGTCCCTGTCTGGTGCCATGCAACTGTCAGCCGTTTAACATCAAGATTAGCCGCAGTTGCTGCCACGTGTCAACACAGCAATGAACACATGCTTAAGGTGCTGGTGGGGGAGGGAGATAGTTGTAAGACAACAGGAGGTGACACAAAATAAATACACAATGGCTGAAAGCAAATGGAAGACACCTATGAGTGAGGCCTGGTCCCAACCAATCCACTGCCACTCGTAGCTGTGCTGATACTGGCTGCTGCTGGAGAAGAGATAACATCTCGTCCCTGGGGCAGTGAGGATTTCATGTTAATACCACAAAGTCCCCCTAATGGTGTTTTAAAAATGGCAGCCACGCCGAGTGTTGTTTATACGATTCCTTTCCTTTTCATGCAACCGCTTGGGATAAACTATGAACAACTGTTGAGTGAAAGAAAAAAAAACATCAACATCCCTCTCTGAAATAACACAATTAAATACTCATGGCATTTATTTTGCTCAGCCTTGTTCAAACAAATGCCACAGGTTTCAAAGAAGACCCCTACTGTCACAGAGCTGTAAAGCCTGCTCACTAATCAATCGTCACATCTAAGTCCAGACAAGCATGTGGCCAGAGCCATGTGAAGTCCATCAAATTAGCTCTTTCTAATGGGAGAGGACTGAAACTCTCACCTTGCCAGTCAAATTGAGTTACCTATGGGGATATGTTCCAATATTTATAAAGACTTAACCACATACTTAGACAGACAGAGATAGAGGGGCAGACAGAGAGATCAATGTGGCCTCTTTCCGTTGTTTTTGTGATATGACCATAACACAAGTGTTATTTCATTTTTACACCTAGTTTTACAAAAGGAAAGCTTTACAACTTTACAGATTTACAGCAGAAGGCACGTTTTATTATACTGGGTGTCATGAAGGCAATATAACAACATTTGGTGCCTTCAGGTTAAGTCAATAAACGAAGCTGCAGCTTTCCGACAGTTCAAGAAGAGAAGAAACACGTACGCACAAATTAGGTTGAATTTTTGTCCCAAAACTACAATTGGGTGGGATTTACCATTCCTGTGACATTTCCACAAGTTAGTGTACTGATGAGGGGCTGCAGGGACTGTGGTCTGCTGAGACAACTTTCCCCTCTATGACATAGTGATATAGAGCCAGCAGGTGGGGACGAGCACTAAGACGTAAAGCAGGAAAACAAGGGAAAGTATGAACCCTAATGTGAAAATGATTAGGCAAAACATGTTAGCCATGCTTAACTAATCTCTCTGACCACAAATCTCTTGAAGTACTCATCACCGAACCAAATGAAAAGCAGGACTGTCAACCCACAACTCTGACCACCTGGATCCTTTAGTCGCATTACTCATCATACCACATGGCTCGGACTCGTCTTGCTCGCCTGTGTCCAATATAAGGCGCTACATTCACAAGATCAATAATCTTATGTTATTTTCTAGCTTTAACTTAACAGCTACCAGTGTTTATTTTTTCACAGATTTACACAGTGGTCCGTGTACTTAACAGCCACATGGACAAGAATGCATAATGCACCAAACCCACAATAACTATATAAAAAGTCTTAACACATCATTTTAGCCTTTGACCCTATTTGTTTTTTTGTTTTGTTTTTTAGCTAATTCACACCAGATTATTTCAGATCATCTGCATTATACTAATATTAATTCCACTCTAGCTGAGTAAAGTGGTATTTAAAAAACTGATTTGAAAAACAGGGAGATCTAGATATGTATAGATATATAGAACCTGATGTAACATATTCTTAACGCTTTATGTCTCGTATTCTGCATTGTACTCGCAAATCACTTCCTTTATGCAATTACACACATACAGAAATTAATACAACCGACCCCAGATGGCATCTTCAGAAAATGAAAACAAAGAACAGGTTTTATGACGCATTCCCTTAAGAGCAGAACAAAAGAAATTAAGACCCAACATTATCCTGTAACAGTATACAGTGAACGAAAAGACCTTGACAGGTGTTGAGAAGGTTCTCAATACACAGGAAGTCTGAGCCTAGTAATATTGGGAGACAAAAATGTAATTATTAAGTAAAAAGAAACGAACATATATAAGCTACTCCACTGCAGGTTAAATAAATGGTGTGATCACGTGCATGAATCCGTTTGTAATCGATTAGTTTATACATCATAATTTATCAAATCTAGAGGCTGTTGTTTGCTGTAGAGATTGTAAAACCCATGTGGCAAATTAGTTATTAATGATACTGAACTATATTTAAAAAACTGACTTGATTTACTATATTGTAAATCTACAATACTAGCCATGGAAAGCCAATGAATTAACTAGCGTGTAACTGTAACTTATAAGTAGCAGTAACAGTACAGTTAAAATGGAATCATTTTACCCACTTATGTATTTTGCCTTTAGCGGTTGTGTGTGAATGGACAAAAATATCTAACGGAAGAAATCTGATTAGCTAATACAATCTTTTTTTCAAAATCCTGCTGATACAGCAGTGCGTCCATAAGTTATTCATGATCTAAGTAAAGCAGCAGGTTTAAATCCATGTAGGGACTTTTACTTTGTTATTCAGCAAATAAAATTAAACATGCCACTAACACAACATACAGAAAATATACAATCACATTGTGATCTTATTCATTATCTTCTCTGTGTCTATGACAAATCCTTACTCAGTGCAGTTTGCTTAAAGTACACAGTTCATCACGCATCAGGACAGCAAGGGACGACACTGTCTTAAATACACTCAATCTGACATACTACAAATTACATGCATGGTCACATTGCCTTTTGCTAATGTTTAAATGAAAAATAATCAGTCCTCATCAAAAATAAACTCTTTAGAAAAAAGTAATAGTGCTTAAAAATTTGCTAAATACAATATAGAGCTCTGATTTTGCATTAGCATTTATGGCACTTTTTGATTTTGGATTATAGCTAAAATATGGGACATGAAATGTTTTGAGTATAAGTATTTTAAAACCTCACACCATGTTAAAGCGTTGACACACTTTCACAGCAAGAGGCCTAATGACTTTACCACATGCATTTTTGTCCAACATGAATTAATGCGGTCTTATATTGTACATAACGGAAACCATTATATGTAGTATATGTGCATGTGTATAACAAAGTTCAAACAACAAATAATAACACATTCATTTATGTACATTACTGTATGAAAATACCATTTATACCCCTATAGTGAAAGATGCTAAATGTGAGATAACATCGCAACAGGCAGTGAAATTAATTACATTTAATATAAAAAAGTTTTTGAGCAGTTTTGAACCCTTATATGCTGAGTGTGCTTGTTATTTTTTGTATCTTTTCATTAAAAGTAAAACATTAAAAAAGTTTTACACACTTGATTTACTACTCTTTCATATGTCTTTTTTTTTACTTTAACAATAGAGTCCAGTATGTTCAACTCCACAGTGCTGCATAAATACTCCGGTGCTTCACGGGAAGAATCAAAATACTTTGTTGTTGATAAAGACATCAAATTCAGACCAGACAGATTGCAGGACATTTCGTGCAGGTGGACATTCCAGTGCAGATGTAATTCATTGTCCATTAATACTCCCGACCAGCACAGCTACTCTAGAAATGTGTGTATTCATGAATGGCATCACTCAAATCCCTGTGGAACAAATTCATTTTTCATACAGCCATGTGAGCACACATGTGCCTGCCCTGCCCTGTACACAACACTGTACACAACTTCTGATTCTGTGTTGGACATAATTTCCTCTTACCTCTGCAAGAGTTCACCCGTTGTCTCAGGTGGATATCCGCCACTTTGTCCTTTTCCCAGCATTTTTGTATGGCCTTTCTTGAGAGTGTCAGTGCTACTTGTCCGATCCCAAGATTGCTGCATGGCAAAACAAACTCCCTAGCACCACCTGCAGCCTTCACACCCCGACCTCCAAAAAACACCCCCCTCAAAAATAACTACCACGATCCCAAGACAGCAAATCCTGATGAGGCAACTTTCTCTAGCCTGCTCTGGTTCTCTCTCCCCTCACTACATGGACAGATGACAGAAAGGCCAGCAGGCAGGAAGAGAGCGGCTGGTGAGCACTTCAGCAGGGGCTCTTCCTCAAAGCTACTCCGGATCGACAGCAACAAAGCCAGCAAAGCCCCTTTAGCCTCTCCGCTCCAGATCTCTGTCCCTGTCCACTACGCCATATACACTTCCAAGACTTTTCTCCACTTCCCCTTAGCTGTCCAGTGTCAAATCAAAGCAGAGTCTCTTCAAAGGGAAACAGGAGGTTGACTGAGGGAAGTTAAAGAGGGAATAAAAGAGAGGTGGGCTCAGGGGACGGCACGAGGGGGGTGAGTTGAAAGAGAACAACTGGGAGACCCAGTACGGGACAACTCCACACGGCACAACAACAGGGACAAGAGAGTCCCACCGGCCACTGTTGATTATCACCTCTAAAGTCACACACAAACACACCCACAGACACCCACAGACACACGCACCCTCGCATAGTCTGGCCAATGGCGGGATGCACTGGGGTTCTGGGAAAGCCATCAGTCACTCGGTAGGTATCTATATTAATTTAGCTGCTGAATCATTGGAGGAGTCCAGTCTCCAGCCACTGGAACACAGCGTTGGATTTTTCACATTTTGAAATAGTCTGGGGTTTCAAATCTGTGAGCCAAAAGGTAGGGCTGTTCGATAATAACTCAGTGAAAGGGGGGAGAACAGCACTGAGTGGTAGCACATCACTAATCCTTAATGGTACACAACACCTCAAAAAGGAAGAGACACAGTCTAGGTCATTTAGTAATTTGGTAGAGGGGGTAATATTGTGAATGGGAATCAAGACTGTATCTTAAGAATCAGCTGGAGAATCTTAGTTTTACTTTCTTCTGAAGGCTGAAAGAATATTACAGGAAACATGACTATTTCCAGAAACATATTAAAAGCAGTATAAACCATAATACTGTGCAACTACTTGCTTTGATTTAAGATTTGCAACAACCTAACATTTTAAATAGATAAATCATAGTAAGAATAGATAGATTATACACATTCATTTGTTCATAAAAAGGTGATTTGGCTAATTTGTTTTAACCTTGACATTACATTATATTACATATCATTAAGCTTTTATCCAAAGCAACCTACAATAAGTGCATTTAACCATAAAACTCAGAACAGCAAGAATCAAATAAGGACAAGCCAGAGACTAGGCTGTCAAACACACACACACACACACACACACACACACACACACACACACACACACACACACACACACACACACACACACACACACACACACACACACACACACACACACACACACACACACACACACACACACACACACACACACGGTTAATGAGTATGTTTCTAGCCTGCTAATAGCTAATGCCAGTTGATTTGGGGCAGATAAACACAGACTGCACACAGTCTCAGACAGGAACAAAGAGTGATCAAATTGGATCAAATGAGGCAAATACTTTTTAATTTGCATTCTGTCTGATCAAACATGACTGATAATTCTCAAAAGTGTGAGTAAGTTTTGACATATCATCACTAAGAGAAGGCTCAGTCATGCAACTCTCAACTGAAAAAGAATTTACCTGAGAATAAGGGTGCAAAGGGTGCAAACAAGTAGTCCTTTACTACTCCTGTACATTATTCAGTCTTGACCTTAATTATTCCTGCTCAGATCTCACAACAAGCTGCCTCCCAGCACTGAACAAGGAGCTGAATTATAAATGTGTTAATACAGAGGGTATCTGAACGGTTCCATACTGACAACAACCAGGAAACTCACTACGCATTGTGTGCGAGCGTGCATGCATATATCCATGTGACAAGTCTACATAACAATCCCCCCTCCCGAACGCTTATTTTTGGCCCTGGGAGAAAGCAGATACCACTGTAGCATGGAGGGGTTTCTATAATGGTGTATGCCTGGATGACTCAGTGTGAAGCATGGCAGTAACAGATATAGATTACAATTAAACCGTTTGTCCAGTGAATCCTTCAATCTTTTAAAACCATCAAACTCCACGTCTGCAACACAATAAAACACCCACACCGACGTTCAATAAAAATACAGTGTCACTTCTCTACTTAACAAAGGTAGAGACTTAATTCACTTAATTTAGAAATT
Source organism: Hippoglossus stenolepis (assembly GCF_022539355.2). Classification (NCBI taxonomy): domain Eukaryota; kingdom Metazoa; phylum Chordata; class Actinopteri; order Pleuronectiformes; family Pleuronectidae; genus Hippoglossus; species Hippoglossus stenolepis. The sequence continues at coordinate 11,208,291 of NC_061484.1, read as the reverse complement.
CATGTTTGTAGACAATAAAATATAAAAATATTGGACACTATGTTAAATTTGCAGCAATTCAAAGAATGGAAAAAGACAACCATGTTAAAGAACGTTACAGTCATTCATCTGAGTGAGTCTCTATCAGTCTGTGCACAAACAATGTTCCTAATGTGTATGGTAGCTGTAGTCCATCAGAATACACATAAAGCCTCCTCACTGCTCTAAAACTGCGCTCTCAAACAACATTTCCCATGATTCACTGATGCAGTCCCACTAGCTAACATTAGCACAGTCATATGAACTAAGGACACGCTGCGAAGTGATCTGTCGTATCCAGTGTAGCCAGCTGTGGTTGGAAAGCCGAGTTAGTGGAAGTCATTTTTTGATGATGAGGAGTGGCAGCAGGAGGAAGGAATAACAGAGAACTAAACGATTACAAAAGTGAGTTAAGTCCGAGTCGCGGCTTCGCATTACTCAGAGCAAGTCAGGTCTCAAAGACTCAGCTCTCAATGGCAAAATAATCTGGATATGAAGATAGGGGAGCAAACAAGTGGTGGACCTTTACTTTTATGTATAACATTTGTTTTCAAATGTGTTTAAATTTGTTTCTTGTAACTTGTATACATCAACAGTACATGTTACTTTTGTTGTATTGTGTTTTTTACCTTTGTAATTATTTACTCTCACTCTATATATATATATATATATAT